>NC_139560.1:10842200-11212200 GCF_965112155.1 Podarcis liolepis
AAAGTCTTGACTCCAGCTGTTGTGAACTCTTGTCCTGCGAGGAAGGGGGGGGGATAACATTTTAAAAAAGGAGCTCTGCAATCCAAATTGGAGCTTCGGGGCAAATGACGTGAGGCAAATACCAGGTTGCTTTCTCAAGGCTTTAGGAAGAAATAGACCCAGGACAGCTGCATCAAGCAGTTGCTAGGATTCAGAAAGGAGGAGAGTGCTGCTGAGAACTTAGATCCCTGCTTGAGGGCATCTGGTTGGCCATTGTGAAAACAGGATGTTAGACCAGCCTGAGCCAGCTCTTTCTATGCCCTTCTGATATTATTTTCTACCTGAGAGACCGGGCATTTCCACCAAGAGACAATATGTGGACAAATTGTCAGAGTGGATGTAAGGCTGTGGCCTGTATTCTAAGGCTGGATCTAGGCACGTAAAAAAAAAAAAATTGTTTCAGGAAAACGTGTTGTAAACCTCAAAGTGGGAAATCACGTGGTCGAAAAACGGAACTCTGCAGTGCCATCTGGTGTCACAGTATTATAACACATTCAAAACACTTTTTTTTACTAATGTAGCTGAGTCCTAAGACAGTCCCCATATGATGTTGTGCTCCAGCTCCCTTCATGCCTATCCATTGGTTATCTTTGCTCAGACTGATGGGATTTGGTGTCCATCTGGAAAGTGAAAGGCTGAAGGATAGCAATAATATGAGAACACACACACACACCAATAATTTTTGGTGCTCTCTTTGTTAGGATATAGTTCTGTTCCACCTTTAGAACAGGTATGTGGTGTCCTACATGCCAGGAAATGATATTCCTGCAGATCTGTTGTCTAAGGTTGTTAACAGAGAACAACTTAGGGTTTATGTACAGCAGTTACAATTGGGTTGAACCACAGGCACTACAGGTTACACGGAAAGGGGGAGGATGTTAGGATATAGTTCCGTTCCACCTTTAGAACAGGCATGTGGAGTTGTTGTATGTCACATGTCTGTTTACTTCCAGCACAGTCTGCTGGGAACTTCCGTTGTATATAGCTTTTGCCTATAATGTTTGCTTGGACACGAAGGGAAACAGACATGTTTTACTTTTGTCCTGATGCTGAATAAATGCTTGTAAATATGCTTACATATGCCTCTGTCCGCTACTTCTGTTGCAAAGAGTTCTTATCTCTGCTGGCTTGCGTGCTCAGTCTCTAAAGGTCTCTGAGGCTTGAGTCGCAGTTTTGATGCTGTTCTGAGAACTGGAGTTCACCTGGCTGCTGGCCTGTGGGCAGGAGCCAGCTGGGGGCCTGCCAAATGCCCCCGTCTCCCCGGACACATCCCAACACTCTTTTGCTCATGTTATTTAGCACATACCTTTCTTCAGGTATACTCTCACTCCATCCTTATCTTGGCTTCTCACTTTAACCAGGCAGCTGAGATGAGCCACGCTTGTGGTGGCAGCGTTATCCCAAGCACCCTGAACCTGTGGTCAAAAGATATGCACATAAAAATTTGTGATGGTAAATAATGAGCATTCACACTTTCTAATGTGGGTGCCCTTTGTGGGATCGCGCACGGTGCTATGGTTCCCAGGGAACTTTCTAGTAGACAGGGGGCTGGCTTGCCTCTCAGTGTTATTATTTGAAGGCTCACATCCAGCCTCAATAATCAAGTTTCTTGCTGGGAGGTGGGGCCAGCCCCATTTATAAATAGGGGGTGGAGCTGACGATAGCCAGGCAGTCGGCTCTGGAGATTCACCCTCCCTACCCTCCCTTTGTTTAATGTTTTCTTGTTTGCAGGTTAACTTTTTTTCCTGTTTAGCGGGTGCTGCTATGGTCTTTGACTGGTTGCTGTTGAAGGACCGGGAAGAAATTTTCCTGCATTCGCAGGTTTTGTCTTCCCTGTAGCAATTTGTCACAACTTTGGCGGTTATGAGAGCCAGTGTGGTTTAGTGGTTAAGAGTGGTAGACTCGTAATCTGGTGAACCGGGTTCGCTTCCCTGCTCCTCCACATGCAGCTGCTGGGTGACCTTGGGCCAGTCACACTTCTCTGAAGTCTCTCAGCCCCACTCACCTCACAGAGTGTTTGTTGTGGGGGAGGAAGGGGAAAGGAGAATGTTAGCCGCTTTGAGACTCCTTCGGGTAGTGATAAAGCGGGATAGCCAATCCAAATCCAAACTCTTGTTATGGCCTTGGGCAGAATACTTTAGTCTTTTCTTCCTAATTGGGGGGGGGGGCGTGAAGTGGTGACTCACCCTCCTGAGGCGGCGATTGCAGGGTCCCCTCTTAAAGGGGTTATATATACAGTGGTGCCTCGCAAGACGAAAAGAATCCGTTCTGTGATTCTCTTCGTCTAGCGGTTTTTTTCCGTCTTGCGAAGCAAGCCCATTGAAGGTTTAGCGGATTAGCGCTATTAGCGCTATTAGAGGCTTTTAGCGGCTTATCTGCTGATCGGATCAGCTGATAAGCGGCTTAGCGCTATTAGCGCTATTAGTGGCTTATCTGCTGATCGGATCAGCTGATAAGTGGCTTAGCGCTATTAGCGGCTTATCTGCTGATCAGATCAGCTGATAAGCGGTTTAGCGCTATTAACGCTATTAGCGGCTTTTAGCTGCTTTTAGCGGCTTATCTGCTGATCGGATCAGCTGATAAGCGGCTTAGCGGCTTAGAAAAAGGGGGGGGGAAACAGCAGGAACTCGCAAGACATTTTCATCTTGCGAAGCAAGCCCATAGGAGATTCGTTTTGCGAAGCACCTCCAAAACGGAAAACTCTTTCGTCTAGCGAGTTTTCCGTCTTGCGAGGCATTCGTCTTGCGGGGTACCACTGTATGGGTGTCACTGCCCATACACTGAAAGGTCGTCAGTGAACTACCCTGAGTGTGGGGATATGGGCTTGGCTGCCTGCTACACTTACGTCTCGCAGAGCACCCAAATATCCCATTTACCCTGATGTGCCCCAGTTCCCCTGGCTGGGGGGCTGGGAGGGATACACGCCCAAGGCCAAAGCCAAGGTCTTCCTACATTCAGAAGTTTAATAAACTCTTGGCCTAATTTTAATTTCATAACGTTGTCAGAGTCTTTATTCCTTTCTTATGATCCCTGGGGGCTGGGGCTGTTGCGCCTGGTCACGCAAAATACCTTCTTTCCAGCAGGTTGGTACACAGCCAACATTTTGAAAAACCAAAAGGATGGCTGGTGTCCATCCAAGCTTCATTCCCCTGGAAGATTCATCATAAAAGAACTGTATTCAGTTACCAGTCCAGAGGTGGAACAATTGTAGTTGCTCTCCCGAGCGCTGTACAGCTCACACAGTGTCCCCGTCCCAGCAGCAGACAAGGTGAGAAACCCACACGACTCGTCCTTCTTGCACTCTGAAAGGATAGGAAGACTTAAGCTTTGCATTTAACGTTGGCCAACGGAAATAGGCATCTTCCACAGACTGGGTGAATACAGTCTGTTTGTTGAGGATGTCAATTGAATGGGGCACTGCTCCAACAACTGCACTTGCTCCCTTTTGTCTTTGCAGCATCAAAACTATGGCGGTCAAAACCCTTCTCTATGCTCTGAGACTTTACTTCATAACACAGAAAAAGAGATCATCTTGCCTAGGAGTCCTGGAAGATCTTCTCCTTGCCTTGCAGGCCTCCCTTCCACCCCTGGCCTGGGTCACAGGGTTGCAATATTTTGAAGGGGACACAATTTCCAACTTCTACTTTTAACTCGGGATCGCTATGACGACTCTCATTTTACACACCGATGAAAAAGAGGACGTGTCCTGGAAAAAGAGGACACATGGCAACCCTAGCAGAGAGGGCAGGGCCCTGATTGGCTCCAGCAACAAAAGCTGAGGCTGCAGAAGAGGTCAGAGGTCATCTTGGTGTCTCTTAGCGCAGACCCAGGTCCCTGAGCCTGAGCTTCCACAGCTGCCAGCCGCCATGGTCAGGACTGGAAACAACAGCAGAATACATGTTCTATTTTATTCTCTTGCCAGTTCTGCTGTTTTAAATGTGCTTTTTATATTTCACTTCCTTTAATAATGTTTACTTTTGAAATGTTTAAGATAAAAATGTGGTATTGTATTCTCAGTTGTTTTCTGGGTTTTTCTCCCCATTGTACATCCTTTTTTTCTATTTCTAGATGCATTTTTATCTGTTACACTTATCACTTTTACTGTAGTTTTTATGTGTCCATATTAATACAAAAGAAATAAAAATAAATGCTAACTTGGCTGCATTAAATAGGCACTCTGTAGTTGGCCTGGTTTTATTTTGAAATCTTTAAGGTGGTATTTTAGCTTCTGGTGAATTATGTTGCTTTGAATGTATACTTTATATTTGACTTTATTCAGCAAAATTTTACTCTGGATTGTTTTGTTTTATGTTTTAATATGTTGTAAACTGCTTTGGATCCCCCCCTTAAAAATATGAAGCAGTATAGAAATGAAATGAATAATAATAATATGCAGATGGGCACTAGCAGACAGACAGACAGACAGACAGACACCTGAGCAGCTGGGGAAAAGGACTTGCCCCATCATTCATGGCCTTCTTCCCTAGTACTTCTGATGCTGCCAACCTCCTCTGGAGGAGAGACAAGGAAGCCAGTGGTGAACCATCACGTCTCACCCCATTAAACTATAATTAAAGTAGACTGCTAGGGCCCTTTGGAGTGAGACCAGACTAGAATTAGGTGTGCATCTAAGAGTCCCAAGGAGGGAAAGTTCTCAGAAAAGTTGGAACGTTTTCCCAAACTGACTTTTGCAAAGAAGAAACGGAAATCCACTCTCTTACCTGCCATGCACTGTTGGAGCACACTCTCAGGTTCTCCTGGGGTGGTTTTAGATCCAATCGTTTCTACCTCTTCTGTCGCGAAGGAGAGCTTGGAAGCAGGAACTCTCTCAAAGTGCCTGAAGACTGAAACAAAAGCAGATCCAAGAACAGTCATATTTAATCATGACCCGTCCGTTTTGAAGCACACATTTCAGAATGATGTGAAGGTCTTTATCAATTTAAATTCTGTGTGTTCTTTGGAGATCCAGATAGCTCGGTGGTGATGGGGTGGGGGATCAAGAATGAGAGATTGGGGACCCAGATCCACCAACCTGTAATTGGCTACATACATGCTTCTGAGAATATGGATATCTGCTTATTAGGTCAAGGGCTATCTCAGCTTTGATGACACCTATAAACAGTTGGATGAGTTTGTGTGAAATCAAGCACTCATAACTGCATAATCATAATCATAATTTATTCTTTATACCCCGCCCATCTGCCTGAGTTTCCCCAGCCACTCTGGGCGGCTCCCAATCGAGTGTTAAAAACAACACAGCATTAAATATTGAAAACTTCCCTAAGACAACTTCAGATGTCTTTGAAAAACAGGATAGCTGCTTATTTCCTTGACATCTGATGGGATGGTGTTCCACAGGGCAGGTGCCACTAACGAGAAGGCCCTCTGCCTGGTTCCCTGTAACTTGGCTTCTTGCAGCGAGGGAACCACTAGAAGGCCCCTGGCACTGGACCTCAGTGTCTGGGCAGAACGATGGGGGTGGAGACGCTCCTTCAGGTATACAGGACCAAGGCAATTTAGGGGTTTAAAGGTCAGCACCAACACTTTGAATTGTGCTCGGAAACGTACTGGGAGCCAATGCAGATCTCTTAGGACCAGTGTTATATGGTCCCAGTGGCCACTCCCAGTCTAGCTGCCGCATTCTGTATTAATTGAAGTTTCTGGGTCACCTTCAAAGGTAGCCCCACGTAGAGCGCATTGCAGTAGTCCAATGCTATCAGATATGCCAGTTTAATGCTATTGGAGTTGTTCACTGAAACTTCTGGAGAAAGGAACTGCCTGTTAAACACTATGGGGATTCTAGCTCTGTTAGAGGAATAGGGCGTCCTAACAACTGTCCGCACCCTTAACAAACTACAGTTCCTAAAGAAAATGATAACATTTCATCACCAGACAAGTAAAAGGTATAATGGCTCCTCCAGAATAACACATTCCAATGGGTGTTGAATTCACCACCATATAAAGGCTGTGGGTTATTATTTTTCCTTCCAACAAAGCAGGCCTTAGCCTGTGAAACTTCATACCACAATAAATGCATTCGGTTCCAAGAGACTTTGGGACTCTTTCTTGCTTTTTTTGCTACTACAGATTACCTAACACAGCTACTTGCTTGGAATCTGTCTCTTTTCTACAACCTCTCTTAAACAAATGCCAGAAATTACATTAGGAGCGTGTTGAGGCAGACGTTCAAGAGAGGAGCGGTTGCCAGCTTGGCCTCGAAGGATAGGAGATAGAAAGCAAAATTAACCTCTCATTAAAGCAATTTAGGCCAATCCCTTCTTGGCCCTCAGGATCAAGTCTTGCCAAACTCCCCAGCTTTTCCTCATAAAAGAAAGAAAGAGAAAGTCCACACCCTTTGCCTGAAAAGCCATGCCTGGGAATTAGAACTTTTAAAGGTGTGAGAAGTAACAGCTTCATTCAAGAGACCAGAGATTTCAGCGTCATTCTTATGGCTGGCTTTAAATAGCCCTTGATCAGCAATGCCAATCTGCCAATCACTGATAAACTTATTTACCTCACAACAGGCCTTGCATCAGAGGGTACACAGACAGCAAAAATATGTCAATGAAGGATACAGAAGCTACAGCAAATCACACATGCTACAGTTCCAAAAATTGATTTTACTATTTCTTTCAGTTGGGACACGGGTGGCACTGTGGTCTAAACCACAGAGCCTAGGGCTTGCCGATCAGTAGGTCGGCAGTTCAAATCCCCGTGACGGGGTGAGCTCCTGTTGTTCAGTCCCAGCTCCTGCCCACCTAGCAGTTTGAAAGCACATCAAAGTGCAAGTAGATAAATAGGTACCGCTCCGGCAGGAAGGTAAACGTCGGTTCTGTGTGCTGCTCTGGTTCGCCAGAAGCGGCTTAGTCATGCTGGCCACATGACCTGGAAGCTGTCTGCGGACAAACGCTGGCTCCCTCGACCTATAGAGCGAGATGAGCGTGCAACCCCAGAGTCATCCGCGACTGGACCTAACGGTTAGGGGTACCTTTACCTATTTCTTTCAATTAGACCAGACATGAGCAAACTTGGCCCTCCAGCTGTTTTGGGACTACAGTTCCCATAATCCCTGACCACTGGTCCTGTTAGCTAGGGATGATGGGAGTTGTAGTCCCAAAACAGCTGGAGGGCCCAGTTTGGCCATGCCTGAGTTAGACCTAAATTCAAGAGGAACAGAGGGATCAACAAGCAAGACAAACGGAACAGGTAAGGCTTATTTGTCTCTCAGCCTGCCTTCTACCAATCTATGTTGGTTCAATCAAGAGGCACCATTTTATCATTTTAGGGGATCTGCTCAGTGGTAGAGCATGTGCTCTGCATGCAGAAGGTGTCATGTTCAATCCCCATCACCTCAAGGAAGGGCTGGGAATGTGTCCTTTCTGAAACCCTGGAGGTTAACTGCCAGTCACCAGTGTCAAAGCGATGATTCTTTGACATCAGCTTCGTTGGACTGGTCGAGTTGTGCGAATGCCTGATTCTTGTCTTCCAAAGCAACTACTCTATTCCGAACGTAAAAATGGAAAGCATAATGCTGGTGGTCAGCAAAAGAGGTTTAAAGATTCTCTCAAGGTAAATGCAAAGAAATCTAGTATAAACACCAACAACTGGGAAACACCGGCCTGCGAGCGCTCCAACTGGAGAACAGCCTTTGCCAAAGGTGTCTTGGGCTTTGAAGACGCTCAAACTCAGAACAAAAGGGAGAAATGTGCTAAGAGGAAGGCACTCTTGGCAAACCGTCACCATGATCAACTCCTGGCCAGAAATCTATGTCCCCACTGTGGAAGGACATGTGGATTCAGAATTGGTCTCCACAGTCACTTATGGACCCACTGTTAAGACCATGTTCATAGAAGACAATGTTACTCAGCTACGACTGATAGAAGAAGAAGAAGGAGGAGGAGGAGGAGGAGGAGGAGGAGGAGGAGGAGAAGGAGAAGGAGGAAGAGGAGGAGGAGGAGGAGGAGGAGGAGGAGGAGGAGAAGGAGAAGGAGAAGGAGAAGGAGAAGGAGAAGGAGAAGGAGAAGGAGAAGGAGGGCACTGACTAGCAGCAGTTCTCCAGGATTTCAGACTCAACCCTTCAGGTTCATCCACACTTCTTTTTGGTCTGAGATTCCCTCTGCTTGTCCCATGACTTCTAGGCATGAGCCCAAGCAGGTTTGTCGTTGATGATGTTGTTGTATTGCCACTTGCCCTGGGAAAACTCACGGCTTAGCTCTGATCAGAACCAACATCAATGTGTAGAAAAACTAGATAGACCAAGAGTTAGGATCCCTGTGTTCCTGCCTACTTTAGAAAGACCTGCCACTCCATTCTTCAATTGTACCCCCCTTCTCCTACTCCTAGCAGCACCTGCTGTCTTCATCCTCCGATACCTGAGCATTAGAAAAACCCGCAGAAACAGGTAACAATTCTGGGTGTGCTACACATTGGAGCCTCATGGCGAGAACCGCCAGGAGGATCTGAGCAAAAGCGACACCACAAAAGAAAAGTCAGGGAGATCAACCTTTCCAAAGAATCATTTGTCTCCTCAAAACAAAACCAGCCCACACTAATCAGAAACAAATGGTCATTGTTGTCAGCGCTGCGGACGGCCGCAGGTGCTTTTAATCAAACCCTCATTTCTGCTTGGAAAGGGAACCCCAGGTTTGAGCCAGGAACAGAAAGCGGGTGGAGGGGAAGAAATAGCCCCGCATTTGAGACCAGGCAGAAATAGGGCTACAGACTATAAGAGGAAGCAGTATTAATTATTGCAAGTCGTCGCCGCCTGTGTAGCACTTCTTTCATTCTCGAAGCGCTTCATAATTTTCATCGCATTTTCACAGCAGAGAAATAAGCAGATCTCTGGAGATTGATTTTTATTATTGATTGATTGATATTTTATTAGAACAACAATAGAAAGCAGAGATAAATAAATAAGAGATAGAGTAAAAGGAAAAACCAACTGTGAAAAAGAAAGGTGCAAAAGTACTACGACAGGTAAAAATCAATACATTTCTGTACATTGTTCTATAAGAGAAAAATGACGTTGTACTTCTGATACAGAGATAAGCTGTGTGGGAATGTACATTTTAGAGGACATCTAAAGGCAGACCTGTATCAGAAAGTTTCAAATGTTTGGTGTTTTATTGTCTTTTTATATGTGTTGGAAGCCGTCCAAAGTGACTGGGACAACCCAGCCAGATAGGCAGGGTATTATTATTATTATTATCATTATCATCATCATCATCACCACCACCACCACTGTGCAGATCTACAAGTCTGGGAGAGAGGCTCAGGGGTCAGCAAACTTTTTCAGCAGGGAGCTGGTCCACTGTCCCTCAGACATTGTGGGGGGCCAGACTATATTTTGGGGAAGAAAAATGAATGAATTCCTATGCCCCACAAATAACCCAGAGATGCATTTTAAATAAAAGCACACATTCTACTCATGTAAAAACATACTGATTCCCGGACCGTCCGCAGGCCGGATTTAGAAGGCGATTGGGCCGCATCCGGCCCCCGGGCCTTAGTTTGCCTACCCATGGAACTGAATGGACAAGCCAAGGGGGGTAAAGGCACAGGAATTTGCATCGTACCAAATTAGACGATTGTCAACACCAAAGGTGTCTAACCTCTTTGACCAGAATACCAGCATCCTCTTCTTGTTCCCTTTCCCAGGAACTGATAAGCCCACCGCCGCAATATTTCCACAGCAAGGGGGAAATGAGAGCAAATAGGAGCAGCAGACATACATCACTCGCAAGCCACAGACATCCCTCCTCTCTGAGTGGCTAAAGCTGAAGTTTAAGTGGCCGCCAAGTGGCTAGCAGACTCACAAACCCACCATTCATGGGGACAACTGCTTGTGTTTCCAGGTTCCACCTGCATGGGATAAAAGCTTGTCTAGTCCACTCACCTGAACACTGGGAGTCTGTAAGTGGGCCATCTGTTTCGGTCCAGTCCAATATGTTTCCAAGGCTATCCACGCAAAAAGATTTGTTGGTAGCAGGGTCTTCAAAGGAAGGCCTGTATTGACCGTTTTCCTCACACCGCACAGCTTGTTCATCCCTTTGGCAGTCAGTGACACCTTATTTGCAGGGAAAGTTAAAGAGAGAGAGAGAGAGTTGGTGTGCCATTTTGTGGAAGGGAATCAAGAGCACCCTGTTAATTTAGGTTTGTAGATTAAAGTGGGTTAAAGCTCTCTATTGCCCTAGTCGACCTATACAGAATGAGGTGGTGGTGCAGTTCACTGGTAGATGTCTTAGGACGTATGTAAAATCAAAACAAAACCTTGCACATCTGAAAGGAAGGTTTACTAGAGCTCTCTGTGTCACGTGCTAGTTTATCTTATGCAAGGAGTTTTTATATGGGGGATTGTTGAACAATATGACAACTGTGGTCTGATTGGCTACTGTCAGGGAACTGACATCGGAACAGAGTGGAGAGGCTAGGCTCCCAGATTCTGCCGGAGAGGGGACTAGTAAGGGAAGAGAGAGAACGTCCTCTGGGGAAGGAAGTCTAGGTGACACCAGGAAGAAGGGAGAGGCAGAGAGCACTTCGGAGGGGAGGCTTCGAGACTCTTCTAGTGAAGTCAGTGAGGAGAGTGGAGGACCACCGCTTGGCACGCCCACTCTGCGCAGAAGGCTTCCACGCAGAGAGGCGAGGAGGAGGTTGTCCTTTAAGGAATTCTTATGCTGGAGGAAATTTAGGAAACACCCACTGACGGAAACTACCAGCGACTGAGGCAGCCGCGCAAAAGGGCTGCTCAGCCAGGGAAAGACGCAACCACCCCTAAGCAATTGGAACAGCTGGAGGTTTACACACAAGCAACCCCAATTCCCATGATAGCTACGGTCCAGAATTCTACATTCAGATTGTTCAGTTTGGTTGTATATGGTTTTTTAAAAGTTTTCTTTACCGTTCATGACTAATTTTGTTATGCTGCAGTTATGCATATTTTTTTCATGTTGTAAGCCACCTTGAGCATGTTTTGAACTGGGGAAAGGCGACATAGAAATAAAATTATGTATGTATGTGCAGTCTCATTCTCTATCATAGGATCATTCTTCTATAAATGTATTGCTATAGGTTTGAGGGATAAGTCTGGATGATATCCTTCCTGGCTTGTTTGTCTTATACCCACTGAGGTTTAGAAGGTAGTAGAAAAGACTGCTGAACTGGTCAGACAAGTTTCTTTGTAAGATAATGGCCTTGGCTGGCCAGTTAAGTACCTTCATTCACGTGTCCTAAGAGGCTGCCATAGAGACAAGTTTGGTGGGGCTTTTCCCATCTCAGCCAGCTGGATGCCACACCATCCTAAGATGGAGAACAATAGACCAATGGGTTCTTGTGTGAAAGAGTCTAGCTGATCCTGGAAGCTGGAGACACAGAGGCATGTCTTGCTGGACCTAAAGCTGTGTTATGGGGCTTCCCTGGACCTGGGGAGTCCAGATCTGTTAGAGCATTCATGGTGTGAGCCCCATCCTCATCCCATGCTCAGGTTGTAATATATGTGTCAGTTTGCATTTCTTAGTGCAGAAAGTATTGATCTGATGTGTAGAGATCTTTCCTCTTCTGGCTAATTCAAGAGGGTTTCGGAAGCTTCTCTGTGTGAAAGAAGCAAGCAGAAGGTTCATGATGTTTGGGTTATTCCTTCAGAGAAGCTGAGTACAGCTGGCTTAAACTCTTATCTGTTTCAGTCAAGGTCATGCTGACTATAAAAGTAAGGCCAGAAGGAGCCTGGGTTTCACCTTTCTCTTTCTATCTCTATTCCTTCTGGTGTGGTGTTCTGTACACACATAGTGTTAAGGTTTAGTCTTATTATAAGTTATTGTAAGTTTAAGTTAAGTCTGCTGAAACTGGATTTCTTATTGGACAGTGCCAATCCTGAATGTAGTGGATTTGTGAACATTATGCTCATTTGCCTTCAGTAGCAGTGAAGCTCCACTGGGTGAAATATTGACTGCCTCTGGTCTATTTTGGGGGGAATCCTGCAACGTGTTTAAGTTTTTACTCTGTTAACGATACACTGGAATCTACTCTGGATCAAAATTGAGTAGAATTCTATGACAATATGTGCCATTGACATTCATTCCAAGGAGCAGAATGAACCCCTAAAATTGGAAATTGATTGGAGTGCATGCAACAGTATATTTTCAGCCTGGAAACCAATATTTTCCCAATGGAAAGATACAGAACGCAGATTTTCCCAGACCCTTACAGTGCTCAGCTCTGAAGGCTCCAGTAGAGACAGTTGTTTTCCCGAGAGGACATCTGATGCAGGAGGAACTACCAGCTTGATCTTGATAGAATCCAGAGGGGCATGGAAGGCAGCCATCGTTCTGGAAGGAGGTGCCTGGAGGGCAGACCACTGCAGAGGGGGAAAAGGATGTATTATTCCTATGGAATCCAAGGATAATTTTAAATTCAACCAGAAGTCACAAATGTATATGCATGGGAACCATGCTGCGGCATCTGGAAATCTGTAGCTCAAAACTAGCTTTTCATTAAAAGTAACCGTTGCAACCGATTTAACAATAACTTATCAATATTTAGAATAATAAACATAATAATAATAACAACAATAAATAATAATGCATTTCATTTCAAGCAGCAACATTTGCCTAACATGCTCACTTAGCGACTTATCCTACGCTTTACAGCAAAAGTTTGAAATACCCTCAGTATCCCCGTGAGGAATGTGGAAGTTTTGTCTGCTCCCAAGGATATATGTAGACGTAGCAGAAATAGCACAGCTTCATTTGCGCTTGCTTGGGCTTTTTAAAAAATATAGATGTCCAAATTATAGGGTTCTAGTTTTTCCTCACTCTTTATTTAACATTTAAAAGGGCTGAAATAAGGAGGGAGGCATAATTCACTTTTGGATGGGTGGTGGGGAGGGAGGTCTCTTGCAAAAAAAAGATCCCTATTCCAGCAACAAAGCAGGGTGAAAATATTCTCACACTCACAGGGAGTGCTGTTGTCACACAGCCAAATCTGATTAGCTGTATAGCACCATGATGTCATTATACTGGCAATGGGAACACTTGCTGTCTGGATGATGCAGCCAGCAGGATCCCTGGTTTTTTGGTTTTTACAAAAAACATGTGCTAATTCAGCTGCTGAGAGTTGATCACAGACATTTTGTTGCCAGAGATGGGCTTGATAGTCCCTCTCTCTCTCTCTCTCTCTTCCCTCTCCCACTTTCCATGTAGAAAAGCCAACTGGACCAGTCACTGAATATTTCATAGTTGGTTAGAGAGCATGGTGCCGATAATGTCAAGATTACAGGTTTGATCCCTGTGTTGGACGGCTGCGTATTCCTGCAATGCAGGGGGTTAAATTAGATGATTCTCAGGGTCCCTTCCAACTCTACAATTCTATGTTTCTAAAACTTTGTCCTCCAGCAGAGGAAAATGTCCAGAGATCTCAGGAAAAACAGCCGGGGAGTTAACCTCAGAATCTGCTGTCTGGGGCGGTCACTTCACATTGCCTAATGGTAGGGCTGGCCATATAAGAATGACAGTGAACGGGGGGAATGGTATGAAATGATAACACCAATAGCAAAGGCGAGAGGTCTTTCAAATAACATAAAGTCACCTTCTTTTAATTGAATTGTTTTATTGTGTACAGTGATACCTCTGGCTGCGAACAGGATCCGTTCCAGAGGCCCGTTCGCAACCTGAAAAGAATGCAACCCGCGTCTGCGCACGCGCGGGTCGCGATTCGCTGCTTCTGTGCATGCGCGTGATGTCATTTTGCGTGTCTGCGCATGCGCGGCCAAAACCCAGAAGTAACCCTTTCCGGTACTTCTGGGTCGCTGTGGGATGCAACCTGAAAACACGCAACCTGAAGCAAATGTAACATGGGGTATGACTGTATTTTAATTCTGAAAGTTTATATTTTTACCTTTGTGTGAACATTTTTGGCATTTTTTGGAACTGAATGGTATATATATATATATATATATATTTAAAAACTGTAATGCTCAAAATAATATTTCTAAAGCCTCAACCCCAATCCCCACCCCACCTTTGTGCATGAAAAAAGTTAACTCACGAAAATTCAGCTCAGTCCTACCTCTGTGGTCTCTGCTCAGTTCTTTGAGCAGTTCACACACGTGAACTGGGTATGTTTTTATTTTCACAACCTAAAGCATATTGTGATTCTGTGAATTCTTTTTATATGCTAATGATGGGGAGAGGAGGGGGAAATCCAAGAAAAATAAGTCATCGGGTCATCTCCAGATGTCAGGAACTGAAGTTCGTACCTGGCAAGGCCTTCTAACTTTATATGTGAGTTTTGCACTGGCAAGATCTCTGGGACTGAATGTCCTTGAAGCCTTATTTATGCCGAGAGCTGTTGAAGAAGGGGAAAGGCTGGAATGTCCAGGTTCCCAAATGTTCTGCATGTACACATGGCCAACAACACACTCAGTTTGCTGTCAGAAGGAAGAACTGGGATTTTTTGACAACACTGAAAGAAATGTGTCATCGATGGACCACAACAGCGCTCGAACTCATGACCTCAGGGATATGACACAGGTACTTAACCTGTACCCCAAGTCCAACAGCTGGAGGACAAGCCTTGTCAGTAGGCTATGAATGCAAGGCCATCGTATTGGTACCAGCCATGAGAGTTATGCTCTCTGCCCACTCTCAGAAGCTACCTTTGAAGGTGACTTGGAAACTACAACTAATCCAGAATGCAGCTGCCAGACTGGTGACTGGGAGTGGTCAATGGGGCCATATAACACTGATCCTAAAAGATCTACATTGGCACCCGTACATTTCAGTCCAAACACTGAGGTCCAGCTCCAAGGGCCTTCTGGCAGTTCCCACATGGCAAGAAGTGAAGCTACAGAGAACCAGGCAGAAGGCCTTCTCGGTAGTGGCATCCACTCTGTGGAATGCCCTCCCATCAGATGTCAAGGAAAGAAACTACTATTTTCGTAGACATCTGAACACAGCCATTTCGGGAAGCTTTTAATGTATGATGTTGTTGTTGTGCCCCTGTATTTTTGTTGGGCAATCCAGTCAGATGGGCAGCGTATTAAAAAATATTACTATTACTATTATGATTGCCTGTTTGTCAGAAACACAGCGGGGAAGGTGCTGTGCCTAGTGCCAATTCCCTGGGGCCCTGAGTGCCTGAGCACCCACCAAATTCCCCATGAAGGGGCTGGGCACCCACAATTTTTGGCATCAGGGCCATGCACACTGCACAGCACCCACAGCCCACGGTCGCAGGGCCAAGGTGGCATTCCTGGCGCTATGATATTCAGTCCCTGCTTTTGGGCTTCCTTCGGGCATCTGTTTGGCCACAATGAGACCAGGATGCTTTGCTAGGCGAGTTGCCTTTGTCCTGATTCAGCTACAGGGCTCTTCTTCAGTGTGGTGTAGTGGTTAAGAGCGGTAGTCTCGTAATCTGGTGAACCGGGTTCGTGTCTCCGCTCCTCCACATGCAGCTGCTGGGTGACCTTGGGCCAGTCACACTTCTTTGAAGTCTCTCAGCCCCACTCACCTCACAGAGTGTTTGTTGTGGGGGAGGAAGGGAAAGGAGAATGTTAGCCGCTTTGAGACTCCCGAAGGGGAGTGAAAGGTGGGATATCAAATCCAAACTCTTCTTATTCATCTTCTTATGGTCAGAGTAGGTCAGGCAATATTCCCTAACCATCTTACATATGATAGCCTGGACCTTTAATCACTGTGTATAAGAGGGCAGTGCTGGATTTAGGGTGTGCAGGAGATTTCGCTTCACAGGGAGCCGAGCTGAGGGGGCGAAGAAGAAGAAGAAGAAGAAGAAGAAGAAGAAGAAGAAGAAGAAGAAGAAGAAGAAGAAGAAGAAGCAGCAGCAGCAACTATATTTATACAAGTACCACTGAGAAGATCCATAAAAACAATGCTACAAAAAGGAATTACAGTCATACCTAGGGTTACAGCCACTTCAGGTTGCGTTTTTTCGGGTTGTGGACTGCCAAAACCTGGAAGTACCAGAATGGGTTACTTCCGGGTTTCGGCAGTTGCGCGTGCGCAGACGTTCTAAATCGCACTTTGCACATGCGCAGAAGCACCGAATCACAACCCACAAGTGCGCAGACGTGCAGACGTGGGGTTGCGAACGCTGCAGGTTGCAAACGTGCATCCTGCACGGATCACGTTCGCAACCTGAGAATTCACTGTATTGTGAAAATAAGAAATATTTGGGGTGGGACCAAATTTGGTCCTCACTCAGGACACCATATTATCCAAGTCTGTCCCTGAAGAGGGAATTTGCATGATAGGCTACAACAGCTCAAATTGCTTCTTCTGCACGACTGCTGAAGTTGCAAGAACCCTGTCTTCTCATCTGGCTACCCTCCCTTTATATGAGCTTCGGGGTCAGGCTTCCTTGCAGATCCAAGCAGAACTGGGTTTACTGCCTCTGCCTTTGCAGCACTAAAGACCAGACAACGCAGGAGGCTAGTCTGCCATATTTCTCAAGCCCTTTTCAAGCGTTATCCACAGGAAGAAGTGGGGCTGTGAATTTGCACCAAAGGTCCCACCTTCAACACCACTGCTCCCACCCCAGACATCTATGCTTCGATGCAGACATATTCAATTCTTTTCACACAGGCTTCCAAGAGATTGGGGTCCCACACCTTGGAGAAATGTGGATTTGCACAGCTTTGAAGAACACCGAACACCTTCCTGAGTCTCTCAATCATTTGTTTTCATTGTCTTCCTGTAAATGTCAGCCATCTCCTCTATCTGCTCCATCTCAGCTTCCCGACATGTCAACACACTGCTTTAATCCACATCTGCTTAGTGATCTGCACCATTTAGCACCATGTGCTCCTTGGCAAATGAAGGTCATGGACTACATGGAACTGGCAGAGATGACCAGCAGAATCCGTGACCAGGGAGAAGAGTCGGTGGAGGAAGATTGGAAGAAGTTTAAAGATCATCTGCAGAAGCACTGTAAAATTAAGGAATGTTGAAATGACGTTTGATTGAAAATAAGTGGTACTGATAAAGAGATGCTTAAGAAAATGTAAATAGGGAATGAAAATTGGAAATGGATATTTATAATAATAAGTTAATATATGGAGTAAGAATAAAATGTTAGAGGGTAAAGATTTGCTGAATTTAATATTTGAACTGGAATACAAAATGGGAGGTGTGAGGAGGTCAAGAAACTAGTGAAGAAAATATAAGATTTGAAAATATGAATCCATTTTTATCTTTGCGTTGTGGCTCTTTCTCTTCTTTTTACTCTCTATTTTTTACTTTTTTTCCTCTTTCTATCTTTTTTCTATCAACTGTTTTTCTACTGTGTATTTTTATTTGTCTTGTTTTTGTAGTTTAAATGTTCAAAAGTTTAAATGTTGGATTTTGTTTTTATCGTTTGTGAAATATTAATAAATATCATTTTATTAAAAAAAGCACCATGTGCTCCTTGCTCATGAAATGAGTGTTCCTTTCGTTGATGTCTTACCATACGCCTCTTTAATTTTCTTCCCTGGCATTCAGTATTTTAATTTTACCATTTTACACTATTTCTTTTGACACAAGCAGGACACAGCTCTCCTTGGGCTCACAAAAGGCTAATTTCCTAATATATTTAAAGTATGGATTATGAAAAGCTCAAGGCTGCTATGTGGAAACAAAGCAAATGGCATGCACCCAGCAAATGACTTGAAAAAAGAATCTAAAGTCTTGGACACCTCTCTGTTTAATTCTTGGACGAAGAAGGGCCTGAACTCTAAGCACTTTCAAATAAAGTTGGCAACAAATTATTTAAGCATTAATCTGTCAGTTGCACCTCTGGGAAGTAGAAGAAGGAAGCAGCTTTGAAGGTAGCCAAAGGAAGGCTGATCGCTGAAGAATTGATGCTTTTGAATTATGGTGTTGGAGAAGACTCTTGACAGTCCCGTGGGCTGCAAGAAGATCAAACCGATCCATTCTTAAGGAAATCAGCCCTGAGTGCTCACTGGAAGGACAGATCCTGAAGCTGAGGCTCCAATACTTTGGCCACCTCATGAGAAGAGAAGACTCCCTGGAAAAGACCCTGATGCTGGGAAAGATTGAGGGCACAAGGAGAAGGGGATGACAGAGGACAAGATGGTTGGACAGTGTTCTCGAAGCTACCAGCATGAGTTTGACAAAACTGCGGGAGGCAGTGGAAGACAGGAGTGCCTGGCGTGCTCTGGTCCATGGGGTCACGAAGAGTCGGACACGACTAAACGACTAAACAACAATGGAGCTCAGAGAAGAAATGTTTCTGAACTTTGCTCAGAAGTGACTGATAACTGCAACACATTAAGAAAACAAACAGAAAGAAATGAAGATGGACCATACCACATCCTTGGAGACTTGGGGCAACTTCTCCAGCATTGAAAACCTTCCGGAAGCCACTCTTGCATCCCAGGCGAACTTCAGGAGATGTGCCATTCCCAAGGAAACTGATGGAAGTGTCTGCTTGGAATTGCTCAGGGCCCAATTGGAGAACGAAGCCGCCACTCTTGACCAGTGCCTCAAAGCGCCCAACGAGATTGTCCCCAGCCATTGCTCTTTCTATAAGGAAATTAAATACAACAGGGCATTAAAGGAGAGGTTGGTGGGAGAAGAGAATCAGGGCTCAATATTCTGCACCATTTGCAACACACGTGTTTGTAACACCGGTTTCCATAGACGAAAATATGTAGAGCAGGATTTGTAACTCGGAGATCCCAAAGCAATGATTTCAAAAAACAAGATAAACAAGCCTAATCAACAGTTGAGTTCCGTTCACCTTGAAATCATTACTCCATATGGAAAGATGGGACACCAAGATTGTTATTCCTTCATTTTCTGTTTATGATATTTTGATAATAACTCTTTGTGTAGGCAGTGGACAGACTCAGATTGTCCTCATGGTGGTCCAGAGGAACTTCCAAAACAAACATTCAATACGTGTCTAAACACCACTTGCTCTTTGATACATACATACTTGATACACTTGATACACACAAACATACACATATAGCTGCTTCCCCACATAATCCAGTCCAGATGCATAAATGTAAACACAAATAGATAGCAGAACTGGATACTACACATAATCATTCCTCCCAAAGCCAGCTTTGGGAGATATTTGCATTTGGTCCTCATTAAGAAAATGGGGAAGACAGATATACAAAGTCCAGGAGATTCCAAAATGGAAAATGAATGCATGCAAAATTTCTGGGAAAAGAATGACAGAGCTGTTGATGGGGTGTGGCACCTAATCCAGGCAGTAGCATTAGTGTGAAGGAAGCTACACTTGGAAATTATGGCCTGACTTCATGATAACCATCTTCAAATATCTCAAGGGCTGTCACATGGGAGATGGAGCAAGCTTGTTTTCTTGCTCTGAAGGGTAAGACCATAACCAATGGATTCAAATCACAAGTTATCCTGACTAAATATCTGGAATAACTTTCTGACGGTGAGAGTTCTTCAACAGTTGAACAGACTCCTTCGGGAGGCAGTAGGACTCTCCATCCTTGGAGGTCTTTAGGCAGAGATTAGATGGCCATCTGTCATGGATGCTTTATGTCAGGGAACTGCCATCAGCTCAGAGGCAAGAGGGGGAAGGGCAGATGGAGTACAGAGGGCCTCCAATAACCATGGGAAGCAGCACTTCCTCAGTGGAGGAAGGAAGCCATGCCTCTAAGGAAGAGCTGCAGGGCTCAGAGGATGCAAGGCAGTGCCAGGACACCTTGCCTGAGCAAAGCAGGGAGGAGGGAGGTCCCCCTTTACCCAAGCCTTCCTTGCACAATAGGCTTTCGCGCAGAGAGGGGAGGCGTCGGCTGGGGGTCAAGAGACTACTCTGCTGGGGAAAGTTTAAGGACCGCCCACTCTCAGATTCTGCTAGTGAATGAGCAAGACATGGAATAGAGGCATTCTGCATTGTAAATGTTTTTGCACCAATAATAAAGCCTTTGAAAAGACCAGTGAGGGATCTTGCCTGATCATTCTCGAGCAACCACACCGATAGGCATAACACTTCAGATTCCTGCATTTCAGGGAGTTGGAATGGATGACCCTCGGGGTCTCTTCCAACTCTACATTTCGGTGATTCTATTACTTTTAATGGATGGATAGTCTTTTGCTTGTGCAAGACCATAGGGTCCTTCTAGCTCTGCATTGTCTAGAGTGACTTCACTTTGTCAGATGCACCAGACCACCAACAGATGGCCCAGTTCCCCATGTTATACACTACAAGTGCTGGTGCTATTACTGTTGGTTTCCTGCCAGTGCTGCAACTCCCATCCCAGTAGCTTATGCCTCTGGGAATGTGGAACTAGATATATTTTTGTTAAAGGCCGATTAGAAAGAGCAGAGGAGGAAAACCCTCAGTGATGATCATATTTAAGCACGATTCCGTCCCAAGTGGATAGTTAAACCAGATAGTTAAAGCAGGGAGGAGGGAGGTCCCCCTTTACCCAAGCCTTCCTTGCACAATAGGCTTTCGCGCAGAGAGGGGAGGCGTCGGCTGGGGGTCAAGAGACTACTCTGCTGGGGAAAATTTAAGGACCGCCCACTCTCAGATTCTGCTAGTGAATGAGCAAGACATGGAATAGAGGCGTTCTGCATTGTAAATGTTTTTGCACCAATAATAAAGCCTTTGAAAAGACCAGTGAGGGATCTTGCCTGATCACTCTCGAGCAACCACACCGATAGGCATAACACTTCAGATTCCTGCATTTCAGGGAGTTGGAATGGATGACCCTCGGGGTCTCTTCCAACTCTACATTTCTGTGATTCTATTACTTTTAATGGATGGATAGTCTTTTGCTTGTGTAAGACCATAGGGTCCTTCTAGGTCTGCATTGTCTACAGTGACTTTGTCAGTTGCACCAGACCACCAACTGATGGCCCAGTTCCCCATGTTATACACTACAAGTGCTGGTGCTATTATTGTTGGTCTCCTCCCAGTGCTGCCACTCCCATCCCAGTAGCTTATGCCTCTGGGAATGTGGAACTAGATATATTTTTGTTAAAGGCCGATTAGAAAGAGCAGAGGAGGAAAACCCTCAGTGATGATCATATTTAAGCACGATTCCATCCCAAGTGGATAGTTAAACCAGATTTTCCTCTGCAGTGTCAAATTTCAGGGTTGGTGTTTTTTTTTTTTCCCAACCTTCCACTCGTTCCAGGGAGAAACTGAAAAAATAACAATCAACAACCTCACAATTTTCCTGGCAGATTTCTAGCACACGTCTATGAATAGGGAGACAGGAATCATTTTGGAAGAACGGGACACATTAACAGCTAAACCCACCAATGTTGTGCAAATCTGGAAGCGAAGCAGCTGGGACTTCCTCAAGAAAAGCTCTCCAGGTGATGTTCACTCCTAGACGGTCAGCAGCAAGGCACTGGACCAGCACGGAAGAATCATCGCAGACAGGAACAGATACCAGGTGTTCAAATGCATTTACCTTAAGAAGAAGAAGCCAAATTTTTCGAAGCATGACTTTTCCACCTGCTGGGTGTATTATAAATGGGTAGAGCATGGTGGTTTTGCCTACCTAGCAAATGATGGGAGGTGAAGGGCTTAACCAAATGAGGTTGATGGCTCTGAGTGGTCTTTTTCTCTGTGTGTCACAGTTTGAACAGAGAGAGACCGAAGCAGAGAGAGACTTAAGACAGTGGGTTTTTAGCAGAGGAAGAAGGAAGAACAGTTGGCATGTAGTTGCTCTGTGGGAAATTGATGCAATATTATGGTTATGCTGCCTATCTTTCCACTATGCTCTGATTGCATATGGTAAACTAGGTAAAGGTAAAGGGACCCCTGAACATTAGGTCCAGTCGTGGCCAACTCTGGGGTTGCGGCGCTCATCTCGC
Organism: Podarcis liolepis; assembly: GCF_965112155.1. Classification (NCBI taxonomy): domain Eukaryota; kingdom Metazoa; phylum Chordata; class Lepidosauria; order Squamata; family Lacertidae; genus Podarcis; species Podarcis liolepis. Next base: position 10,864,067 of record NC_139560.1, read on the forward strand.
TTTATTGGCTGAGGGAGCTGGCGTACAGCTTCTAAGTCATGTGGCCAGCATGACTAAGCCACTTCTGGCGAACCAGAGCAGCGCACGGAAATGCCGTTTACCTTCCTGGCAGAGCGGTATCTATTTATCTACTTGCACTTTGACGTGCTTTCGAACTGCTAGGTTGGCAGGAGCTGGGACCGAGCAGCGGGAGCTCACCCCGTCGCAGGGATTCGAACTGCCAAGCTTCTGAACAGCAAGTCCTAGGCTCTGTGGTTTAACCCACAGCGCCACCCACGTTCCTTCTGGTAACTAGGCTATATGACAAAACACCAGAAAATTCCAGTGTTTTCTATCACTGCAGCATGTAAACACGCTGCTCTTGCAACTTCCTACCACAGGAGAGCAAATCCCTCTTTATGTAATAATTACCGCTCATCCATCTAAGTGATGGGCAGGGTTTGCGACCTGGCATGGACTTCCTGAGCCTGAGTGACACCCCTCCTTGCTTGCTGGCCATTGCTCCGCCCCCTCCCCATTCAGCCAATCAGCTGCTGGCTGGGGGGCGGAACGAGGTCCGGGCAGTGGCGTAGCGTGGGTTGTCAGCATGGCAAGTAATTTGCGCCCCCTAACCTGTGGATTTGCGCCCCCTAACCCTAACCCCCAGATGTTGCGCCCGGTGCAGCCAGCCCCCCCTGCACCCCCCACGCTATGCCACTGGGTCCAGGTAGGGCAGGCTCCAGCCGCCCGTCTCTCCAGTCTGTATTTGGAGAGCAACAGGTTGTGAAAGGCTCTCCTGCAAGTTTGCAGACTGTTCACGGCTTTGCTGGCTGGACCTGATGGGAGTTGTAGTCTAAAACATCTGGAGGGCATGGTTTGAGGAAGCAGCTGGAGGGAATGAATGGGATGCTGAACCAGTTTTAGCCAAAGCAGGGTGAGATGACAATCCTACCAGCCTTCCCCATGAATTCTGAAGCGCTAAACAAGGCACATGCTAAAATAAGGCAGGCCAAGTGGAAAACCTTTTATGTGACTTGGCAATCTTCAATATAATGACCATAACACACTGGAATATATATCCTTCTACATTTTTTGAAGCTGCCCAAATGAGCTAGGTTTTCCGGTGCACATTTGTTTTCTTAATTATCCCAAGTTCTGGAACAGCAGATGTAAAGGAAGAGGGGGAAATGTATTTCGCAATGCCCCCAAAAGTTAGTTGGTTCCACTGCCAAACTTGACAAAGGTTGGTTCTTTGTAGCGTTTAGCTGAGGACCAAATTAGACACGATGAGGGACTTCCTCACTGGATATTGGGAAAGGTGATATTAGTTTACTTGTCCACTGACCCGTTCACATCCACACCTATTTAAAGCACCATTATATCACATTAACATTCATGGTATCCCTCAAAGAGCCATGGGAATCACAGTTTGCTAAGGGGGCTGAGAGTAGAGATGGAGTCTCCTAGGACAGTTAGGAAACTAGGGATCTGTGCGACATTGTTGTGCAAAATTCAATCCTGGACCGACTGCAATGGCTGCCAATCGGTTTCCAGATGCAATTCAAAGCGCTGGTTTTGACCTATAAAGCTTAAGCAGCTCAGGACTGCAATATCCTTAAGAATCGCCTCTCCCCATATTAACTGACCCGGGCCCTGCAATTACCGGTATTATCCAAAGTCCTTAGTTGTGTGCTTCCTCCACGAGAGGCCCAGAGGACAGCAACACAAGAATGGGCCTTTTTGTGGTGGCTCCCTGTTTGTAGAATGTTCTCCCCAGTGAGGCTGGCCTGGCATATTCAGTACATATATTTAGACACCAGGCAAAAGTATTCTTCTCTCTCCCCACCCCCACCCCCCGGCATTGGCATTTTAAACTGGGGGCAGGGAGAAGAGATTGTTTTGCTTGTTATTATGTTACTGTATGTATTTTTGTGTTTTTGCGCTGTAAGCCACCTTGTGATTCCTGGATTTTTATTTTGTGTGTGATCCTTGAATTAAGGACGGTGTATCAAGTATCAATAGGGAAGCAGGTGGCGCTGTGGGTTAAACCACAGAGCCTAGGACTTGCTGCTCAGAAGGTCGGTGGTTCGAATCCCCGTGATGGGGTAGCTCCTGTTGCTCGGTCCCTGCTCCTGCCAATCTAGCAGTTTAAAGCACGTCAAAGTGCAAGTAGATAAATAGGTATTGCTCCGGCGGGAAGGTAAACAGCGTTTCTGTGCGCTGCTCTGGTTCGCCAGAAGCGGCTTAGTCATGCTGGCCACATGACCAGGAAGCTGTACGCAGGCTTCCTTGACCAGTAAAGCAAGATGAGCGCCGCAACCCTAGAGTCGGTCACGACTGGGCCTAATGTTCAGGGGTCCCTTTACCTTTACCTTTACCTTTATAAATTAAATAAATACAACAGATTCAGAAAAAAGAAAGGGGGAAAAAATAAAAAAAAATCCATACATAACACAAAAATAGCATCAAAATAGACCCTTGGATTGCTTGGAAAGCTGCTATGAATTATTAACTTAAAAATGGAAAGTGTAATGCTGGTGGTCAACAAAAGAGGTTTAAAGACTCTCTCAAAGCCAAAACTAAAAAAAAAAAAAAGTAGTATAACCAACTGGGAAACACTGGCCTGCGAGCGCTCCAGTTGGAGAACAGTCTTTACCAAAGGTGTCATGGGCTTTGAAGACACTCAAACTCAGGACGCAAGGGAGAAACGTGCTAAGAGGAAGGCACGCTTGGCAAATCCACACCGTGATCAACTCCCGCCTAGAAACCTATGTCCCTACTGTGGAAGGACGTGTGGATCCAGAATTGGCCTCCACAGTCACTTACGGACACATTGTTAAAATCATGTTCGTGGAAGACCATCTGACTCGGCTATGAGTGATCGCCAAAGAAGAAGAAGGTATGAATACCTGAATATGACAAAAGCCACGGGCCTTCATCTCATCCAGAATAAAGATCTGGAATGCCCCAAGCAACTTGGAAAAGTCTGGACCACAGGTCTTCTCAGGAGGCAAGACGAGTTGGAAGTGGGTTTGAGTTTGTACGCTCTGGAACGGCTGGAGCCCTTGAAGGAGAACAAAAGAAACCAGTGTTATACAAAACACTCAGACACATGTTCTCTCTATTATTATTTTACACACATTTTTCAATCTCCTCATCAATGGGGGCTTTGGGGGGAGAAGCCAAGAATTCAGACTGGACTAGCAGCGGGTGACTAAGACAAAACCCACCTTCTCTCTCATTATCCATATCTGATGCTGGAACAAAGGCATTTCACGTGCAAACCTGTGCACCTTAGAAGATATTTGCACCCTAAAGCTGATTAATTTTCAGGAGGACTAATGTGTAAACTAAAGTGGAAATGTGGAGAAGTGAACTTTAGGCTGGAAAAAATGAGAAACCAGCACTGACGGATTCGTTCATCCCTAGTGCTAAGAATCCAGCTGCCCACTAGCTGAGGGTTACACCCCGTGACGTCATCCTATTACCAAAAGGACTTCCACCTGCGCTATGGAATTTCACCTCTCGCTCCTCTCTCTATCAGCATCAGCCCAAAAATGTTCCAGAGGGTCAGGAGGGGGACCCAGAACCAATTTGGGGGTTGTAGAAGAATAGCAGGGAGAGGGAATCCCATTGCACAAACAGAGGTCCTTGCGCTAACAGATTGACTTGGCTGGATCCAACCCATAATTTCTCCAGAGGCATCTAAACGTATACATTAGTCTGTGCACATTTTGGGCTAATTTGTACATGAACCTGTGTCCCAAGTTCTTTTAAGTACGGTCATAGCTTGGTTATCGAACGGCTTAGCTGCCAAACAAATCATCTCCCAAACGCCGCAAACCCAGAAGTATGTGTTCCGGTTTGCAAACGTTTTTCGGAAGCCGAATTTCCAACGCCGCTTCCGCTTGAGTGCAGGGAGTTCCTGCAGCCAATCAGAAGCCGCACCTTGGTTTTTGAATGGTTCTGGGAGTCGAACGGACTCCCGGAATGGATTAAGTTCAAGAACCAAGGTACCACTGTACCTAGCAAAAGCCTTGTTGGACACAGAGGGACTTGCTTCTGAGTAAAGATGCAGAGGACAGAACTATAAAAGAGATCATCTTAGGCTGTTTTGTTCTCATACAGGTTTAAAAGGCAGATTCATTGCGAACACAGCCAAAAGGTGAATGGAGATAAACTGCATGGGAGGGGAAAGTCCATTTAACCTGATATGCAAATGCAAAATGCATGTCTTCCGCTGTTATATGCAGGTCACAACTCCTCTCTATTCAAGAATGTTGACATGCCCAGATGGTTCATCACGTGCAGCCAGAAGGGTTAGTGGTGTGTGCCAAGATTCAAAAAAATCCCCCCCTCCAATATTTGCTTTTATTCTTCCAGGGGCGGGGGGGTGACTCAGAATGCCAAGTGGCTGGGAAGGCAGTAAGGATAGCAATAAACCTGGAGGACCAATTGCTTCCAGCAGCAGCAGAAAAATAAAAATAAATCTATATACAGAAGTCACCAAATTCTGGAGATTACGTGAACTGACAGTAGCTGCCAAGTTCAAACATCTGGTGCTCATCTGTTTAGCTCAGAGTAAGCACCTCCATCAGATTCGTCCAAAGCTTGGAGGCAAATCTCACTGAAGTCACTAGATCTTACTTTCAGGCAAACACATTGAGGACGGAGGTGCTGAGGTTTTTAGGAATTGGCAATTTTGGAGGCCACAAGCTAATCATTTGTCCCTCCCACAGCAATTCAGGAGTAGCTACAGAACCAAAGCGACTCTTATTAAATCCTCTGATTTTCCACAATGTTGTTCATTTGGAAGGTGGAGGTACTAAATGCAGGGGGAACAATTAAGGATATTGGGCCACATCCAAAAATCAGGCTGGAGCAACAAAGTTTCCTCTTCCATCTGCTCCTGTAGACTTCTAAAACATTAGCAAAGGGAGCGATCTTAAAAGATAGTGGCCTGTATCAAGGCTTAGGTCGTACTTAGAGTAGACCCATAGAAATCAATGGGACTTGAATTCAGTGTTACTCTAAGCAATAGAGGCTAGTCTGTTGTGATTGTTAATATTATGCATGCGGAAGCTGCTGGATGAATAAAAACTGACTCTTGCATTGAAATAGAAAATCTTCAGTCCAAAAATATGGTTCGAAAGTTTTACTCACGGAGTTTAAAACAACTTGAAAACAATGAAAATTGCATTGTTAGTTGCATAATTTCGGGTTTCTTTGCTTAGGGGGTGACATTTGGCGTGCCGCCTGCCCGCGACTCCCAAGCCTACCCTGAGCCGTCGGGGGAAGGGGTACTGTGCAGCTTTGCCAGCAGATTCCCCCCTTCTGCCTTCATTTTGACAGCTTGGTGGAGGCTTGGGAGTCGCAGGCAGGCGACACGCCGAATGTCCGCCATGGGCGGCTCGCTCCGCCCCCGGCTGCAGGGTGCGTGCACCACTCTGTGAACCCGAGCGGCTATCCCGTGCCTGGGAGAGCACACTCTGTTGGGATCGCCGTTTGACCAAGCTGATAAAGCTCATCTTCCTCCAGCCGAGTCCCCCAACGTGATTGACAACCTGATCCTCTGATAAGGCTCCAGGCACATCCCCCATTCAGCAGAGAATCAAAGCAGCACACGGAAGTGATGAGATTTTGGGCTACATTGCAAAGAGTTTTATTGCCAACTACGCAGACCAAAAACACATCCTCTCTCTGTGAGAGCAGAGAGCAACTGAACAACAAAGGAACAGGAAACCAGTACGTCACATCCGTCTCCCGTCTCCCGTGAGACTTCCAACAGTATGGAATGTGTGGAATGTAAACAGAGTCTTGTGACTCCAAAGCACTGCTCAGTGGCAAACGGAAATTAACATCCTCCACACCCCGCCACTCTCGGGAGCGTGCCCATCCTAGGTGTCCTCTTTTATTTGTCCCCGTGTCCGTTTCAGTCTGTTGGTTAGCTTTTCTAGTAAGGCTGTTTCCCGTACGACTTGGTACCAGTGGACCACGGTCACTCCTGACAGGTCTCTGCTCCAGAATCCCACAAACCCCCTCAATACAATCAAAAAAGAATGGGAGCATGACATAGGCTACAAAATAAACCCTACCCAATGGACTAAAATCTAGCTTTTTCATGGCCATGCTGAATTCTCTACTAGCCACAGCCCAGCAGAACCTCCGGCCAAGTCAGCAAACTCTTAACTTCTGCACTTACTCTGGCAGATCTGGGAATGGGCTGGACCTCCTAGCCAGAGGCCTGTCTCCGTATCACAGAGCAGCAACTCTTCTCTGACACTGTGGAAGCCTGGAGAGCAAATCACTTGGCATTTCTGAGTTGTCGGAGCATCATCGGAGACACCGCAGAAAACGCCACCGTTGGTGACATAAGGGGCATCAAAAGGCAGGTGGCACCGAGGACCTAGGAAGGACATTGTCAGCAACAGTTACACACAAGTTGTCTCAAATCGAATTACGAAGCCATGAGTGGCAAAAGCAGCTTAGCGATAATTCAGACCAAACATACTTTGAGAGAAATGCAATCAGATTTCCTAAAAGCGTTCACGCAATGTTAACTATGCACAGGACAAATCTTACGCCATCTTATTAACAGACGAAGGCCAAAAATTACACCATGGACTGTGATCTGAGCTAATGAGAAATAGCCTAGATGAACAAAAATGATATTGTTTTCATAAATGGATTAATCGCCTTCCATATGCGAAACTCAAGGTGATGTACAAGATACAATAAAAATGGCATAAAAGAGTAAAAAACCATGGAAAACAGCAATTATTTATTATTATTTTTAAAAACACTGATGATGATAAAGTAACCATGCTTCACCCTATCTTCAGGGTGCTTTAGAATCTAAAATTGTGTACGAGAGAGAAAAAGTCCTGCTAATTTTTACAGCAGCTCACAGTTCTTGCACATTCCTGTATCATTTAGGCCTTCAGGGATAGCGTTTTTGAAACATTTCCACACGAGAAGATAATCCCTTACAAACAAAAAAAGGTAGCAGAAGAATGAGATGGCTTATCAGGAACACGTCTCCCTGTTGTGCTAGCTTTCATCTTGCGAGGATCCGTGGGAGAGCATTCAGAAACGTGCTCTCTCCCACCTAACCTTTTGCAGGCTGCAGTGGTACAGTTTACTCAGCCACCTTATCATTTTCCCATCCCATTCTCCCTGCATCTGCAGATCAAGACTTCTTTAATTTCCTCTCCTGGCAAATGTGCACAGCGAGTGGGGATGTGGGTGGTGGTGTGTGTACTAAGATACGTGGCGTTAAAATCCCCAACATGTACAGCAACATGGAAATGCTGGATTTTCCTAACTAGGCTAGATGCACGGAGCAAAATGACCATCGGGGGAATCTCCCTCATACGGAACTGATTAGTTTAACGGAAACCTCATTGGACGCAATGGGCATTCCACAGTTACTACTCGTCTATCTTAAGATGCCTCTTGTGATAAAGAGGATGGGTTTATTGTTCTTTCCCACCCCAGCTGTTACATCTGCCGACAGCCCGTGTTCCCATCTTCAAGTCACACCCAGAATTGCAAACAGGCTTTTGCCTTCTTGCTGGCTTTCTCCTCAGAGTAAACTGGAAGAAGAAGAGTTTGGATTTGATATCCCGTTTTATCACTACCTGAAGGAGTCTCAAAGTGGCTAACATTCTCCTTTCCCTTCCTCCCCCACAACAAACACTCTGTGAGGTGAGTGGGGCTGAGAGACTTCAGAGAAGTGTGACTAGCCCAAGGTCACCCAGCAGCTGCATATGGAGGAGTGGGGAAGCGAACCTGGTTCACCAGATTACGAGTCCACTGCTCTTAACCACTACACCACACTGGCTTGCCACACTGGAAGGGGTGGCGGTGGGGAATGAGACAAAATAAGAATCTCACACAGGTCACGGAAGTGAAACCTTGGTCAAAACTGGCCACTGAACAGGATTTCGAAATTTGGATTTTTGGTGTTAGAATAACGAAGCTTCAGATTAATTGCAGGAGAACCCATAAACTCATTTCCAAAACCCAACAGATTTACAGACCCTCCAAGTGTCCCAACTTCCTAGGAACAGTCCAGGATTTACAGAAGCCATCCCAGATTCTGATTTAATTGCGGAATGTTTCGCTTTTCCTTAGGTTTCATCAGAGAAATGTTGGAGGGTCTGGAGTTATGTAACCCCTGAGCCAAGGACATAAACTGGGGTTTTTTCTGGGGGGACGGAGGGGTACGCATACCCCTAAACATGTTGTGAATCTTTGTACTTTTGTCCATTTACTGTATTTATTTTTCCCAGTTTGAACTATAAAATGGTGATTTTCGTGCATCAAAATGAGAGCACCCCTAAACATTTTTTTTAGGGTGGGGGGAAAGGACTGGACATAAGTAACTATGCAACCTTTAGAAGACCTCTTCTGTACAGGGAAGGTTTTTTAAATGTTTAATGCTTTATTATGTTTTTATATATGTTGGAAGCCACCCAGAGTGGCTGGGGCAACCCAGCCAGATGGGTGGGATACAAAATAAAACAACAACAACAACAACAACAACAACAACAACAACAACAACAACAATGGAATAGGTCAAGGTAAAGGAACCCCTGACCATTAGGTCCAGTCGAGGCTGACTCTGGGGTTGCGGTGCTCATCTTGCTTTATTGGCCGAGGGAGCCAGCGTACAGCTTCCGGGTCATGTGGCCAGCAGGACTAAGCCGCTTCTGGCAAACCAGAGCAGCGCATGGAAACACCGTTTACCTTCCCGCTGGAGCGGTACCTGTTTATCTGCCTGCACTTGGATGTGCCTTCAAACTGCTAGGTTGGCAGGAGCAGGAACCGAGCAGGAACCGAGCAATGGGCTCACCCTGTCACAGGATTCGAACTGCCAAGCTTCTGATCAGCAAATCCTAGGCTCTGTGGTTTAACCCACAGCGCCACCTGTGTCCCTCTAATAATGGAATAGGGCATCCCTATTTTCATTGGAAAAATGTTGGAGGGTATGGATTTAAGCACCTTCATAAGTCTGTACTGCAATCAGATTTTATAGGGCTTACAAAGGGGTCTATGTCGTCTGTTCAGGATTATATGCAAATTAGAATAATAGCTTTGGAAGGTTATATTGGAAGTCATTTAGTCCAAGGAAGGAGTTTGTGCCATGCATAGAATGGGAAAATAGCATACCAAGGAGAAGGTTAGGTTGGACTCTTCCCACCGAGGAGGGGGATTTGGGGGGCAAGAGAGCATTTTGACCACGTCAACCTCCACCTGTTGTCTGAAGTAGTACAGTCCAGGAAAAAGCTTTATCATTTGGTTCTGCTATACATATATATATATATGGATTGGCCCTGAGAGCCACCAACTCGCATGTCCCCATTGGATCCAGGGAAGGGTCACCTGACAGCCTTCCAGCCAATAGCAGCTTCCTGGGCCAGAAGGTTTTTTACTGCAATTCCTCTGACTGTAGGCACAGATTCATCCAGCTGTTTCTAAGAGCACATCTGGAACTATAATGTAATCAGGCATCTATTCCATTTGTAGCAATGACAAACCTAGACAGCATCTTAAAAAGCAGAGACATCACCTTGCCAACAAAGGTCCGTATAGTTAAAGCTATGGTTTTCCCAGTAGTGATGTATGGAAGTGAGAGCTGGACCATAAAGAAGGCTGATCGCCGAAGAATTGATGCTTTTGAATTATGGTGCTGGAGGAGACTCTTGAGAGTCCCATGGACTGCAAGAAGATCAAACCTCTCCATTCTGAAGGAAATCAGTCCTGAGTGCTCACTAGAAGGACAGATCATGAAGCTGAGGCTCCAAGACTTTGGCCACCTCATGAGAAGAGAAGACGCCCTGGAAAAGACCCTGATGTTGGGAAAGATGGAGGGCACAAGGAGAAGGGGACGACAGAGGACGAGATGGTTGGACAGTGTTCTCGAAGCTACGAACATGAGTTTGACCAAGCTGCGGGAGGCAGTGGAAGACAGGAGTGCCTGGCGTGCTCTGGTCCATGGGGTCACAAAGAGTCGGACATGACTAAACAACAACAAAATTCCATTTGTAACTTTCTGAGACCTCAGGGGATGTGACATTATTACATACACGCCCCACCTAAACAATCCCGGGAAGACATTCCAGTGTGATCTTCCTAAGGCTACCCAGAAAGCTTTTTCAAATGCAGGTCTCCCTATTTCATGTCCAGCACTGCTTAACTAGCTTTTCAATCATGCAGAAAAGTCTCATTGTCAATGCGTTCTCTGGAATCCTAAGCATAAGAACTCCTAGAACTCGATATCTATCTATCCATCCATTCATCCATCCATCCTATCAATCATGACCTGGAGATAGAGATCGATAGATCAATAGATAGATAGATAGATAGATAGATAGATAGATAGATAGATAGATAGATGATATAGATAGATAGATATAAATAGATAGATGATAGATAGATAGATAGATGATAGATAGATAGATAGATAGATAGATAGATAGATAGATAGATAGATGATAGATAGATATAAATAGATGATAGATAGATAGATGATAGATAGAGAGATAGATAGATGATAGATAGATAGATAGAGATAGATAGATAGATAGATAGATAGATAGATAGATAGATAGATAGATAGATAGATAGATGATAGATAGATATAAATAGATGATAGATAGATAGATAGATATATTTCATTAAATTCTCAAAGTTCCCACATGAATCCATGCAATGCAAACCAGCGTTTCCCAGTGTGCAGATTGGCCACAACCTCTCTAACGAAAGCACAAAACTGCCCAGACTTCCAAGTTCACTCACGTTCGCATGAAAGCTTTTTTCCATTGATTCGTGTTCCAGGAACCTCCTCTCCGTTCTCAAAGACACACCAGCTGCTTTCCTGGTCTTCGGTCCGTTGCACGGGTGAGAACCCCCCACTGCTGCCTTCACACTGAGGGATGTAACCTCGACCCATTTCCCGCAAGAGAGCCTTGGACTCCAGCATCTTGCAGTAACTGGGGCCTTTCAAAGAGGAAAAGAGAAATGGTGAAAAAGAGCCCTATAAGGCTAAATGCATGGCTATGGGCAAAGATGAGTTGTGCATCTGGGCTCAGGGGGGGGAGCACTAACAGTGACCACCCCAAAGAGCTCAATCATTGGGCAAGGATATAAGGAATTAGGTGGTCCCTGACAGACAGTGTACCTAAATATTATCATTATCATTAATTAAATTTGTATACCACCCTCTACCCACAAGTCTCAGGGCAGTTCACGAGATAAAAATGCATCTGTTAATGGAAATAACATACAGAAATGCATTATATTAGGTAGAATTGCTGACAAAAACCATGTACACATCTGTTGGAAAATTCTATTCCACCTTAAGTTGCAGACGTGTGAGATTGTTACATGTCACATGTCTGTTTACGTTCCAGCAGTTTGCTGGGAACTTCCGTTGTGTATAGCTTTTTCTTTTGACTCTCTCTGAGGAGACGAGAGACGACATGTTTCCTTTGTCGTGATTTATGCTTAATAAATCCGTAGCTTGTTAGTATGTTTCCACAAGCCTCACGCCACTTCTGTTTGCGCAGTACGCTCTGCTGATATAGTGTGCTCAGGCTTTGAAGTCTGAGTCACTGATTTACGTCACACCAGAGGTCTGGGTTTCGTCACGGCTGGAAGGGCATGATCCAGAGGTCCGTTCTTAACCCGAAACCATTCTTAACCTGAGGTGCGCTTTCGCTAATGGGGTCTCCAGCTGCCGCAGCACCGCCGCTGCACGATTTCTGTTGTCATCCTGCGGCAAAGTTCGCAACACGGAGCAACTACTTCTGGGTTAGCGGAGTTTGTAACCCAAAGTGGTTGTAACCCGAGGCGCCACTGCACAGTGATATTTTTCTAGTAAAAAAGGTGGTGGAACTCCCCATGAATGCCTCCCCTCCTTCTCTTAGAATGGCAATTGGCACCCACCTGAGAGGTGCCGGAACTGAGTTCCGGAGAGTTCCAGCTGAAAAAAAGCCCTGTATGTATATTAGGAGAAAGCAATCCTAACACACTGACGAGAAAAGTGCACTGAGATGCTGAAGAATTTTCACAAATAAACTGAAATTGACAGGTTCGTCCATCCCCAAACCAGAAGGAAAGGTAAGGAAGGTGCTTACAGTGAGCTCTGCCATTTGCATCAACGTCGCTCTGCTGAAAGGCTTCGCCAGATGTTGGATCTACACACCAGGTCCTGGTTTCTGACTTCTGTAGCACAGCATAGGCACCAGTCTAGAAGAAAGCAGCTGCGTTACAGTTGCAGAACGAGAAGCCTTCTGTAAGGCTGCTATTTATCTAAGGACCGTTATCTGAGAAATGGTGGGTTGCATCTAACAAAGTTATCCTTTTCGCTCAAGGACTTCTGCTTACGCTATAGGATTCTGCTCTCTCTTCAACCTCAAATGGGCAGGTAGTCATGGAATTCTACTCAATATTGACCCAGAGTAGATTCCAATGTATTGTTAGTGGAATAAAAACCTAAACACGTTGCAGGATTCCCAAAAAAATAGACTAGAGGCAATGAATATTTCATCCAGCAGAGCTTTACTGCTACTGAAGGCAAATGAGCATAATGGTCACAAATCCAATACATTCAGGATTGGCACTGTCCAATAAGAAATCCAGTTGCAGCAGACTTAACTTAAAGTTACAATAACTTACAATAAGTCTGAACCTTAACACTATCTGTGTACAGAACACCACACCAGAAGGAAAAGAGATAGAAATAGAAAGTGAAAGGAAGGGAAATAAGTAAAAAAGATTGTAAACTTTTCCAATACGCAGTAACAGCGGCGAGAATACTTCTAGCCCAAAGATGGAAACAGGAAGAATTACCAACGGTTGAAGAATGGAGAACGAAATTGATGGACTTTGCAGAACTGGATAAATTAACAGGGAAGATTCGATATTTGCGAGACCAGAAGTTCATCGAGGACTGGGGAAAATTTACAGATTATCTGAAAAGCACATGTGATGAACAGACAACGCTTGTAGGATTTCAAGATGTTCTGTGAAAATATGAAGAATATTGTAAAAAGGGGAATAAAGATTGGGGAGGGTATATTTTAAAGGCAATATTAAAATTAGAAAATGTGTAAACAAATAAATAAAATGGAAGATTGGCAGAGAAACTGAGGGAAGTAAAAAAAAAAGATTATGTGATAAATTTTGATAATGTTTGTACAAATTTGTATTTGAAAATGAATAAAAATATTTTTTTAAAAAAAGAAATAGAAAGTGAAACCCAGCCTCTTTCTGGCCTTACTTTTATAGTCAGCATGACCTTGACAGAAAGAGATAAGAGAAGCAGATTAAGCCAGCTGTACTCAGCTTCTTTGAAGGAATAACCCAAACATCACGAACTTTCTGCTTGTTTCTTTCACACAGAGAAGCTTCCGAAACCCTCTTGAATTAGCCAGAAGTGGAAAGATCTCTACACATCAGATCAATACTTTCTGCACTAAGAAATGCAAACTGACACAGCTTGCCAATAGCAACCACCAACAGCACAGGAAACGAGAGAAGGAAGGAAGGAAGGAAGGAAGGAAGGAAGGAAGGAAGGAAGGAAGGAAGGAAGGAAGGAAGGAGCCTCCTAAATAGTTCATTGAATTTGTGTCCTTCATAAAAATGGGTGACTTATCCCTGACTTCACTATTTACTAAGGGGGAGGTAAATTGCGAGGGACACTGTCTTCCATCCCAAAAATCACCAGGACTGGATTTATTTCATCCCTACCCAAAAACGAAATGCACGTTTTCCAAAATTCAGATTGGAAATGTGCACGGTTCAGATTGCAGTCCGATAATTCCTATAAACCAGAGTAAAAATCCGTAAGGTTTCAGCACTACTGGACTTGCCTCTGTACAGGAGGGAGCAAACAGGTCTGCTGAAGTAACATTAAACGTCAGTCCAGTCCGTCTCCAGCCAGAGAGTAAGGCATTCGCTTGGGAGCGTTGACATGGCGTCTGACCTGCATTAAAGTAAAAGTCTTGGTCAGTCATGAAAGTTCCAGTCAGAATATCACCGTGCATAGTCAGTCGCTTGTTCCCCATGCAGATGGGATGACAGCTGCAGGGACTGAAAACTAAGGATGCAATCCTGCCAAGTGTATTACCACAGCAAGTAGTTGCAAATTCAGACACACAGGGAAAGCAGTAAGAAGTCAAGTCCATCCCTAGAGTAACTTTGATGACTTCAACAGAACCAGAGGTAAAGGTGTCTGTGTGTGTGTGTGTGTGTGTGTGTGTGTGTGTGAGAGAGAGAGAGAGAGAGAGAGAGAGAGAGAGAGAGAGAGAGAGAGAGAGAAATATGCTCCCTGAATCTGCACTGAAACTGACTCTCAGAACAAAGAAGTAGTTACAAAATACTGTATTTTTCACTCTATAAGACGCACCAGACCACAAGACGCACCTAGTTTTTGGAGGAGGAAAACAAGAAAAAAAATATTCTGAATCTCAGAAGCCAGAACAACAAGAGGGATCACTACGCAGTGAAAGCAGCAATCCCTCTTGCTGTTCTGGCTTCTGGGATAGCTGTGCAGCCTGCATTCAATCCTTAAGACGCACACACATTTCCCCTTACTTTTTAGGAGGGAAAAAGTGAGTCTTATAGAGCAAAAAATACGGTACATCTCATGTATCATGTACAGCTCATGGCCACCAATGGAATTTCTAAGGCATGGTATTGGTCCATTTATGTGGGTCGTCTTATACATGGTTAGCAACAGGCCAATAAGTATTGGTGGCCACAGCCAGCAGGAGATTGTCAGTGGCAATTGGGCGTGTGAATGGTTGCTGTGGCAAAGGCTGCTGCTGATTGGCTGTGGCTGCGGCAATTGGTCGTGGTAGTTACGGCAGCCGTGAGGCATGCGTGCAACTGGCTGCGATGACACACACCCCACCCAGGAAAAGCTCAACAACTTTGGGCAATTTCCCCCACCCCCATAAAATTTTGTTGCGGTCCAAAAAAATAGGGGTCTGCTTGTACACGAGGGTGTGTTATACACTGAAAAATATGGTACAGATTCCTGCCTTGCAGTGGGTTTGGCCTAGATGACCCTGGAGCCAGTGTGGTGTAGTGGTTAAGAGCAGTAGACTTGTAATCTGGTGAACTGGGTTCACTTCCCCGCTCCTCCACATGCAGCTGCTGGGTGACCTTGGGCTAGTCACACTTCTCTGAAGTCTCTCAGCCCCACTCACCTCACAGAGTGTTTGTTGTGGGGGAGGAAGGGAAAGGAGAATGTTAGCCGCTTTGAGACTCCTTCAGGTAGTGATAAAGTGGGATATCAAATCCAAACTTCTCTTCTTCTTCTCCTCCTCCTTCTTCTTCTTCCTTGGGATCCCTACAATTCTAAGATTCTATGACAAGGACAAAGCTTTGAAAGAGGAATACAACTTACACTGGGGCAGCTGTGTTGAGCGTGTCACCAGGGAATCCAATATATAGCGTCCTCTCTCATCCACACACCAGCAGTGGCCTAAGATGCAACAAAACATATATCTAATATCTGCGATAGTCAGATACCCTGGCACACTCAATTGTAGTGGATGGAATTGGACAACAGGTTCGAAATAATGGAATAAATTGCACCGAACTAGCCCTCGGCATCGTCTCAATTGGTTGCTATGCCCACAATCATCCTTTCCTAACTTGTGTATTTATAGATGAACTGATATTACAAAGGCACCTCTTGTCTCCATTTCTCTCTCTACCAGCGGAAGGCAATCCTGCAAAGGATGTGCTGATTCCCCAACATTTGCAAAGAAATGAAATGCTGGTTTTGCACTCTGCGCTTCCCCAAGCGCTATGAGCAAGTCCCAGGGGGCAACCTTTTACAGGTTTATTCCCTTGTAGCAAAAATTATTGGCAAGAAGACCTGGTCTTTAAAAGCAGGAACAGGGAATCTTTTTTCCCCAGCTTGAGGGCCACATTGCTTTGTGAGCAACTTCTGGGGGCCGCATGCTGGTGGTAAGGTAAAGGTAAGGGTAAAAAGGTAGAGGACCCCTGGACGGTTAAGTCCAGTCAAAGGCGACTATGGGCTTGCGGTGCTCGTATCGCTTTCAGGCCAAGGGAGCCAGAGTTTGTCCACAGACAGCTTCCTGGGTCATGTGGGCAGCATGACTAAACTGCTTCTGGTGCAACAGGACACCATGATGAATCCCAGAGCGTGCGGAAACACCATTTACCTTCCCACCGCAGTGGTACCTATTTATCTACTCGCACTGGTGTGTTTTCAAACTGCTAAGTTGGCAGAAGCTGGGACAGAGCAACGGGAGCTCACCTCGTCACACAGATTCAAACCACTGACCTTCCGAATGGCAAGCCCAAGGGACTCAGTGGTTTAGACCACAGCGCCACCCACGTCCTTTGGTGGAGCCAGAGGGAAAAGTGGGCAGAGTAATGGTGGTAACGCTTACAAGTGTACAATAGCTGATATACCAGCCACAGAAAAGTTAGCCGGGGTAGGGGGGAAAGGGCCAAATGCAGTCCTCTCCAGGCTTCTATGTCCAGGTCTTAAGACTCCCCCATTATATCACACCCCTCACCAGTCCTGTCCAACCCCCTCCTCAAACGGTTCTTCAACAGAATCTTTTGAGGGTCAGTAAACAAAGAGGGGCCACAGGCGCTAGCCATGGCCTAGGACTCCTCAGCTGTCCTAAGTGCTGCCAACTGGCTTTTTTCGCCCTCTCTCTCACCTGAGCTGCCATAACACTGGACAGGTAGCCAGTTCCCCAGCCCATCGCACTGGGGGATGTAAGGCTGAAATCCCAAGCGCAAGGCCTCTCCTGACGAATTCTGGGATGTGGAGAAACTCCTCCAATAGAAACGCAAGGCTTCAAAGAAAAACAAGGAACAAAAGCACACGATCTCAGCAGGTATATTCGGCATGGAGAGGTAGACAAGCAAGCTGCTTTCCTGCAGATTCATAAATAGCTGTGGACAACTGGACAGACTTGATTATTGTAACTCACTCTACATGGGGCTGCCCTTGAGACTGACCCAGAAACTCCAGCGGGTGCAGAATGCCGCGGCGAGACTCCTTACGGGGTCCTCGCCATAGGATCACATTCACCCGGTGCTATACCAGCTGCACTAGCTCCCGGTGGAGTACAGGGTCAGATTTAAGGAGCTGGTTTTAAAGCCCTATACGGCCTAGGACCCTCGTACCTACGGGACCGCCTCTCCTGGTATGTCCCACGGAGGACCTTACAGTCTTCAAACAAAGACATCTTGGAGATCCCAGGACACAGAGAGGTTAGGCTGGCCTCAACCAGAGTCAGGGCTTTTTCGGCCATGGCCCTGATCTGGTGGGACGCTCTGTCACAAGAGACTAGGGTCCTGCAGGACGACATCTTTCTGCAGGGCCTGCAAGACAGAGCTGTTCCACCAAGCCTTTGGCCAAGGCACAGTCTGACTCCCTCCTTCTGTAATCCTCATAGAACTCTAGCCCAATGGTTGCCATTAATTTGATTCTGAATTGATTTTAGAATGTATTTCAATTAACTGATTGTGATTTTATGTAAACTGTGTTATTTTTACTGTTGTTAGCCGCTCTGAGCCCAGCTTTGGCTGGGGAGGGCGGGATATAAATAAATTATTATTATTATTATTATTATTATTATTATTATTATTATTATTATTATTACTACTATTGCATCTGTGACATGACTTCCCTCCAAGGTCAAATGACACCTTTTCTCCAAGGTGACCTGCATGGTTCTTCCCCTCTTCATTTTATCCTCGCAATACCCTTGTGAGGTACATTAGCTGGAGAGGCCATGACTGTCCATGGTCACCTGGCAAGCTTAATGGCCGAGTGGGGAATTTGAACCCAAGTCTCCCAGGTCTTAGGCTCAATGCTTTAACAGCTACCTCACACATTGTTAACAGTAATTTATTGATTGCCATCTACAACATCATCTCAAGGCGATGTACAATCAAAATGGCAAAAAAAAAACCAGGTTTTTTGTTTGTTTTTTTAAAACCCAGATACATTTGAAACAAAACTAAAACAAAATGGACACTGGTGGCAAAGACTGATTTATCTAGCTGAGAAAGCCTGGAAAAGTGGGAGTTTGCCAGGGATATCTATTTCCTATTGTATTTTAGCCCCAGTAGCTGTTTCCCCCAGTTTCGGGAGAAGTTGATGTTCAGCAGAGCAATGGCAAGGTGTTTATGCCACCTTGGGCTGCACGGAGAAAACGGTGGGATGAAAATGTCATATATACATATATATACATACATACATAACAGCCCTCAACAGGGTACCACATTGGCTGTCTTCATTAACTGGCAATGGCTCTCCAGGGTTTCAGAAAGAGGTCTTTTCCAGCCCTTCCCTAAGATGCCATGGAGCGCCATCTTTTATTGCATTATTCCCCCACCCCCTGGCAAATGGGAAACCAGAACCAGCTTCTTCAAGATCCCCCAAGGGCCTGATTGGTTATCTAACTCTCCCATAAGAGTCCACCTGGCCAACAAAAGTTGAGGTCCCTCCACCAAAAATAACATCTGTTTCACCAGATCGACAGAAACCATTCTCCCCACCCACCCACCCCCATTCCAAACATACTCGATTGCGCAGCCAGCCGAATGGCGTAATCGCTTCCGGTCAGCAGCCCTTCTGAAATCGTGATGCTCGCCGATGGAGAAATATCACTCAGGAGCTCTTCATCTGTCAGTGTGATGCCTTTCGCTACTAAAAAACTCTGCCCAAAAGGAAAGTGGGAGCTGTTGGAGACCTTAATGAGTTGCTCCACTTCGCTAACGAATTGCATGGCGTCTCGCTTGGTGGCTTCACACTCTCCAGGGCCTGTCGGAAGGGGAAAGTATTGTTACGGGTGTAAAAAGGCATTGGTTTCCGTTCCTCCCTGTATATGTTGCGCGCAACGCTGTCTCCCTTCCACTGCAGTTCGCTTTCCGCTGAAAATTACAATATTCACCTCGCTGTCCGCCAGGGTTGAATTATGCTATTTACATGATTCATTGTGTAACTTACATTGTCAGCATGTTATTCCACCTCATTCATTTCAGCGCAATGGAAGCACAATGCAAATCACGGGAGGCAGCGAAGGGAAGAATTGGGGGGGAGGCTAGGAGAAGAAAGGGAAGCTCTCAGGTGAGACTTAGGAGGGTCCACCCCTCTCTGTGTGAGATAAGGGTTAAGGTTTACCTTTGAGAGAGGACTCTGCATTTTCCTTTCTCTTTCTACTTTTGCTTTTGTTCAGACTATTTTGTTTTATATTGCACTGTAATATGAAAAGCCTTAATAAAATATTATTTTAAAAAGATGGCCACTAGTCCTAACTTTAAATCTAACTCTATGAGCTGCCCTCAGAGCTAGTCAGCAGCCCTCTGTATATGAGTGCTGGGGAAGGAGAGCTGGAGAAGGCAACTGCCATCAAGTGGGCTATCTATAAACGTGGAAAGCAGGAACATATTTTCATCATGGGAACAGTTAGGTAAAGAGGATTTGAAGTTTACATCCTGCTGTTCATTGAAAGAAAATTACAGTGGTACCTCGGGTTACAGATGCTTCAGGTTACATACGCTTCAGGTTACAGACTCCGCTAACCCAGAAATAGTACCTCGGGTTAAGAACTTTGCTTCAGGATGAGAACAGAAATTGTGTTACGGCGGCACGGCGGCAGCGGGAGGCCCCGTTAGCTAAAGTGGTGCTTCAGGTTAAGAACAGTTTCAGGTTAAGAACGGACCTCCGGAATGAATTAAGTACTTAACCCGTGGTACCACTGTATATGAAAATGATGTACTGTTGGTATTTGACAGCTCATAAAATTGCGAAAATGGATAGAAAGAGTTCAAATGTGTGTTGGAAATGTAAAGGGAAAGAGGGTGCTTTTTACCATATATGGGGGCTATGTGGAGTGGTAAAATCTTTCTGGGAAATGAAATATAAAGAGTTGAAAAAAATGTTTAAGATAACTTTTGTTTAAAAAAAACCAGAGGCATTTTCGTTAGGCATTATAGGTGCGGAACTACCAAAAGAAAAGAAAATACTGTTTATGTATGCAACAACAGCAGCAAGAATGCTTCTTGTCCAGAGATGGAAAGAAGAAGAAGTACTGAAAGGAGAAGAGTGGCAGACCAAGCTGGTGGAATATGCAGAAATGGCGAGTCAGACGGGAAAGATCAGAAACCAGGAAGACCAAGTATTCTTAACAGACTGGAAAAATTTTCTAAAATATTTGAGAGACTACTGTAAACAGCTGAAATCATTGGCAGGAATACAATGACACTTGCAAAGTAATATGAATTTTGGATACTATGATTATATGACAAAGGTAAAGGGACCCCTGAACATTAGGTCCAGTTGTGGCCGACTCTGGGGTTGCGTGCTCATCTCGCTTTATTGGCCGAGGGAGCCGGCGTACAGCTTCTGGGTCTTGTGGCCAGCATGACTAAGCCGCTTCTGGCGAACCAGAGCAGAGCACGGAAACGCCGTTTACCTTCCCGCCATAGCGGTACCTATTTATCTACTTGCACTTGGACGTGCTTTCGAACTGCTAGGTTGGCAGGAGCAGGGACCGAGCAACGGGAGCTCACCCCGGCATGGGGATTCGAACCGCCGACCTTCTGATCGCCAAGCCCTAGGCTCTGTGGTTTAACCCACAGTGCCACCCGCGTCCCATATGACAGATAGATTACAGTAAAATATGCAAGAATAAAATTTAGAATTGGAACCCATGGAGGGGAGGGAAGAGGCCTGAAGTTTCGAAATAACCCCTTTTTAATGTTGATTATGTTACGTTTGTTGTGTACAACTTTTGTGTAAAACTCATGCAAAAATGTATATATATAGAAAAGGAAAGCAGGAGGCTGGACTAATCCACCACGGCTCTTCATATGCCAGTCCAGAATTAATTGTAGAAATCCTCCTAGTTAAACTGCCGGTTAGGAGGAACGGAGTAGCAATCAGAGTGAACTCATGGAACAAAGGGGAAATGTATTTGGCCTCAGATTCTCATTTATTCCTACATTTCCTTCTGTTTCCACTGTCTGGATATATATCCTTAGCGTTCTCATGGAGAGACTGCCACAAACTTTATATTAATCTGGTATGTAGCACTGTAGACACAACTGTCACATATCCTGTGTCAGAGCACACCCCAGAGGACTAGGGAAGAGATTCCTAAGAGATTCCCTTGTTCACTCCTTGGTCCTTCCTCTTTAAAAACAATGCAAGGCTATATTCCCAGCCCTTATTATATGAAAGCACGTTTGAAAACCTGCGAGCAATTTCCAGCAGTTGCAGAGTCAGGTTCATGTATTTATTCCTTTGCAATGTCCACTACTCTGAGCCCTCTCAGCAACTTAGGTCATCCAATGTCTTCCTCCGAGTCCAGGCACCCATTTCATAAAATGCAATACCGCTTTGTTGAAAAGCATTCCACTTCAGCAAAATCGCTGTTCATCGTATTACGGACCAGCAACCTCATACTTGGTCCTGCTCAGGAATTCTAAGAAACCTAAAAAATCAGCACAGTTCTGAAAGGCTCCATGCACAACCTCAATTCAAAGTGGCACCCAACCAAATCTAAATACAGACGGAAACCTGATCCTTGATCTCAGGAGCCATCACGCTAATTTGGTTACCATATCTTAAGAGGTGTCCAAATACATAGGAAACAAGAAACTCTCCAAAATATAGAGTACATTGGGTTCGAAAACTGAAAACTCAATAGCTGACAGCTAGGCCTCAGGATCTTGTGCTCAGCAGAAACCACGTGGCATGTTCAACTTCCGAGGCGTGTTCGAAAACTGAAGCTTTTACTTCCGTGTTTATGGCGTTCAAAAACCGAAACGTTAGTCAACAGAGACGTTTAAAAACCGAGGTACCACTGTAGATGTTTCGCCCAGTCCAGATTTGGTCTGGATCACAGTCTTCACCAAACTGGTGTTCTCTGGCTGTTTGGGACTACAAGTCCCATCATGGCTGTCCTGGCTGAGCCTAATGGGTGCCAGATTTACATATAAACTAAACAAGCTATAGCTTAGGGCTTCACGGTCTTGCCCCCCACCCAAAATAAAATTCACTATTAATATACTTTTTCTTAATTGTATTTCAGTTCAAGAATTACTTTGATAAAATGCATATTTTGTTATGAGCAAATGGCTTTAGATACCTATTAGGTCCATAAATTACCATATTGCATATATTCAACACAAAAACAGCAACAAGTTGTTGTTGACAAAGGACAGCTGGACATATTAAGGGCCCCATTACCTTCAGTAGCTTAGGGCCTCATCAAGCCTAAATCTGGCCCTGTTCCAAATCCTCAAGTTGGCCAAAGTTGGCATGAACATTTATAGTACAATTTAAGCACAAGGTCTAATGACTAGGGTGAGTTACTTACAGTCCGGGATCTTGTTCACATCAGCTTCCTTTCCTTGCATTTGCCCCCTTTCATCAGCGCACCAGCAATTGCGAAGGTCAAAGTGTCCTAGCGGGGTGCTGAAATCGCTGAAAGATCCTGGGTACTGAGTGAGGTGTCCCTGAAGGAGCTGCCAAAACGTGAACGGCTCCAGCAAGACATTCTGTGATGGACCTCCTGTGGTCTTGCCTTCCAGCACTTCTTGAGGAACTTCATCAAAGGAAAGAAATTTGGCAAACTCTGGAAAGACCTTCTGGTGGCCGGCACTGTAAAGGATTTTGACGAAGTCTTCAAAGCTTTGCTGAGATCTCTCTTTATAATTGAGCAGGATGCCCACCAAGTCATCGAAAGGAAGAGCCCTGCCATTATTATTCTGGCTGATCCACCTTTGATACCACTCAAAAGTTTGTTCCGGGGGGCCATTGCATTGAACCTGCCTCCACCGACCATCGAGACCGCACTGTGGGATGTAGACGCTGGATAGCTTAGGCAGGGATGAAGGTTCCAGCAGAAGTTGCTGCACAGTTCTCAGGAAAGCCTGACCGCCTGCTAGCTGGCAATCACTTGGACCTACAGGAGGCAAAGGCAACACGGCCTGCTAAGCATGCAATAAAGAGTTGAAGGGAGCATTGCAACATTCAGTTGTGTCATTGGTCAGATTATTTCCAGACGGTGGCAACACGAGAACGGGCCTTCTCTGTGGTGGCCCCCCGTTTGTGGAATGCTCTCCCCAGGGAGGTTTGCCAGATGCCTTTATTATATATATTTTAGGTGCCAGGCAAAAATGTTCCCCTTCAACCAGGCCTTTACCTTTACAGCATTTTAAATGTGTTTGTGGGAAGGGGGGGGAACTGTTTTGCTATTTTGTTTAACTTATTTTCATGTTTTTATCCTGTATTTTATTCTGTGAACCGCCCTGAGGTCTTATGAGGAACGATGGTATATAAATCTAACAAATACTATAAGAAAATAAAAATTCATGAGGTAACAAAAATCATTAAAAGCTATGCCTGATTAACTGGGGAGCAGACAGAAAAAAAAGATGGTGTGACAGATATTATGTTAAAAAGAGGATTGCTTCTTCTCTCACACATGGCTCCTACTCTGCTCTTCATGTGTGTCATCCTACAAAACCTGTATTTCCCCCTACAGAACAATTGGCTCTATTTTTCTGCAGATCTAAGAGACTGTCTAATATATTAATGCTCAGCTAAGATTTATTCGGGACGCGGGTGGCGCTGTGGGTTAAACCACTGAGCCTAGGACTTGCTGATCAGAAGGTCGGCGGTTTGAATTCCCGCGACGGGGTGAGCTCCCGTTGCTCGGTCCCTGCTCCTGCCAACCTAGCAGTTCGAAAGCACGGCAAAGTGCAAGTAGATAAATAGGTGGGAAGGTAAACGGCGTTTCCGTGTGCTGCTCTGGTTCCCCAGAAGCGGCTTAGTCATGCTGGCCACGTGAAGCTGTACGCCGGCTCCCTCAGCCAATAAAGCGAGATGAGCGCCGCAACCCCAGAGTCGGCCACGACTGGACCTAATGGTCAGGGGTCCCTTTAAGATTTATTCAGTCATTTGACAGACATGATTTTATCCAAATATGAACCTGCTTCACAGCAGAAGGGCTGGAACTCAGCCAGAGGGATTTCAGCACTGGTAAGCTCAAGACCTGACTACTGCAATTTGCTCTGTGTGGGGCATCCCTTGGGCCTGGGTCCAGAAGCAGCAGCTGGAGCAAAATGCTGCAGTTAGATTGCTGCAAGAGGCGGGCTTTAAAAACTAAAAACACAAGAGTCTTTTAGCAAAAGAAAAATCAGAGCATGTACACATGTGGAAATACAAGATAGGGAACTTACACTGCAAGGGCTGTTCAGCAGTTGCACCTTTTCTGGGAATAGTCCTGCCTTCAGAATCGAAGCAGACACAATTTCTTCCATGGCACTGAACCGGCAGGAATTTCCCTTCCTGGGTACATGAAGGAACAAACAGCTCAGAACCGGCAGGCTGGAGTCTTTGCAAGCGTTGGAGGTCTTCCCTCTGCTTTTCGCATAGGGTGGGGCACCTTGGGCGTGAGCCACGGACTCTGGATCCCGGGATCTCTTTGCCACGTGAGTCCACACACCAGCAAGCACCCGCATAGCACTGCACTTCTTCGTAGTTCCCTGCTTCTGTGCAAACCGGGACAAACAAACTGTTGCCTTCCTCTGCGCAGTCTTTGGATCTCAGCGCAATCCTCACGACGTCACCCAAATCTTCGGCAATGCTCTCGGGGACCGAAACCACGTGTTGCAAAAATACGAAGAACTCTGGGGCTTCAAGGAGGGAAGCTAGAGATCTGACGGCATTCTGGTTGTCCTGCAAATTGACAGTGCGGCCAAAACTGTCTACGACAGGCTGGCTCAGATTGAACCTCTCTGGTGGGATTTCCAGAGAAAGTCGTCGAGCCAGTTCACTGAATCCACCACTCACCCCTCTCTGCCGGAAATACTGGTCCAAATTGAATTTGCCATTGGGGCCAAGGGCTCCTGTGAAGTTGAACTGGACCACGTTCTTCAAGAACTTCCCGCCAAACAGGTTTTCTTGGAACCGCTTGGGGTTGCTGGTGAAGCGGAGGGCGATGCGAGCAAGATCTCTCGAAGGAAACATCCCTCCGATAGCGTCGCTGATGGTGGATTCCAGTGCAAGCAGCTGAGAATCGCTTGGTTTGTCTATGATGGAAGACAGCAGGCCAGAAACCACAAACAGCTCCTTGAATGATGGAGGACAAGATCTCGAGGACTCGGCTATCTGCTGCAGCTCTTGAGTGGAGGAGAATAAATGGTCCTGGCCAAAGCGTCCGATGGGGCCATAAAACAACCTGGAGAGAGCTCGCCGTCTCTCAGAGACACAGGTAAGTTCCTTGCCTAGACAAAGGAAAAGATGCTGCAGATGTAATAGTTGTCCAAGCCGGATTACTGGGAAGTTTTCCAAAGGAAAAACATTGTGGAAGGGGTGTTTCTAGGACTTTAAAGCTCCCTTGTTATTTTTGCAATCATGTTTTATTAGGTTGTTTTTGTTTTTGTTTTTGTTGTTTTGTTTTTTTTGTTTTTATTATGCATTTTATGTTTTTATATTGTGATTCCCCCCTTCCTTTTGAATTGCCCTGAGACCTGTGGGTATAGGGTGGTATACAAAATTAATAAATAACAATATATAATAATACTTAAATGTTGCTATCCCTAAAGCAGATAGAAATTCATTCACGTATGTTACTACAGCGGCAATAATGCTACTTGCCCCAAAATGGAAAGAAGCAGAAGTCCCAGCAAAGGAAGAGGGGATACAAAAACTTACGGAATATGCAGAAATGGTGAAACCTACCGGAAGAATAAGAGATCAAGATAACAATCTTTTTCATAAAAGAATGGAAATGGTTTATTGAATGTTTGCAGATAAATTGCAAACAGATAAAAATATTGGCAGGATTGTTGTAATAACCTGCAGTTTCATAAGAGTATGTATTTAAAGAAGATGACTAAACGAGCAAATTAAGTTCATTTGGATATGCGGAAGATATTAAAAATAAATTTAAGGAACCGTAGAAAGAGGGGGAAGGAAGTCAAGTTTTGAAATTCAAAATGATTGTGAAATTAGTGAAATGTATAAACTTGAAAAGTGTGTGTGTGTGTACAGTCGTACCTTGTATCCTGAACGCCTTGGTACTTGGATGTTTTAGCTCCCGAATTCCGCAAACCCAGAAGTGAGTGTTCCGGTTTGCAAATGTTCTTTGGAACCCGAACGTCCGACAGGGCTTCCACAGCTTCCGATTGGCTGCAAGAGCTTCCTGCAGCCAATCGGAAGCCTTAGTTTGCTTTCTGAAGGTTTTGGAAGTTGAACGGACTTCCGGAACGGATTACATTTGACTTCCAAGGTACGACTGTATCTTCTTTCATCTATTCTGTTCTTTAGAATGAAGCACAGGCCAGATAACCCAACAGAGCTGTTCTAAGGCTCTAGTTTTACATACCACAGGATAAATCCTGCCCTTTCTTTCTGGTGCCAAGAAGTTCCTGCCCATTGGCATCCACACACCAGCACTGCCCATCCAGCTGGCACTGGGTTGTCTCATAGGCTCCATTATCATCACAAGATGGCCTGTAACTCTGTTCAAAATGAATAGCAGTGGATCTTTCGGTTTCACACTTGGAGGGACCTGCGAAGGAAATAGGAGGAAAAGATGAGAGCTAACCAGAATGATTTGCACTGACTTCTGTGTTTGAACAGCAATCAATCCCTAAAGAGGTTAGAACCCAATTGCTTGTTATTTTTATTTACATAGTCATAACTCCACTTTCGCTTAAGATATCACAGGGCAGTAAACAGACTAAAAATGCAGTATTACAATAAAAACAATAAAAACATCAAACACAACAGTAAGGCTCAGTTGGCAAAGAATCTCACATTTGAATAGTGTGCCTGAATAGTAGAGTTTTTAGAAGGTACCTAAAAGCAAGCAGGGATGGCTGTTGACAAACCTCTAATGGCAAGGAGTTCCACAGGGCAGGGCTTGCCACACTAAAGTCTCGGCCCTTGATAGAGGCTAGCCAAACCTCAGGACCACCAAAAGTGACCCCATCAGAAGAACTCAGCAGTCAAGGTGGAGCGTAAGGAAACAGGCAGCCCTTACTTTGTAGTTTGGGTGAATTAGATGGAAAAGGTCACTTACAGTTTATGGAGTTCAAAGGTTTTGTTCACACAGGAACTATTTAGAGGACGAGTGGAGATGAGAGAGGGAAAATAACAGGCATACTGTCCAGAGAGAACAGCAAACAAAATGGCTCAGCTTTTAGAGGTGAAGTTAACTAAGACAGAGAGGCTTACAAACAAGTGGTGGCTAGATTGCTACACAAACCCTTATGCAGTTTAAACTAACACATGCATTAACTGGAAGTTCAGGAGGAATAAATGTATTTGCTTTCCTCCAACATTCTGGGCCTTTGTGAATTTACACAAAAGCCTTGAAGTTGGTAGCCTATTGGTAACTACAGTATAACTAACTTCTGGCGATGTGCTGCATCAATCTCCTAGTGGACAGCAAACAATATACCCTTCCTGGTGCTGCTGACTACAGCCCCCATCAGCACAGCCAATGGCCAGGAAAGACAGAAGCTGTTGTAGTCCTGTTGTAGGTTAATTCTGTTTAGGTTAATTCTGTGCCCAGGGCAGCTGTCTACCAGCTCCACCTGGTACGCAGGCTGAGACCCTACCTGCCCACAGACTGTCTCACCAGAGTGGTGCATGCTCTAGTTATCTCCCGCTTGGACTACTGCAATGCACTCTATGTGGGGCTACCTTTGAAGGTGACCCAGAAACTGCGATTAATCCAGAATGCAGCAGCTAGACTGGTGACTGGGAGTGGCCGCCAAGACCACATAACACCGGTCCTGAGAGATCTGCATTGGCTCCCAGTACATTTCTGAGCACAATTCAAAGTGTTGGTGCTGACCTTTAAAGCCCTAAATGGCCTTGGTCCTGTATACCCGAAGGAGCGTCTCCACCTCCATCGTTCAGCCCGGACACTGAGATCCAGCTCCAAGGACCTTCTGGCAGTTCCCCCTCATTGTGAGAAGTGAGCTTGCAGGGAACCAGACAGAAGGCCTTCTTGGTGGTGGCGCCCACCATGTGGAACGCCCTCCCTTCAGATGTGAAGGAAATAAGCAGCTATCTTATCTTTAAAAGACATCTGAAGGCAGCCCTGTTTAGGGAAGTTTTTAATATTAAATGCTGTATTGTTTTTAACAATAGATTGGGAGCCGCCAGGGTGGCTGGGGAGGCTCACCCAGATGGGCAGGGTATAAATAATAAATAATAAATTATTATTATTATTATTATTATTATTATTATTATTATTATTATTACTACTACTACTACTACTACTACTATCATCATCATTTAGCAGCATCTGGAGGGCTTCAGATTGACTCCCTTTGTTTAAATTTAGTGCATTCAAGTTACCACGCCTTACAGTCTTAGGTGCTACATACATCTGAATCTGCCAGTTGTAGCCAATTGAACTCCCAGAAAGCGTCTCTGCAGGATCCTGTACATGCTGGTTTCAGCGAAAGAGGGAACAGGCTCCAGCGATGCAAAAATAGTGTCATAAACATTCTCAAGTAGCATTTCTAGACCTGGAAAGGGAAATAGTATTGTAAGTACCGGGTCATGTGCTGAGATATTGCCCCCCTCCACAAAAAACCAACCAACCATGAAGGTAACACGCCTAAAACAAAATCTGTTGTTCTCTTTTATAAAGCTTCATTTGCACAACAGAGCTCCCTGTTCTTCTCTAGTTCCCACACCATCAAATTCCCCTATAGAAGGCTGGGGGCCCCTCCAGAGCAGATTTTGGGGAAGGAGCAGGAAAAAAACCCCATTGCTCACACTGTGCTGGATGCATCCCATAATTCCCCATGTTTATAAGAAAAGCAACAAAACTGTATAAATTTGGCACATGCTAAAAATCTTTTTTTTTTTTTTTTACACAAGCCTTTTCTGACTGACGCTTAACTATATTCAATGTTCTTGGTTTCATTCATCTGTATAGAATATTGTTCTTGAGACTTAAAGTTTATATGTAAACTTGCATTGCATTGTATGTATTGATTTCATGGCACAACCACCTGGCTATGCCAATTTAAAGCGTTATATAAAGAAAGAAAAATTTCAGCATGCGCAATTAGAAAACAACCACAGAAAGATTCTAAAATCTGAACTCTGAGACATTAACATTTTGTTCTTCTTAGTCAAGTTGGCGGGGGAGGGAGCAGCTTTGAGGTGTTAGTGCTGAAATTTTCGGCTGTGAGATCTGAATTTTGACACACACACACACACACACCGGAGTTCCAAAGTCGAATTTGACTTTCTCTCCAGCCATTTTGAATAATGGGCATTCGCCACATGGCAAATGATTGTGCGAAATTTTGTATTCAGCAAAAGACCGGATTCAGCAAACACCTACCAGTATCCTCCAGCTCTCGCCCTAGACTGTCAGCGCAGTAACAGTACCCAGAGACTTCTGGGAACATGCGGCTGAAGGATCTGAATGTCAAGAACGCTTCTGGGAATCTAAAAGGAAAATCAACATGCATCACGGGTGACATAGCAAACCCTCGTAACACTTCCACTCCCCATCTGATTTTGAGGGGGAAATAGCGTTAAGATACTAGATTTGGGTTGGTCAGACATGCTAAACCTTCAAGGATCCATCTTGGGAAGTAAATGAAATGAGCTTTGAAGGACACGATCACCAGATCCTGTATGAACAGAAAGTTTGCTGGCAATGTGCCTGACGATTTGCCCCACTACTTACTGGTTTGCCCAATCTATGAGGATTTATCAGCATTCTCATTGAAAGATTTACATTTCTCAGTTGGGAGATTGAGTGGTTATTTGATTAACTTTTTATTAGGAGGCAGGTCCTTCTTACACCTCTAAAAAAGTGTCTGTTCTGCCTTTAGACCAGCAAATTTAGGGATAAAAGTTTTTGGAGGTGTTAGGTTAAATTCTCCAGGGGAGCAAACCCTTATCTGATGGAATATCTGGTTTTCATAATTATTTAAAATGCGTAATGCATTTCATTCTGTTTTATTTTATCTTTTGTAACGCCTTAGGCTAAAGAAAATGAATAAAGATTAATAATAAGAATAGTCTGGTGGTGGAATCTCAATAGCTAGAGAACACCATCTGAGCAATTTAATCTTTTGGGGGTTATTGCAAACCTCGCTCTCTTCCTCACTGCAGCTGGCACGTTCAAAGAAACTCATCTCCCATAATGCTGGTCCTGCGGTCTTCTACAGTTGCTGAAAGAGCAATTCATTTCTTCGGTTTCCCCCCAGTTTGGATTGATTAGAAAGATCAACTTCATTCAGCCAGCCGTGGTGGCTGCAACATTTAAGGCTTTCCTGCCCTCTAGTGTCATCTGTCACTTTTAACATATTTTCTCTGTGCCGTTGAGTGAAAGAGCTCTGCTGAGTTCATTGAGGTCAGGGATGGTGGCCAGATGTTCTTGGGATCCCATCTGCCCCAACCAGCAAGGCCAATTGTTGGGGATAATGGCAGTTCTAGTCCAACAGAATTATTGTGCTGGAGGAGACTCTTGAGAGTCCCATGGACTGCAAGAAGATCCAACCTATCCATTCTTAAGGAAATCAGCCCTGAGTGCTCACTGGAAGGACAGATCCTGAAGCTGAGGCTCCAATACTTTGGCCACCTCGTGAGAAGAGAAGACTCCCTGGAAAAGACCCTGATGTTGGGAAAGATGGAGGGCACAAGGAGAAGGGGACGACAGAGGACGAGATGGTTGGACAGTGTTCTTGAAGCTACCAACATGAGTTTGACCAAACTGCAGGAGGCAGTGGAAGACAGGAGTGCCTGGCGTGCTCTGGTCTCTGGGGTCACGAAGAGCCGGACACGACTAAACGACTAAACAACAACAACAAGTCCAACAGAAACAGGAGGAGGAGCTCAAGTTCTCCTTCCTTAACTGCTTTTTCCACCAGTCCCAGCATCTCATGTTCTTTCTTTCCACCAATGTCCCAGCCCTGGAAAGGTGTGCCATCTCTCCCACAACACCCAGGCTCTTCTTGGTCACAGACCAACCATGAGGGCTAGAATGCCTTCCCATATTTTCTAAAGTAACAGCATGTCTTTTACTCCTACCTGCTAAAATGGTGAACAAGGTCAAAGACCATCCTGTCCGTTGTGTTGATAAACTTGCACTGGACAGGCAGGAATTCTCCGTCAGCTGAACACTGGGGCGGGCTCTTTTCTCCGACGTTGTGCAGGATGCGGCGGTCTCGGATCTCACATTTCCTAGGGCCTGGCAAGCAAAAGGCATAGGGGTTTGCTGAGACGTCACTTTAGTACATGGGAGTCTTTGTGGGAGGGGAAAACACTCTTCCAGATTTCATCTCATTGCTACAGAATTCTTGTTCTTGCCATCTGTCTGTCTCGAGAGCCAGTGGAGTACATCTCCTTTTTGGGACGCAAGCCTGGGCAGCGTGTCTGGAGGTCCTGGGCTGCCCAGATGACAAGACCCCCCTCTCGTCCTCACTGACATGGTTCAAAGGAAAGCAGGACAATACATTTTGCACCAGCTTGGCTGCATGAGTAGCTGGAAGGAGACGTATAAGATCATAGAATCATAGAATCATAGAATCGTAGAGTTGGAAGAGACCACAAGGGCCATCGAGTCCAACCCCCTGCCAAGCAGGAAACACCATCAGAGCACTCCTGACATATGGTTGTCAAGCCTCTGCTTAAAGACCTCCAAAGAAGGAGACCCCACCACACTCCTTGGCAGCAAATTCCACTGTCGAACAGCTCTTACTGTCAGGAAGTTCTTCCTAATGTTTAGGTGGAATCTTCTTTCTTGTAGTTTGGATCCATTGCTCCGTGTCCGCTTCTCTGGAGCAGCAGAAAACAACCTTTCTCCCTCCTCTATGTGACATCCTTTTATATATTTGAACATGGCTATCATATCACCCCTTAACCTTAAGATGCCATCCAAAGTCCTTAGGTTTACTCCTCAGACTTGTCTTCTCACAAGGCAGCAGAGGTTTAGGATCAGAGTTTTCCTTCTTTTAGATGGGCTACCTTCCCAGCCCCATCTTCCCCTAACTTCCCTCTACAACACATGCAGAAACATGCCTCCTTGACCATTGGGAGTCCACTCAATCCACCAGAGCCTGTCTTTGTATGCAGAGGAAGTTCCTAGCTCACTGAGGATCTGAGACCCATCAGCTACCCTCACCTGGTTTAGTGGGCCAGTCAAAGCCGTTCCCAGGGTGTGGCCGCTGTCGCATGCTGACATCTTCTAGGAGCCACAGGGGAGTGCAGGGTGGGGACCAAAGGTGACCAAGCTGCCCCAGAAGGAGCATGACATGTCCCCCACCAGAACTACCCCTCCCCTAACACCACATAGTAAAGGTAAAGGGGCCCCTGACCATTAGGTCCAGTCATGAACGACTCTGGGGTTGTAGCACTCATCTCTCTTTATTGGCCGAGGGAGCCAGTGTACAGCTTCCAGGTCATGTGGCCAGCATGACTAAGCCACTTCTGGTGAAACGCCGTTTACCTTCCCGCCGGAGCGGTACCTATTTATCTACTTGCACTCTGACGTGCTTTCGAACTGCTAGGTTGGCAGGAGCTGGGACCAAGCAACGGGAGCTCACCCCGTCGTGGGGATTTGAACCGCCGACCTTCCGATCAGCAAGTCCTAGGCTGCTCTGTGGTTTATCCCACAGCGACACCCGTGTCCCTTCCTAACACCCCATACTGCGCTGCAAACTGGGATGACATCTGTTTAAAATCTTGATTCTGCTATGAATAATGGCTACCTGGCTGGCAAGGAAGGAAGGAAGGAAGGGAGGGAGGGAGGAAGGAAGGAAGGAAGGAAGGTGGTATAAACGGACGATCCCATTTTAACAGAACATGACTTACATCTCTTGGGCTTCCCTCTCTGCCTTGTGCCGTAAACCTCCATCCCTTCAGTATCCACACACCAGCACTGACCCAGGCTAGAGTCACACTGTATGGGGTCAAAGTCACCGGAATCCAGACATTGTGGGATGTAGGAAGCTGTGCTGCCGTTGACAACCCGACCAAGCAGGATCTGCTGCTTCTGCAGCTGGCAGAAGGATAAACCTATGGCAGGGAAGAAACGTCATTACATCTGGGGTATTTCCAGGCTTTGAGATACCACCCCCAAATTGTCCTTATTGTCAGGAGTGGCCATGTGGCCCTTGGAAGTAGGGTTGCCACCCGTCCCTAGGAAAACAGGATTGCCCTGTTTTTGGACAAAAGTGCCCCCTGTGCCATTTGGACTTCAAACAGGAAGCCTTTTTCCCCATATCCGAGCTTGGCCAGCCAAAAATGCCCTTTGCATCACTGTTGGTGTGGCTGAAGAGGAGCCCAGCAAGGCACTTGTGAAAATAAAGAGAATTAAACCTGGCATGGTCTACTTACAAGTTACTGAGGATCCGGTCTGCTTGCTCCCTGCTATTTCAGCTCCGTTGCCATCTACACACCAGCAGGAAGTATCTTTCTTCTCGCACTGGATGTTCCTGGTGGACAATTGATAGATTTCCAGTGTCACCAGGCAGTAATAGCTGCCCATCAGAGGTTCTCAAGCTTCATCACTACAGATGAGCCCAAGAGCTGTCACCAAGTTTTTAATGTTTGAAGTTTAGGGAAGTTCTTAATGTTTGAAGTCTTATTCTGTTTAATATTCTGTTGGATGCCGCCCAGAGTGGCTGGGGAAACCCAGCCAGATGGGCACAGTATAAATAATAATAAGTTATTATGATGATGATATGCCTGTTGTCTTTGTCCATGGAGTTTTCCCAGTAGTGATGTATGGAAGTGAGAGCTGGACCATAAAGAAGGCTGATCGCCGAAGAATTGATGCTTTTGAATTATGGCGCTGGAGGAGACTCTTGAGAGTCCCATGGTCTGCAAGAAGATCAAACCTATCCATTCGGAAGGAAATCAGCCCTGAGTGCTCACTGGAAGGACAGATCCTGAAGCTGAGGCTCCAATACTTTGGCCACCTCATGAGAAGAGAAGACTCCCTGGAAAAGACCCTGATGTTGGGGAAGATGGAGGGCACAAGGAGAAGGGGACGACAGAGGACGAGATGGTTGGACAGTCTTCTCGAAGCTACCAGCATGAGTTTGATCAAACTGCGGGAGGCAGTGGAAGACAGGAGTGCCTGGCGTGCTCTGGTCCATGGGGTCACAAAGAGTCAGACACGACTAAACGACTAAATGACTAAACAACAACAATGATGATGATGATCAAACACCTTCCAAAAACTTACCTGGCCACACTACAGCCTTAGTGGAACCCTCCTGCATCCTATGGACAAATGTAAGAGGGGCTGAGGAAAACAAGGCAGCAGGTGCCAACTACGTGGTAGAGTCCTGTATGTGGTAGAGTCCTTAAAGTGGTAGAATAGGCTGCACCACTTTGCAATGCAGACGGCAGGGAATCATGTTTCCGAATGTAAAAACGCAAGGCTCGTCGCAAGTAGGGAACTAGCACAGCAAGAAGGAAGCCAGGATAAAACCTCTCTCCTTGGTATGACTGGAGACACATTGCTCTTGGGATTTTATTTTACTGCAGAACTCTTTTATTAAAAATGGCATCTCCTACCAGTAGCCCCGTGTGACACAATCTGCACTTCCGTCTCAGGATGGGGATTCTACCACCTTTCTACTGTTCATGTGCACCAGGCCTACCTAGGTGATAAACCTTGGCATGCTAGGCTGGGAAATGGGGCCATGGGTCAGTGGCAAAGTACATGATTTGAACACAGGTTTAGTTTTCATTCTTTCATTTCATTCATTCATTTATACACTGCTTAATGCTAAAATAGACTTCCAAGCAGCTTGCAAAATATAAAAACCAATTGCACAACGGTAATTAAAAATGTGCAGTTATTAAAATAGAAATACAATAAAACAATAATGTAAAATCATTAACATATAAGCATCCACAATCAAAACATGCATTAAAACATTCCCATTAAAAGAGCACAGTGATTAAGGCAAGAGACTCGTGTAGAATGATCAAGGGAACACCTATGTACACATGTAAACAGGTGCATCTTCAAATGCCGGCAGAATGCCAATACAGATGGGACATCTCATATTTCGGCAGGGAGAGTGCTCTACAACACCAAGGCCACCAGTGAAACATTCTGCCTCTATGTCACCACAACCTGATCTTCATCAGGCCATGGTAAGACTAATCAGGTACTATTTTTCATCTTAACACCCTTATATTGGGACTCAGCGTCATCGTCTTCCTGCCTGAAACGTCTCATCATACTATAAGCTCATTACCTGAACTGGCCATCTTCCAAGCACTGAGGGACATAGTCTTCGCCTTCTTGAAAGGCCTTTGCCCTTCGAAGCTCACATGGGCGAAGAGGTTGGCTTTCTGCCTGGTACTCTGAATGCAGGAAGAATGTGCACAATTATTGGGGCAGCTGATCCCAACTTCATTCCAATAGAGCTGTTACATCTTTTGCCCATCATCCTACAGCAGGAATGGGGAACCTGTGGCTCTCCAGATTTTGGTGCATGCCAAACCCCATCAACCCTAGTCAGCATGGCCAGTAATTGGGGGTGTAGGGAGTTGGACTCCCAGCAACATCTGGTGGGCCAGTTTTCCACATCCTTCTCCTATGGCCGGTTGAAAGATGGCCTTATCCCACAAAGGACGTAGTTTCTATGCCTTCAAAAGACAGGGATTGAGAACCTGTGGCTGTTCGGACCACAGCTCTCATCATCCTTGACCATTGACGGCTGCGTGGAGCTGATGACACATGAACCTGTTGTTGGTTTCTACTTTCTTCACTGAGCAGCAAATGCTTGTCACAAGACAATGTTTACATTCCACAATCAGAGTTACTGTTGGGTTCCCACAGGAATGGGAGAGTGGATGTGACGTACACTGGTTTCCTGTTTTTCAGTGTTCTCTCGGTTTCTTTGTGTCGGGAGAAGTTGCTTCACTGCTCTCACAGAGGCAGGATGGATGTTTGTATGCTCTCAGCATAGCTTGTAAATAAACTTAGCATGTAGCACATTTACCTGCTTATCCTTATCCAGAGACTACACTCTGCTTGGGCTCAAGATAAGACGAGCCTGTACCAGCTCCAGATGGGCCGGAGCTGATCAAAATCTCACACCTGCGACATTGATGGTCACAGGTTCTTCATTTTTGCTGTACCTGTTCCAGTCCTAACCTTTCCTTCTGCCTTCCCTGGAAAAGTGGACCAACGGCAGTAGCAAGTCCATCTGGCTATTCCATTTCTCAAAATACATTGTCTTCTGCATCCGTGGACTTTTGTAATGGCGACATTACAATTCCTGCAAACCCACTTTGACTGCTATGGTCCTTTCTCCTCCTGTGATGGAACTCCTGTTTGGGGACTTCCCTGGCTTTTTTCTGGCCCATGTAGGACCAGTCTGGATAGTTAGCCTTGGGGAAGATTTGACCTTTTCATCCCCCAAAAAAGTTTTTCCATTGAAATGAGGCTGCATTTTAATGTTTTAATGTTGTATTTTAATCTTGTTTTTAAAGTTGTTTTTCAATCAATTTGTTTTTATATCGGTTGTTAGCCGCCCTGAGTCTTGGCAGGGGAGGGCGGGGTATAAATAAAAATTATTATTACTATTATTATTATTATTATTATTATTATTATTATTATTATTATTATTATCACATGGAAGGTGGAGCAGGCTTGTTTTCTCCTGTTCTGGAGGGTAGGACTCGAACTAATGGCTTCAAGTTGGAATAAAGGAGATTCTAAGTAAACATCAGGAAAAACTTTCTGAGAGTAAGAGCTGTTTGACCGTGGAATGGACTCCCTTCGGAGGTTGTGGACTCCCCTTCACTGGAGGTTTTTAAACAGGTTGGGTGGCCATCTGTCAAGGATTCCTTAGCTGCTATTCCTGCACTGGATTAGGTGACCCATGTGGTCTCTTGCAACCATATGTCAGGAGTGCTCTGATGGTGTTTCCTGCTTGGCAGGGGGTTGGACTCGATGGCCCTTGTGGTCTCTTCCAACTCTATGATTCTATGATTCTATGATTCTATGAACCCTACAATTCTCATCAGTGTCAAACATACAGTTGATGCAGTTCTTGGTGTACAACAACACACAAATAATTAGGAAAATGTAGGTTAAGTGTACTTACTTTCTACCCTGTCCCCAAGAACTTGGGCTCACAGTAGCAGCTTCTCAGCAATTTCATATCTAATATCCTTCTCTACAAGTGTATACTTAAAACGGCTTTTGCTATCTCTGTACTTCTTTTTTTTATTATTGGTTTTCACATATTACATTACAATACAGATATTCCAAAGCCAACACTATTTCCTCCCCATCCCCCCATATATTTACATTTCTTTTTCCTCAATCCACCATATTATTCTTTTCTCCTTCTTCCCACTTCCCTCTGCCCCCTCTCGATTTCCTCCACATTATACAATTTACAATAATCTTTGCATTCTACAATCTTCTCAAATCGTCTATATATTCTTATCTTGCCTTGCTAAATTTTCTTCCATGCAGTACTTCACATTTTAATCTAGGCATACTAGCAATATCTCTTTTTTTGAGCAATATTTTGCCATATATTCATCAAAACATTTCCACTCCTTTTTTAATTTTTGATTCAATTGATTTCTTATTATATCTCTGTACTTTTAATTTAAACACAAAACCTATATGATCCAGGTGTTTGAAGCGACGCTCATGCCTATGTCACATTTAATTTCCATATTTTCAGCTAAAAGGCATTCTTAGAAACTACAACTAATCCAGAATGCGGCAGCTAGACTGGTGACTGGGAGCGGCCCCCAAGACCATATAACACCTGTCTTGAAAGACCTACACTGGCTCCCAGTACGTTTCCGAGCACAATTCAAAGTGTTGGTGTTGACCTTTAAAGCCCTAAACGGCCTCGGTCCAGTATATCCGAAGGAGCGTCTCCACCCCAATCATTCTGCCCGGATGCTGAGGTCCAGCACCGAGGGCCTTCTGGCGATCCCTTGCTACGAGAAGCCAAGTTACAGGGAACCAGGCAGAGGGCCTTCTCGGTGGTGGCGCCTGCCCTGTGGAACGCCCTCCCATCAGATGTCAAAGAGAAAAATAACTACCAAACGTTTAGAAGACATTTGAAGGCAGCCCTGTTTAGGGAAGCTTTTAATGTTGAATAGGTTATTGTATTTTAGTGTTTTGTTGGAAGCCGCCCAGAGTGGCTGGGGAAACCCTGCCAGATGGGAGGGGTATAAATAATAAATTATTATTATTAGCACTGAGGAATTCAAACCAAGCTCTCGCCACCAGCCATACACAAGTCGCCCATCCACCAGTCCAGCTTTTGAATAGGGAAAGGCAAAGCTTGCGTTCCTATTTTTCTAAAATCAAGAGACACCTGTAAGCAAAGAAATGAGGGAATCATCACTTACCAAAGAGGTCGGCAGATGCTGTATTAACAAAGCAAAGCAGAGTGATGAGAAGTAAGGGCCCCATTGTGGGGGACAGTAAGACTGAGCCCCTCTGAGAAGGTAGAGGGATCTCGCTCAGCCCACTCTTTCGGACCAAGCTTTTATAGCCAATGCTGCTCAGATACCTTCAGCTGCGTAGTGGAAGACTGGGCACTAAAGTAGGCTAATGACGCACATTTTGTTTCACAAGGGCCATTGAGCTGGCCCACTCCCACCTGAGATTTCTTCCTTGGTTTCCCTCCAAGCAACTTGAGTGTGTGTGTCCCCCCCCCCAGCCACTTAGGAAAAAAGGACAGATCTGGAGAAGCATCACATGCGAAAAGCGCTGGGGTCACAGGACTCAAATGAATCAGCAAAAAATGAGAACGGGTAACAGCACAATGCATACAACTGCCATATGGGTTAAACCACAGAGCCTAGGACTTGCCGATCAGAAGGTCGGCGGTTCGAATCCCCGCAACGGGGTGAGCTCCTGTTGCTCAGTCCCTGCTCCTGCCAACCTAGCAGTTTGAAAGCACGTCAAAGTGCAAGTAGATAAATACCTTCCGGCGGGAAGGTAAACGGTGTTTCCGTGTGCTGCTCTGGTTTGCCAGAAGCGGCTTAGTCAACCTAGCAGTTCGAAAGCACGTCAAAGTGCAAGTAGATAAATAGGTACTGCTCCGGCGGGAAGGTAAACGGCGTTTCCGTGCGCTGCTCTGGTTCACCAGAAGCGGCTTAGTCATGCTGGCCACATGACCTGAAAGCTGTACGCTGGCTCCCTTGGCCAATAAAGCGAGATGAGCGCCGCAACCCGAGTTAGTCACAACTGGACCTAACGGTCAGGGGTCCCTTTACCTTTACCTTTGGATCCAGGAGCACAATCCCAATAATTCAGAACGAAAGACCATGTGCCAATTGCATCTTTGTGGCTTACATTACTGAATAGTTAGTACAATAGAGTTTCAGGGCCCACTGAACTTGCAATCCTTCCAAGATGGCCATGGGTCCTTGTGTGTGGAATGTGCACTGATCCTGCTCCCCCTGTTAAGCTTAACACAGAGCTTTCCAAACTGTGTGCTGTGACACTAGTGTGTAGGTATGTTGCCCGATGGAAAGGGGGCTGGCTTAACCTCTGGTTTGCTAGTAAAACTGAATTACTGTGTCGCAAAATGATGCACGTCTAAAAAGTGTGTCACTTGGGAAAGCTCTGGTTTAATATTTCCCAGACCAAGACACACATCAGGTTTCATATTCGCATGACAAGGGGAAAACCCAGCTGTAGGAAAACTCCGAGCGATGAGATGGTTCTGGTGGAAACTGTCCTAGTATTTTCCTGCAACTACAGATAATGCCTTTCACTGGCTTTAAGCTGCTGCTTTATATATTGAGTCAGACCACTGATCCATCTAGTCCAGTGTTACTTAATGCAAGCTGGTAGTGACTCTCTAGTGTTTCAGATAGGAAGCTTGCTCCAACTCTACCTGGAGATGTTGATGTCTGCATCTGGAGCCATCTTAATCCAGAATGCGGCAGCTAGACTGGTGACTGGGAGTGGCCAGAGACCATATAACACCTGTCCTGAAAGGCCTACATTGGCTCCCAGTAAGTTTCCAAGCACAATTCAAAGTGTTGGTGGTGACCTTGAAAGCCTTAAACGGCCTCGGCCCAGTATACCTAAAGGAGCGTCTCCACCCCACCCCATACACTGTCCTAAAACTGATTCATGCCCTGTCCCCCCCCCCCTCCAGCATTGTATGATCTCTGGAAGGGAAGACAGAACTTTTTCTGTGGTGCTGTTTCGATCCATAGCGATCTTTTTGTGAGTGACTTTACCTCTTCGTCCCTTGCCTTTAAAGGTAAAGGGGCCCCTGACCATTAGGTCCAGTCGTGGCCGACTCGGGTTGCGGCGCTCATCTCGCTTTATTGGCCGAGGGAGCCAGCGTGCAGCTTCCGGGTCATGTGGGCAGCAGGACTAAGCCGCTTCTGGCGAACCAGAGCAGCGCACGGAAACGCCGTTTACCTTCCCGCCGGAGCGGTACCTATTTATCTACTTGCACTTTGACGTGCTTTCGAACTGCTAGGTGGGCAGGAGCAGGGACCGAGCAACGGGAGCTCACCTCATCGTGGGGATTTGAACTGCCAACCTTCTGATCGGCAAGTCCTAGGCTCTGTGGTTTAACCCACAGTGCCACCCGCGTCCCTATGCCTATATTAAGCAAATCCAATTAAAAACACACTTAGAAAGTACATTCTTTTCTAATTTTTCATCTCTCTTGTATTTTCTATTTTTCTGGTACCTAATTTTTTAGAAGTAGTTCTAGTAAATAACTTTGTGATTGTTATTTACTAGAACTACTTCTCAAAAATTAGATACCAGAAAAATACAAAATACAAGAGAGATGAAAAATTAGAAAAGAATGTACTATGGCACTGACTATATAGGACTTGTATTTTGTACATACTGGACTTGGTCAACCAAAAAGTTAAATTTTTATTATATTATGTCACGATGTTGATTTTGACATTATGAAAAGTGGTATCATGGTTTGTTTGGAGCATGACAAACCAGGAGCCAAGGTTCTGATGTAACACTGAGCCAAACCGTGGCTCAGCTATGCACTCAAGAGTTTTCTAAATGTGCACCAGCATGTTTACTCGTTCAATTTATCTACTTGCACTTTGACGTGCTTTCGAACTGCTAGGTGGGCAGGAGCAGGGACTGAGCAACAGCAGCTCACCCCGTTGCGGGGATTCGAACCGCTGACCTTCTGATCGGCAAGTCCTAGGCTCTGTGGTTTAACCCACAACGCCACCTGCGTCCCTTGCCTTTAACCCCCCTCAAAAACAAAACTTCTCTCCTCCCTAAAACAACTCAACAACTTTGAGCTGAACCCCTAAAAAGCGGGGGTAGAACACAGCCCGTTTTTAATTCTGGAAGTCTCTACTGCAGTCTCTTGGGAGTTGGCCACCCGTTTTATTGTGTTTTTAATATTCTGTTGGGAGCCGCCCAGAGTGGTTGAGGGGGGTAGGATGAATGAATGAATGAATGAATGAATGAATGAATGAATGAATAAATGAATGAATAAAGCCAACTATTTGCTCTACCACTTCATTAAGACCTTCCCACTTTGACTAGGCCCTAGCCTAGAAAGCCATGCAAAGTATTTTAAGCACTGCTTCATGAACACATTTTAAAGCTTATCAAAATGTGAGATACACTTAAGACGTAGCAGAAGCAAGAGTGGGCATCAAGACTCAGCCAAAAATATCTTGGTACAGTGGTGCCTCGGGTTAAGAACTTAATTCGTTCTGGAGGTCCGTTCTTAACCCGAAACTGTTCTTAACCTAAAGCACCACTTTAGCTAATGTGGCCTCCTGCTGCCACCGGAGCACGATTTCTGTTCTCATCCTGAAGCAAAGTTCTTAACCTGAGGTACTATTTCTGGGTTAGCAGAGTCTGTAACCGGAAGCGTCTGTAATCCGAGGTACCACTGTATATGGATTTTAAAATCCAAGGGAGGAACTTCTGTAAACCTCAGCAAGGAGGTCACTCCATGGCTTCAAGGCAACTGAGAAGTACACTGGTGGAGCCAATCTGACGTGTTTGCACCACAATGACCTTGTCCCACCCCTTCCTAGTACGCGGCAACATGGCTCATGGTCAGCTGAGTGCTGCCAGCCTACTACACCATCTGCCATCAAGCAGGTCAAATGACTGGGCTAGACAGAGCATTAGCCTGACTCATCATAAGGCAATTCCGTACTGCAAATTGCAATTGCCACACGAACTGCACATTTCTCAACCTCCTGAAAGGCTTTGGCAAATCTGATGATCTGTA
Organism: Podarcis liolepis; assembly: GCF_965112155.1. Lineage (NCBI taxonomy): Eukaryota > Metazoa > Chordata > Lepidosauria > Squamata > Lacertidae > Podarcis > Podarcis liolepis. The sequence goes on from NC_139560.1 coordinate 10,906,331, forward strand.
AATTGAAAATAAAATGTTAAGCAGGCCGTGAAGAGTGAAAGGATGCAGAGTATGCAGAATATTTTAATAAACAGCTTTACATACAGTACCTTACATATAGAACAGTGTATCTGCAAATTTAAATACATTTTTTTTAAAAAAAAAATGTACAGTGGCTTGTACTCTTATCCCAGGGGAACTTCAAGTTTATGGCCTGTCATACAGTTCTCGTATGCTTTTATACATATCACCAGCACTGAAATTGCAAGGGAGGCGTAAAGAGTTCAAGTATCGTGCTGCCGTTAGTTACACCACCTCTTCTGAACAGTCACTATTTTAAAATTTTGCATTTCATTTTCTTTTCTTTCTTTTTTACAAATTTCAAAACCTGTACATACATTATTTTCATTTTCTTCATCTCTTTCTCTCTTTTAGAAACTGCGTGTTAAAAGGCAACATTTTAAATATTTTGTCACCAAGGTCTTAGTCTATTGCAATAAAACTAGACTTGTCAATATAAATATGTCTCTAGATTGTATTATGTATATGAGCGCCTGTATGTGTGTATCACACCAACACACAGAGAGACATATACACATAATAAAAGGTGTATTGTAGCAGTGGCTGCAGCAAAATTGCAGATGAACAGAAGTGAAGTGAAGGCTCTGGACTCTGGTGCAGAAACAATAAAAACAAAAACCGCACAGCAACTAGGTTGACTTTGGTTTCACAATGCTTTGCAAACTCATAATTAAGCATCCCTAACAGATAGCGAAGAGTTATTCTCCATCAGAGGTGCTCAATACGAGTAATGGGTTTTTCGCCATATCCACTCTACAAAGGCAGCTACCAACACTCAGATTTTGATTCATAGGGGGTGATCCTGCAGGTCACTCCAGGGCAGGGGTTGGCTACGTTTTTGTGGCATGGGCTGGTTCACTGTCCCGCAGATGCCGCAGTGGGCTGGAGCGCGCATGCACACACAAAAACGCTATTTCCGGCGCTCCTTCCGGCGCACAGGAGGCGTGCACAGCTTCCCATTGGCTGCAGGAGCTTCCTGCAGCCAATAGGAAGCCAGACAACATTGAGGAAGGCGGTCCCTGCTCTACTCTGGTTTAGCGCGGTGCATGGTAGCCAACCAAGTGGGCAGCGGGGGTCCATGGGCCAGTTAAACGACCCCTGTGGGCCGCTTGTGGCCCACGGGCCTTAGGTTGCTGACCTCTGCTCCAGGGTTACAAATAAGGGTTGGAAAGATTTGGAAAAAATGACAACAGGAACAGGCTCCTTGGCATGCAACACAAGTGAATCCCATTGGGAGACACCTGTACAGATGTTGCAATTTCATTCTGTGCTGTTCCCTACCTCTCAAAGGGTTGTCTGCAAAAACAGCACCAAGTCATGGTCCCATCGGCGTGAGGATTCCTGCAGGCCTCCACCCCCCTTCTCACCACACCTCTCTAAATCTGTTCTAGGGGTTCCCAACCCTTCAGAGCAGATTTGGGGACGATGCATGGGAAAGGAGACGGGTGCAAGTCTTGTTCCAACAAATGGAAATTCTTGCACTGGCGGGACGCATTGCTCGGATGCTGCCCAAAATCTAAAAACATGTTAATACGGGAAATGGCCCGATTTCACAGCCCGTCCGCTGGCATTCTGAATGTTCTGGTCATTCCTCAATCCAGCTGAGGAGCAACAGTAGTTCAGAGAGCTAATGCTAAGCAGTCATCCAGGACAAAAAAAGTTCTTAAAAAAATGCACTGTAGCCCTGAATACTGTTGCGGCTAAACGCAAATATGCTTTAAGTATAATATTGGATGGTTTGCTGGCTGGCAATATGGAGGACTCTGCTAGGGGAGCAGGGGAAGAGGAAGAGGGAGCAACACGCGGCAGACGACTCTCATCCTCCCGTTTCAGTGGTTTTCGAAAACTTTATTTGGCACTTCTGACAATTACCCTCCCCATACCTGTTTCTAACAAGGAGCGCAAGATCCCCCCAAGGAAGGTTTAGTTTTAAAAAATAATATTCGTGAAGAGGCCACCACAGAAAACAGTCTCTCTTTTTTTCTTTTAAAAAAAGGGAAGCTAGTATTTTTCATTTTCCTGGGTAATATTTGTTGCACCAGGAAAAACAGGCATTGGCTCCATTTTACCTATCCTTCAAGATACCAGGGGGTGCAAATATTTATCTGCTATCACACTGAAAGAAAACATTGCGCTTTCATTCCTTCTCCAACACAGCTTCTTAATTTTTTTTCCCCCTTAAGGAAACACCAGTCTGAAGATTTCCCCGACATGGCCTGTGGGAACATCCTGGCAGGCCATATCGTGTGCCCCTTCCTTGATGCTTTCCTCCTCTTTCCCCTTTTCTCAAGACCTTCGGGATAACAGGACATCCAGCACAGAACAAAGGAATAGTGTTCAAGCGTCTTTTTATTTTCGTATTTCACCCCTTCGTCAGTCTCGCGAAGAAGCGCAAGAAATCCATTGTTAAGAGCCTATCTGCGTATTCCTTTCCGCTTCCGCTTTGTCATACGGAACAAAAGGTTGCTATTTGCTGGACTTTCCCCATGTCAGATATGAGCTGCTTGATCCGGCGCTTGAGCTGAGGCAGCCGTGCAAGGGGGTCCGGCGGCTCCAATTCCCCGGTGAAGTCAAGCCAGCTTTCTAAAACTGCACAGACAAAAGGGATACGAGCACAGTTAGGGATAGCAAGATGCGGCAATATTTAGGCCTGGTTTTGGAGTCGCACTAAACCGGGGAGCCCCCAAGCTTCTCAGCAGTCTGAGAATAAGCCTGATCCCTTTTCCACCCTGGGACAGCTGATAGGAAGCACCCACTTCTGGTTTCAACTAACTCTATTGTGTCATTTAATCTGAACAGATCGTAAATGGACAAACACAGGGCATTCAGCTATTCTCGGTTGGTTAGAGCATGGTGCTGATAATGCCAAGGTTGCAGGTTCGATTCCTGTAAGGGACAGCTGCATATTCCTGCCTTGCAGGGGGTTGGACTAGATGATCCTCAGGGGTCCCTTCCAACTCTACAGTTCTAGAATTCCATGATTCCTAGAGCTGTCAACCAAACTGAATACATCCCATCGCTCAGCCCGGACACTGAGGTCCAGCTCTGAGGGCCTTCTGGCAGTTCCCTCACTTCAAGAAGTGAAGCTACAGGGAACAGGGAACCAGGCACAGGGCTTTTTCGGTAGTGGCACCCGCCCTGTGGAACGCCCTACCATCAGATGTCAAGGAAATAAACATCTATCTGACTTTTATAAGACATCTGAAAGCAGCCCTGTTTAGGGAAGGTTTTAATGTTTGATGTTTTCTTACTTTATAATTATTATTATTATTATTACTCTGTTGGGAGCCGCCCAGAGTGGCTGGGGAAGCCCAGTCTGATGGGAGGGGTATAAATTTTATTATTATTATCATCATCATCATCATCATCATCGTTATTATAATACCTTGGGTTACATACAGACTCCGCTAACCCAAAAATAGTACCCTGGGTTAAGAACTTTGCTTCAGGATGAGAACAGAAATCGTGCTCCGGCGGCACGGCAGGAGTGGGACGCCCCATTAGCTAAAGTGGTGCTTCAGATTAAGAACAGTTTCAGGTTAAGAACAGACCTCCGAAACTAATTAAGTACTTAACCCGAGGTACCACTGTATTATTATTATTATTATTATTATTATTATTAATATTATGAGACTTGCTCAAAAAGTGATGATTGTGCACCTTGCATTGCACATTACGCACCAGTTTCTAAACATGTTACCATTCCAGAAACTTTGGGATGGGGCAGGTTCCAAATTTCAATATATGCGCTTATTGCTTTAAGATATTTACCATCCACTTCCTTTTCGATCAGGTCCATTCTGCTAGCAACTTCGTTCTGTACGTTCTCTATGTGGGTGAGGAGGTTTAGCTGCCACTGAAGATGGGAGTCCACATGTTCTTCAGCTCCTCTTTTTTCATTAAATACAAACACAGTGTTCCCTTCAGCCAAATGCCTCTGTTTGATATCCACAAAACAAAGATTGGGTGGTGGGGAGAGAAAGGGAGAGAGACAGAGGAATTAACAAAATGCGTAGTCACAATTTAAGGCTGTCTCTACACCACACCTGCCCACAGATACAGCCTGATTGAAGATGCTTCCCTGTAGCTGAAGAGTGAGATTAAACAAAACCGCTGCTCCTAAATGACACAGCATAACAAGAGAGCATTGGAGGTGATTTGTTGAGGACTATACAACTACCGTATAGGTTAATACAACTTATAATAATGCCTGTAAAGCAGCACTGCACATTGTAAATCATATCCTCGTTAATATGCACTTGAAGTTCTCCAGCAAAATATGCAGGCAGTAAAAATGTAAGACACAATCCAGCAAATGGATTATGGGCACCTCTGATTTCAAAATTTTGGTGAGAGTTAAGCACATGCTTGAATTTTCCCAGTGAAATCACCAGGACCTTAAAGAGTTAGCTCTGGCTAGCTTACTACTACTACTACTACTACTACTACTACTACTACTACTATTATTATTATTATTATTATTATGGCATACTTAGAATCATAGAATCATAGAGTTGGAAGAGACCACAAGGGCCATCGAGTCCAACCCCCTGCCAAGCAGGAAACACCATCAGAGCACTCCTGACATATGGTTGTCAAGCCTCTGCTTAAAGACCTCCAAAGAAGGAGACTCCACCACACTCCTTGGCAGCAAATTCCACTGTCGAACAGCTCTTACTGTCAGGAAGTTCTTCCTAATGTTTAGGTGGAATCTTCTTTCTTGTAGTTTGGATCCATTGCTCCGTGTCCGCTTCTCTGGAGCAGCAGAAAACAACCTTTCTCCCTCCTCTATGTGACATCCTTTTATATATTTGAACATGGCTATCATATCATAACTTCTAGACCTCATATTTGTAAGGAATGGCCCGACTTTCTATGATAAAAATTTCCCAAGGCAATGGGGAGTCTGCACAGACTTCCAGTGTTTGTTTGTCAGAGTTTGATATTTTGGTGAGAGAAGAAAGAAAGAAAGAAAGAAAGAAAGAAAGGGAAGGAGGCTAGCAAATAACATTTAAGTTTTGCACATTTCAAAGGGAGTTTGTGTGGTACTATAAGAGAAGGGGGCAACAGAGGACGAGATGGTTGGACAGTGTTCTCGAAGCTACGAACATGAGTTTGACCAAACTGCAAGGAGGCAGAGGAAGACAGGAGTGCCTGGTGTGCTCTGGTCCAGGGGGTCATGAAGAGTCGGACACGACTAAACAACAACATAAATTCAAAATGCTGGTGCTGACCTTTAAAGCCCTAAACGGCCTCAGCCCAGTATACCTGAAAGATCGTCTCCACCCCTATCGTTCAGCCCAGACACTGAGGTCCAGCGCCAAGGGCCTTCTGGCAGTTCCCTCACTGTGAGAAGTGAGGTTACAGGGAACCAGGCAGAGGGCCTTCTCGGCAGTGGCGCCCTCCCTGTGGAATGCCCTCTAGTCAGATGTCAAGGAGTTGAACAGCTATACAACTTTTAGAAGACATCTGAAGGCAGCTCTGTTTAGGGAAGTTTTCAATACTTGATGTTTTATTGTGTTCTTGTATCTCTTGGAAGCTGCCCAGAAGGGCTAGGACAACCCATTCAGATGGGTAGGGTACAAAAATAATAATTATTATTATTTCCTGTACAGTTCATGTGCTCCTATGTGCATCTGGTACATAACTGTAATATGTGTAGATAATTTATTATGGTCAAAGACCAGCTTGCATAACACAATAAAAACAGCGTTCATAAGGATAAAATATACAATCAGAGCAGATTGCAGCATAGCTCATGAATTAAAATTGAGATATATACATACACCTGACTTCCGGTTCCGGCCGCGGACGGTGAGGAAGCGCGGAAAGCCACGCTAGCGGCTTTTCGAATATCTCGGAGATAAGGGGGTGTCGCAAGGGCACTGCGCCCCTCAAAAAGCGAAAGCCCAGGGGGGGGAACCCCTGGGGGAAGGTTTCCCAGCGGCGCGGAGCGGCGTTTACATCCGTGAGTCCTCCCTTCTTCGGCAGAGGGAGAGACAGGGGCGGTGCCGCAGGCGCACAATAGGGAAGTACCGTCTCCGAGCTACGATGCCTCAAGCTTCCACCGAAAAAGGCGACGAGCCTCAAGAGATCTAAAAACGGACTCCCCATCGTTATTGGATTTATAATAACACTGAAAAGAAGGAGCAAGATGGGTGAGTCCGGGCAGTAATTATGTTTATATACGGTCACCACCCGTCGGAGAGCGAGAAGGGCGCAGACTCAGAGAACCGCAGTTAGTAAGAGAGCAGAATATTGCACAACGACCGAACTGTGTATGCTCAGAAGGAGGAGGGTTACTTTTTCTTTATTGGCTAAACTAAATGAACGGACCGGGCCCCCACCTACGGGAGGCTCAAAGACTGTTTGCCTAAGCAACGTATATCTCCGTTAGGAGTTTGGCGTGGACTAATGAATGGACTTATATTTGGACGCTTATTCAGACGCCTAGTTTGGATTATTGCCTAAGTTTGGACTCTTCCTGTGATTTTTTTATGGTTTTTCTTTCTGCTGACGAATTAGTGGGTTCACACAGCAGTAAGCAGCAAGCGTCAAGGGGACAAACCTAAGAGAATAGGAGAAGCATAAAGAGGGAGGAGACAAACCTAACATGGTCACCCTCTGAAGAGACTTACTATTGAAAGTTGGAATTGACTGTCGACTAAGGACTGTCTATGCTTTTTCTTTTTATTTATTTAAGATATATGGGCTTCTCTAGGACCGATACAAGAGCGCGGTGTTAATGACGCAAAGGAAGTTAAAGATGGACAATTACTTGCAATAGACGTAACAACCCCCCCCCCACCCTCTAGTGACTTAGTTTAATTGTTACTCATGGTTTTTTGTACATTTGCGTATACCCCCGCTCTTGGTTAGTCCCTGCCCCTCCCCCCTATTCCCCCCCCTACTTAGTTAACTCAGTGGCTGTTCGGCTCTCTGCACCGCTATTGTTACATCTTTTTACTAACCCCCCTGACTGACCTCTCTCTCATGTATCTTGTAAAGGCTATATAAATACCCATTTGCTCCCCCCCATCCCCTACCACTTTGCTCCCCTATGTTTGGATAATTCCCCCGATTTTTTGATATTTTGTGTAATTAACAGACCATTTGGGATAGTAGTATAGAGGGGAACAAGGAGATTGTGAGCCCTAAAAGGGCGAGAATTAGCACTGAAAAGGTCAACAAATAATAAGGTGCAAAGATGCAGGGGAGGAATGGGAAAAGGGGAGGGGGAACACCAGGGGAAAGGAAAACCTCTAGACAGGAAGAAATCAAAGACTTGGATTTTTTGTGGCTAAAAATAAAGGAGGAACTTAAGCAGAATGAAAATAACATAGAAAATAAATTAGAGGAAATGCAAGATAGAATAGACAAAAGAATAGAGGGAGCCATAGGAGAGCTTGGAAAGAAAGTCCAAGAGTTATCAGTTAAAGCAAAGACATTTGAGGAATCTAATAAAAAAATACAAAAAGACATGAGAGCAGAAAAGGGAGACGGAGAAAATGAAGGAGGAGCTGCGAGAGCTGAATAAATCACAGGAGCAGATTTGGGACAACATAGCGATGGCCGAAATGCGACAAAGACAAATGCACCTAAAATTCAGAGGTATAGAGGAAGAAACGAAAGAGAACATTAAAGAAAAAATAACTACTGAACTAGCAAATTGGTTAGAGGTTAAAGAAGAAGAGGTCGCGTACACAATAGAAAACGCCTTTAGGATTAAAATGAGAACTTACCAGAACAGAACTAGAAAACCCATAGGGGATTGCCTAGTAATGTTTAACTCAGTAGGAATGAGAAACCTGATACTTAAAACAAGTTACCATAAAAAACTTATAATAGGCGGTAGACCGATAATTGTCCTGAAAGAGATCCCGGTCAGGTTATTGCGTAAGAGAGAAGGGTACAGACACATAATAGGTGTTCTGAGAAGGAACAACATTCAATATAGATGGGAATTTCCAGAGGGAATCGCCTTCTTCTTTAAGGACAAGAGATTTAAACTGACCAGCTTACCAGAGGTAGAGAAGTTCCTGAGAAGATACGAGAAGGAGCTCACTAAAAATGAGATTGGAATTTTAGGAAGAAAGGATGTGAGGGAGGGAAGGGGGGGGGAGGAGGGGAGGGTGAAGCCACAGAGAGGGGAGGAGGAAGGAGAAGGAGAGGAGGACGAGGGGGGAAACGTAGCGGAAGAGGAAGAAACAGGGGAAGAATCAGAGGAAGAGGAAGAAGCAAAGAATTAATAACCGGACACAAACGCTACGTTTTAGCTAAACAATGTCCCTAACTTTTTTAACATGGAATGTTAACGGTCTAAATGAGAAATCTAAAAGAAATAAAATAGTGAAAGTCTTGAAAAATAAAAAATGTGATGTGGTATGCTGCCAAGAGACACATGTGGCCAAAAAACATAAACATATACTGACCAATAAAAAGCTGGGAAAGGAGTTTATTAACTCAGAGGTGAATAAAAAGAGAGGGGTGGTCATCTACGCTAAAGAAAAACTGGAACCCAAAGTAATTTGCAAAGATGAGGAGGGGAGGATTCTAGGGATACAAATTACCCACCAAGGGGAAAGATTTAATGTAGTATCGATATATGCCCCTAACACCAACAAAACCGAGTTCTTTAGTAAACTAGAACAAGTATTACTGGACTTAGAAAATTATAAACTAATTTTATTAGGGGATTTGAACGGAGTCCCGGAACCCAATATTGACAGAAGTGAAAAAAACAGGAAAGGGAAGCAGGGGAAACTCCCAAAAACTTTCGATGATCTCCAAGAAAATTTAGATCTAATAGATATCTGGAGATACAAAAACCCTACAGAGAAACAATTCACCCACTTCTCTGGAGTACACCAGAGCTGGGGTAGAATAGACCAGATCTGGGTCTCCAGGGAACTCTCGCTGAGAGCGGGGAGATGTACAATAGAACCCAGAACGCTATCGGATCACAACTCTATCTTTTTGGAAATAAAGGGTACTCCATCAGGCCCGTATAGATGGAGAATGAATGATTATTTACTGGATCAGGATGAGATTATTGATAAGGCAAAGGATGTCTTGAAAGATTATTTGGATCATAACTTACATAAAGAAACTAAAATTAATGTGGTATGGGACGCCAGTAAGGCAGTCCTAAGAGGTTTTCTGATTCAACAGAACAAATATAGGAAGAACTTGAGAGAAGCAAAGAAGGAAGAAGTAATTAAACAACTAAAAGAAGTAGAGCGCAAACTAATAACAAACCCTGGGGATGAGAGATATATTCAAAATTATAAACTACTACAAACCCAATACTCAACACGGCTGAATCAAGAAATAGAATGGGGAATAAGGACGATGAAACAAAGATACTTTGAATCAGCAAATAAAACCGGTAAGTTGCTAGCGTGGCAGTTGAGGAAAAAACAAAAACAAAAGGTGATCAACAAAATTAAATTTGAAGACCAAACAATAGAAGACCCCAGTGAGATTAGGGGAAAGTTCCTTCAATATTACGAAAATCTGTATAAAAAGATAGAGGCAGAAGATACAAATGAGATAGGAACGTATTTGGAAAGGCATGGGAAAGAAGATTTAACAGAGGAGGAAAAGGTAATGTTAAACGAACCAGTAACTATGGAGGAGGTTAGAGACGCAATTAAGAAAATGAAACCTGGAAAAGCCCCTGGCCCAGATGGCCTTTCTCAAAAATACTATAAATCTCTAGAAGAACATCTGGCCCCAGTACTCTGTAATGTAATTAATAATATCCTCCAAGGAGGGGAAATGCCTGATTCGTGGAGAGAGGCACATATAACACTAATACCCAAAGCAGACTCCGATACACTTAACATATCAAATTACAGACCAATATCATTGCTCAATAATGACTACAAGATTTTTGCAGGAATAATGGCTAATAGACTTAAGAAATATCTGAACAGAGTAATCCATAAAGACCAAGCCGGATTTCTGCCGGGCAGGCAATTAAAGGAGAATGTGAGACATGTAGTCAACATAATCGAATATCTGGATCTCAGGATCGACATCCCTGCCGCCCTAATCTTTGTAGACGCTGAAAAGGCCTTCGACAATGTGTCCTGGGAATTCCTTATTAAATGTATGGAGAGGGCAGGAATAAGAGGGCCGTTCTTAGAAGGCATTAGAGCAATCTATTCAAACCAAAGAGCCAAACTTATTATTAACGGTAATTTAACAAATTCATTTAAGATTACAAAAGGCACAAGGCAGGGGTGTCCCTTGTCACCCCTGTTATTCATCATGGTCCTCGAGGTACTGCTGAACAAGATTAGAGGCACTTCGGAAATAAGAGGGATCAAGATAGGTAAAAACGAATACAAAGTCAAGGCTTACGCCGATGATCTTGTAATATCAATAGAGGAACCTCTAGAGAGGATAAACGTAGCCATTGACGTAATGGAGGAATTTGGGAGATTATCGGGGTTTAAACTGAATAAAATAAAAACAAAAATGTTGGTAAAGAATTTAGATGAACAAACAAAAAATAAAATTGAATTAGATTCTGGGATAAAGACATCAAAAAAGGTTAAGTATTTGGGTATTTGGCTCTCAACGAAAAATATAAACCTGGTGGAGGACAACTACAATAGAATGTGGAGTGAATGCAAAAGAAATTTAGACTGTTGGAGCAGACTACACCTCTCATGGGAGGGGAGAATGGCTGCCATCAAGATGAATATCCTCCCCAAAATGATATTCCTGTTCCAAAATATTCCGGTAATCAGGGGTACAACTATGTTTAAGAACTGGCAAAGGACCCTTTCCAGATTTATTTGGCAGGGTAAAAGGGCCAGAATCAAGTACAAGTTACTTACTGACAAAAGAGATAGAGGTGGATTTGCGCTCCCGAACTTACAACTTTACTATGAGGCCTCATGCTTATGTTGGGTGAAGGAATGGATACTACTAGACAACACCGATTTACTAGATCTGGAAGGTTTTAATGCTAGGTTTGGATGGCATGCCTACCTATGGCAAGGCAAGGGAGGTGTGCATAAAAGTTTCTCCAATCACATCATAAGAGGAGCGTTATTGGAAGTGTGGAACAGGTGTAAGAACCTGGTAGAAAAAAACACCCCTTTATGGTTGTCACCCATAGATATTCTAGTAACTAAAAAAGTGAATATGGAAGGTAGAAGATGGACTTATGCGGAACTCTTGAAAAGATCTGAGAAAGGATGGGAAATGAGACCTTACGAAGAATTAAAAGACAAACTAATGGGGTGGATACAATACCACCAAATTCATTCTTTATGGAATGAACACAAAAAAGCTGGTATGAGTAAAAACAAATCCCAATTCCAGTTAGAAATAATAGAAGGGAAGTCTAAGCTCCTAACTAAAATGTATAACCAATTGTTAGACTGGGACACTATGGATGAGGAAGTCAAAGAAGTTATGATTAAGTGGGCCATAGATATAGGACACCCTTTAGAATATGAAAAATGGAAAAAACTATGGACCAAAGACATGAAGTTTTCAGCATGCGTCAGCCTTCGAGAGAATATGGAGAAGATGATGTACCGCTGGCACATCACCCCAACAAAATTAGCTAAAATGTATAAAACCGGAGATAAGACCTGTTGGAGGTGTAAAAAGAAAGAGGGAGACTTCTTCCATATGTGGTGGTCCTGTGAGGTAGTAAAGAAGTTCTGGGGCTTTGTCTATGATGAACTAAAAAAGATGCTAAAGTATACCTTTCCAAAAAAGCCCGAAGCATTCCTTCTAGGAATGGCGGGCAGTGAGATCAGCAAAGACGACCAAACCCTATTCCAGTATGCGACAGTAGCCGCTAGGGTACTGTTAGCACAGAATTGGAAAAATCCCAGCATTCCAACAATCACGGATTGGCGAACCAAGTTAATCGAATACATTGACTTAGCAATAATGACACAGAAAATTAGGCAACAGGGAAATACTAAATTTATTAAGGATTGGAATAAATTTTTTTCATACATGGAGACGATATTAGGAAGCACCAAAGTCACAGTAGGTATAATTTAAAAATTGCGAGGTAAAACATGATAGTTAGTAAAGGATACTGCTGTAAATACTGTTGAGATAGGGGTCTCGTCGTGGTGGTGGGAAGTCAAAGAACGGAAACATTGTATATTGACTCTTGAATTATTTTGCTATCTTGGTTTTTTTTTTCTTTTTTGTGAATGTTTTGTTTTATTACTAATAATGTATATGTATTTTAGATGTTGGACTACAATAAAAACTTTTTAAATCTTAAAAAAAAAAAAAAAAAAAAATGATGCCCCATCGGGGTTGCTTTTGGCCAGCTAACACACAGCTCTAGGATAATAATAAAAATATATTTTTTAAAAGAAAAAAAAAAAAAAAGAGATATATACATACACCTGTACAACTGAGATTTGGGCTACCATAAAAATTGACCCTGAGGCACCCCAAAGGACGACTTCAGCATTTCCCTAGTAAGCTATTTTATTCTAGAGTATGATCTGTGCCATGTAATATGTGTAGAAAAATCATTGCACCCAACACAGCTCTCCATGCACTGTTGATCAGTTACAGAAAAAGATAAACAAGTTCCAGGCTTTGTTGATTTAAGGCACCAGGTGAAGTACAATGAAAATTAAAAGTGCTAGGTAGAACGTCAAGGTTCAGCTGTTGTTCGCTCTCAACCTACCAAGAACACACAGAACAGGGCTCTATAGCAGATGACCACAAATGCAAAGGTCGCTAGTAAAGGCATCGACTTTTAACCCCAACGGTGCATTATAGATTAAGTACACATTACACCATCATATGGAACAACTGATTGGTTCAAAATTGGGAAAGGAGTACGGCAAGGCTGTATATTGTCTCCCTGCTTATTTAACTTATATGCAGAATTCATCATGCGAAAGGCTGGGCTGGATGAATCCCAAGCCGGAATTAAGATCGCCGGAAGAAATATCAACAGCCTCAGATATGCAGATGACACAACCTTGATGTCAGAAAGTGAGGAGAATTAAAGAACCTTTTAATGAGGATGAAAGAGGAGAGCGCAAAATATGGTCTGAAGCTCAACATCAAAAAAACAAAGATCATGGCCACTGGGCCCATCACCTCCTGGCAAATAGAAGGGGAAGAAATGGAGGCAGTGAGAGATTTTACTTTCTTGGGCTCCATGATCACTGCAGATGGTGACAGTAGTCACAAAATTAAAAGACGCCTGCTCCTTGTGAGAAAGGCGATGGCAAACCTAGACAGCATCTTAAAAAGCAGAGACATCAACTTGCCAACAAAGGTCCATATAGTGAAAGCCATGGTTTTCCCAGTAGTGATGTATGGAAGTGAGAGCTGGACCATAAAGAAGGCTGATCACCGAAGAATTGATGCTTTTGAATTATGGTGCTGGAGGAGACTCTTGAGAGTCCCATGGACTGCAAGAAGATCAAACGCATCCATTCTTAAGGAAATTAGCCCTGAGTGCTCACTGGAAGGACCGATCCTGAAGCTGAGGCTCCAATACTTTGGCCACCTCATGACAAGAGAAGACCCCCTGGAAAAGACCCTGATGTTGGGAAAGATGGAGGGCACAAGGAGAAGGGGACGGCAGAGGACGAGATGGTTGGACAGTGTTCTCGAAGCTACGAACATGAGTCTGACCAAACTGCGGGAGGCAGTGGAAGACAGGAGTGCCTGGCGTGCTCTGGTCCATGGGGTCACGAAGAGTCGGACACGACTAACCAACAACACCATCATTAGTACTCCTTCAACTGGGCGGACGGGCAGGAAACTGGAGCCTGGGAGGCAGTCCTTGCACACATGGACTATGGGGAGAGCATCAGCTGAAAAACAGCTATGGATTTGCAAAAAAGCTGAAATGGAAGACCGAGCAACTGTGGAACTGCCTGTGAACCAGGCAAGTTTTAGCAGGAAGAGAAATAAAATGCAGGAAAGGAAGTGGAAACTACATCTTTTAGGAAAAGAAAAAATCATGATATTATGACTGCTACCTACAAACAAACAACAACAAAACATTGAGCATGAGTTCATAAAATGCCAAGATGGAAGTGTAATTGTCGAGTAACAGAAGAGAAATTTTGAAATGAGTTTCACTCCTCTTACTCGAGTGGATGAGGGGTGGGGTGGGGAGGCGTACTGTGAATAGGAAACAAGTCTGGATAATGTAGTTTTATGTGTTAAGTCATGGAGGCAACCTGCAGTGGGGAAGGGACACAAAGGGAGCAAGTGGTAGGGAGATGTGGCTGTGACTCCGTTGCTTGAACTGCTTCTATAGTCAAGGAAATGCTTTCTGGTGTGTCCAGCCAAAATTTATCTCTGTAGCGTTATCTATTGTTATCATTGTTACAGTGATCGTTAATTCAACTTCTGACCCGCCCCTCACCAAAAGGTCCCAGGGATGGGCTACAGCAATCTTAAAAAGCAAAATTAAAATCAGTTTAAAAGCAAATGCAATCAAAATAAGAGGGTGGGTCCTAAAACTATGCATTTCAGGTGTCAAAGGCCAAGGTAGGTAAAGAAAGGCGTCTTCAGTATGTGATGCTCAAGCATAAAACTTCCCAATTCAAATTCTGTCCTTCTGTCCAATGCTGGAATGATGGACAGCATTGACCCATCATTCCAGCTGCTCTTTCCAATAAACTTTTAAATATTGTAAAACTGTCAGCATGCTCCTTTGCCCACACTCTCTTTTCTCCAGGCTGAAGATACTAGACTTTTCTTCTTTGATATCTGAAGCTAATTTTGCCTTCATAAAAATTGCCAGAAGGGCAGCCAGGATAGCCTGTCGCAGCAAAAACAAGTTAGGAGTTATGTAGTGCTTAGGAAGTAACCAAAATAAACACAGCACAAGTTTTTGTGGACTAGGACACTTGTCTTCAAACTGGTAGGTCAGGATACACTAATGCAGGACTACAATTCCCATCATCCCTGACCACTGGTCCTCCTAGCTAGGGATGATGGAAGTTGTAGTCCAACTACCATCACTAGAAACCCTGCACTAGAGGGGCATGGCCTGATTCAAGGTAGGTTGCAACAAGAGGACTACCGCCATGCAAATATATAGGTCCCCAAATGCATGTTTGGGTTAAAAGGGGGCCCTGTATCTGAAAAGGTTGAAGATACCTGGACCAGAGTCTACTTCAGGCATAGGCAAACTCGGCCCTCCAGTTGTTTTGGGACTACAATTCCCATCATCCCTGACCACTGGTCCTGTTAGCTAGGGATGATGGGAGTTGTAGTCCCAAAACATCTGGAGGGCTGAGTTTGCCTATGCCTGGTCTACTTCCATCAGAGGCAGCAATAACTTTTTTAGTCTTTAGGTGCTATGGGATTCTTTGTTGCTTCTGCCTTCACGCCTAACCCCACTTACCTGGGAGTAAGCCCCCATTCCCATTGAGTTACTTCTGAACAGTCATGGTTAAGACTGCACTGTAATTCTTGGAAGGTTGCACAAACAAATGGGTAGTTTTACCTGATGGCTGAAACCATCTTCTTTAGATGAATATTGTAAACAGTTTTTATCCTCTAAGGGAAGCTCCTGATCGTCTTCAAAACTGCTGGTGTCGTCGTCTGAGCTTATAGGATCGGCCATCATTTTGCAGTCCTGACTGTAACTCTGGGGTTTCTGGTAACTGTGCTCGCTCGTAATGTACGTTTCCTCCATCTTCTGGGGTAAACTAGGGGGCTCTCTATGGTTTTGACCATGATACGTCCTTTCAGGGGGGTTAAGGGTATCTGGCACAGCCAATACCCTTCTTTCCACTCCAAGAGTTATTTGGTCTGGATCCTTCCGCACACCTGTGCAAGCCCACAAATGAAGGTCAGGATGATGCTTGTTCCTGGGGAGAGAAAAAAGAAAAAGGGGTCAAAGTGGTAGAGAAACGAAGTCGATTTAAGCAGCCTGAAGAGGGGATCTGTGTTGACATTTTTTACCAAAGAGATTCGGGTGAGCAGTTCCACGACATGTGAAGTCTGCAGTGTTCACAAGTCCATTAAGTGGAACCAAGTTTGTCTCATGATACACATAAGTTGGTTGACGTGGGGGCGGGGGCGGCAGGGGAACTGGCTCAAATCTCTGTACGTCAACACTTCTGTCTCCACTTATGGAGGCAGCGAACCAGAAAATGTCCGGTTTGACGCCTGAATGCAAAGCAGGGCCTTTTGTCTTTCTGGAACTCAATCTGACGTGGAAAAGGGGCTTGTCAAAACAAATTACCGAAGTCCTGCAATGACCAGGCATGCTCACCTGAGCACCCAGAGACGGTACAGCTGAACAATGTGACACTGAAATTGGAACACATTGTAATTTCTCGTGGCAGGACCATGTCACCTCTGAGCATTGAACGGAGCTCGGCACTTTGTTCTTCTTAAACAAATACCGAACGGCGATAACAGCTGGTCGAAACCATCAGGGGAAACTATGGTAGGAGAGCTAAGCTCCTCCACATCAAAACTGGCCCCAGTAAAAAACCGGAGGCATTCCTTTTAGGTATAATCACAAACAATATTCCTGACAATCAAAGGAAAGTATTCCTTTACTCAACATCAGCTGCCAGGATGCTTACAGCAAAAAATTGGAAAGGGAGAAAAATTCCATCAATAAAAGAATGGCAACTTGAATTTTGTGAATATATAAATCTGGAGAGACTCACAGCATTTTTAAGGGAACAATCGGACCAGAAATTATTAAAAGAATGGGGATGTGCTAAAGAGTATATGAAGAAACATTGTTCTGGAATAAGCATATCGGCATGTAATGAATGATGCTTTACAAGGTTAAAGAAAAAGAAAAATTGTGTAAAAAGTATAACAATAGAAGTAATCTACATTAGACACAACAATTTTTGGAAGAATGGCAGATGAAGGTGATTGACTACATGGGACTGGCTGATATGACTGGCAGAATCCGAGACCAAGGAAAAGAGACGGTGGAGGAAGATTGGAAGAAATTTAAAGTCTATCTTAAGAACTATTATAAAATAAATGAGTGCTAAAATGCCAAGGTTAGGGAAATTAAGAGGTTACAGCTGTATTGATTTGATAAAAGACAGGGGGAGTAAAAGGTCAATTAGTTAAATCCTGAAGTGAGGATTTGCTGGAAGAAATTTGAAAATAGGGATGCAGAAAGGGAAGGTATGGGGAAGTCGGAGAAACAGGGTTCAAGAAAAGAAGGTTTTGAAATTTTACATGTTTATGTGTTTGTTATCGTATTGTGTATTGTTTGTGTTAAATATGTGTTAAAAAACCAATAAAAATCATTTTTTTAAAAAACAATTTAGAAAGAGTAAAATTTTTGAGGTCTTAGAACAAAGGAAGGAAGTCAATATGTGTATATGTATGTAATGACTAGATTAGAATAAAGATATGGTTTTATTTGTAGATGTGTGCTTTTCCTTTTGTTTTTTCTGTTCTGTTTTTCTTTCTTGTTTGTATAGTTTTATTTTGGATTCAATGTTTGTAATTTTTGTTGTAATTTTGCACAGAAAATAAAATTTATAAACAAAAACAAAAACTGGCCCCTGCTCCCCTGAAACCATTCTATCCCTGCCACGCAACTACCCCAATTTTTAAGTGTCTGATTGTTCTACCAAGGTAAAGAGGGAATATCCCTAAAAAGCAATATGCAGTACCAGAAGGCATGCTTACTTTAGTATCCCAATCTTCAGCTGCAGCCCGCGCAGTATTTCCGTAACACCATACACGTCAGCCAGGAGGTGGTGCGTCGACACAATCTTTTTGGCATTCAAATGAGAGTAGTTCTCTTTTAAAAACGAAAGACCACACATGTGGCCGTTATTCAACCAATCTTTATCGTAGAGATATTTGGCACTCCATCTCTGACCTAGAAACAACGAGGGATTCAGATCTTATTCTCTCGCCATCACTTTTTGTCTTCTATCGGAGACTGAATAATGCAAAAGGGTGGGTGCACAGGTGTGTATCTGCACAAGCGCCACCACAGCTGCAGTTACAGGCAGTGAGAAACCATGCCCTCCGTTTAATAAACAGATGAACTAAACACATTCATAAGCCTATATAGGTTTATAACTCATAAATGGGAGAAGTAATGTGTGAAGGGGCCCTCAAATGGATGTCAGCATTGGTGCCGGGAAGGCTTATGGGCTCTTACTATAACTTAGGTAGGTTCCTATCACAGAAGAGATTTGCCTGCCTGCCCAATCACCTGGTTTTGCAACTTTGGGATGTTTCTGAGTCTGCACCACGAAGCCCCATTTGTGGTTGTTTTGTGGTGTGGTGATTTGCTAAATTTGGATCCTGAGCATCTTCAAGATTTGGAACACCAGGGGAAGAATTAAAATGGCAGACAGATTGAATTTTTTTATTTAATTGTATCCGTTTTATTCTCTTTCATTGGGACGTACTTTAAAAAAAATTAATCTGCCTGCAGCCTTTGGGCATACAGTGGATTATAAATCATAAATAGAGCGAGAGAGAGGAAGCATTGCCCTGGAGGAAGGGTAGAGAGCCTCCGACCCAAAGGCCTAATTTGGTCTGTCAGACCTGTTCATTTGGCCCACCAGGCCATTTGGCCAAGCCACACCCACCTGCCACATCATGCCATTATTATTATTAGTAGTAGTAGTAGTAGTAGTATTCTGCCCTATACCCGGAGGTCTCAGGGCAGTTCACAGAATAAAATCAAAATATAAAACCACAAAATACATAATCAAATTAAAAACAACAACCAAATAACCCCCCCTCCAAATACCCACATTTTAAAAGGGCATAGGATCCTCATGCCTTTTAAAGCAAGACAATTAACAAACCTGGACAGGAGCCATATGATCCAACTCCCCACCCCTCCCCAGCCTTAGATGCATTTAAGGGTAGAATATAGCATTAGGCCTCCACTAGGATGGGACAGGAGGACAAGGAAAGGCCACATGTTAGTGGCCACAGAACTCTACAGACAAACCCAGGAAAACAACTGCAGAAAGTCTCACACTTCCTTGAATTTACCGACAACAAAAATCTCCTCTTTAAAAAACAAACTGAAACATCTCTCTATAAATGGAAAACTAGCATGTTGGAGAACTGAGCTAGAACATTTCATCCTGAGGTGCTGCCTTTCCCCAGTTAGTTTTTTGGGGGGCATGAAGCGCGCCTCCTGAAGTCTGAGCAACAACTGCACCATGGATTTCTGCTGACTGCCTAGGCCAGATCCTAGACTATATCATCACAAATGCTGGCTATAGAAACACACCCTTAGATGTGTGGGAAATGGGAGCAGTGGCGGTCGTGTGAGCTACTACAGGGGCTTGGAAACGCTGGGGCTTAGCTTGAAAATTTGATCCTACCAGGTGGGTCCCTGCAAACGTAGCAGATGTATTGCTCCGGAATGCTGTCTTCCAACAGTCCCATGCACACGCTGTGCTGCCAACACAGGCACTCTTCACACTGTGGCGGGGATTAAAAGAGAAAGGAAATAATGCATCATAACGTGAGAGGGAAATTCAGGTCCAACCCTTGCTTGGTTAATGCAACAACAACAACATGCAGTCATGGATGGTGGAAGCTTTGGTTCAAAGTATCTAAGGAGGCAGCAGGCTCTGGATGCCTTGTCTAGAAAGACGGCTTATAAATACTGAAACAAATAACGGTTAGTGATAAAGAGAACCAAGGACCGTCTCTCGCTCATGTTTAACTGCCTGGAGTTAGAAGGGCCAATGGCAACTGCAGTATAAGGTAGCTCCAACTATTCCCCATAAATTGCATGAGACAGAACTCTTAGAATGGTCTCTGGTGGAGGAAAAAGTATTAACTGTGCCATTGTAAGAATTAAAAATATGTATTATCCCCCCCACCTCCACTGGAGAGATCCACAGAGACTGAATGGAGGCACAGTGCTAATTCAAACCAGCCTGAATCATACCATTCTATAAGGTTTTTTAAAAATAATAATAATATCCCAAAGGAAAAAAAGTTCTGAATTACTGGATTAAAAATTCCATAGAAAACTGTACTGCGAGCAGACTCCTTACCTGAATCATGAACCCATTTTCCTCATCCATTTCACAGATACACCTGACAATTTCATTGAGAGTATCCTCTTCATCCTGAGATTCTTCGAAATTGGTTGAATCAAAGTCCTGATTGTACTCATCGCCACTCAGCAGCAAGCTCTCGGTAGAAGAGTCGTCTAGAAACTCCATATCAGAGAGGTCTGAAATTTGAAAACAATACAATTTGGCAAGTGGGTAGCATTGGATTAGACTGTGTGCATTTGGAACAGCAGACATTCAAACTTCCTCTTTGGATGGACATTGGTATGATGCTGTGCTCACAAAAACTGCCTACTTCAAAAACAGAATATCAATCTTATTATTTTACAGGTTAAAAAGATTTAATACCCCCCATGCTTTCGTTCAGAGATCTTCCAACTCAGTTTACTATAAAGCAGGAACTGAAATGTAAAACATCATTACACAGTAAAACACCAATAAAAAAACCCACAAG
The DNA here is from genome assembly GCF_965112155.1 of Podarcis liolepis. Lineage (NCBI taxonomy): Eukaryota > Metazoa > Chordata > Lepidosauria > Squamata > Lacertidae > Podarcis > Podarcis liolepis. The sequence continues at coordinate 10,926,881 of NC_139560.1, forward strand.
CAGTAGTGCAATCAAAATGGAAAGGACTGGGTTGGTTTTTTTAATGAAGTCTTTACCCAGTGCCCAGAAGTTGTAATATTCAACACCAGGTAAGCCTCCCTGCGGAGAGCATTCCAGATATGAAGGCAACAAAACTGAAAAAGCCTTCTCCCTATTTGCCCCCAACAGAAGAAAAATAGGGGTATGCATTGCTGTTGGGAAGCAGTTCTTTAACAATAGTAGCCAAAAGCACGAGCAAACTTTGCTGATGAGTTCACTGGATGAGCTCAGGCAAGCTACTACCAAAAGATGTGGCGAAGACATCTAGATAAGGGTTGGTTTTCCTACCCCCCCTACATAAGCAAAGCAAAACAATTAGGTTTATAGAATATGTAAGGGCACACTAGCTATGCTGAGCATTTGTGTTCAGAGGCAGAATCTCTGAAATTATGAGATGCTGGAGCAGAAAAAACAGGAGATGACAATCTGCAACATGTCCTGTTTGCAAGATTCCAGAGGCTTAGGGAAACAAATGGGGACAGGCTACTTTTAGAGGGCTGTTATTAGGTTTAGGGGGAAAGATGTCCTTTATAAAGAAAGAAAAATTACTCTTCAGAAATGCAAAAACAAAAAATTGATAGCCAAATCAGCACATATTTGGTTAATTCCTCAATTTCTCTAGATGAAAAATGAAATTAAGATTTAAGCAGATCAACATACAAGACAGAAAACCTACTTTCACCACTAAGGTCGACAGACAGAATAGCCCTTGGGTACTGATAGGATGTGTTCTTCTCCACGGTTGTGCTCCGTAGTGTCAGCGAGCTCCCAGAAGACCTAGTGAATGGAGAGGAGCACCTGTCCAAGTACTCAAGAGAACTATCGTCAAAATCCGAATAATCTGCAAAGTAATCACAAAACACACCACGTTATCACTGTCTACCTACATCAAGATGGTTTTTGCTAACACACACACCCCAAATATAAAAGGTAAAAACAAAAACCACCCTTGCTTAAAAAGTCACTCCTTTTAGCACTGTGTCCACATAGTCAACAAAAGAGGTTTAAAGACTGTGTCAAGGCAAATCTAAAAAAATGTAGTATAAATACTGACAACTGGGAAACACTGGCCTGCGAGCGCTGGAGAACAGCCTTTACCAAAGGTATCATGGGCTTTGAAGACACTTGAACTCAGGACGCAAGGGAGAAACGTGCTAAGAGGAAGGCACGCTTGGCAAATCCACACCGTGATCAACTCCCGCCCGGAAACCAATGTCCCCACTGTGGAAGGACGTGTGGATCTAGAACTGGCCTCCACAGTCACTTACAGACTCATTAAAACCGTGTTTATGGAAGACAATATTACTAGGCTATGAGTGATTGCCAAAGAAGAAGAAGAAGAAGAAGCACGTAGCTTCTAAAACTAACAAACAAGAAATAGCTACCTTAAGCAGATTCACACGGTTTTAGAACACTGCTAGCCTCCAACAGGCAATTCTGGATATGTTTGCACATTCAGGTAAGAAGTGATGAATTACAGCAGCATGAGTCACTTGCTCTTCCCTTTCCTGCACTGTAACATGCAAAAATGAAACTTGCATGTCTCCATTACAAGATGTATGAATTCTTGTATGGATTTCATACATCTTGCCATAGGGCAGGTGTGGAAGTGCTCCCTTCACATGCTACCCAGATGCACAAGTGATTCCTGCAATAACTTCTCACTCCTGTGAATGTGCAACGCAGGTCCGTTGCAGGGTTTTCAGTAAGTGCCCACTCCAGTCCCTTATCGCCAAATCTCAAGATGTCAAGATGATTGACAGAGATGTTTATGAGCAGCACATTCAAAGAGCAAATGCCCAAGAATAAACACTTGATCAACATCTCATGTGTCAAATACAGAGAACGCAACACGTTACTCTTGCATGTAACGCTAAGTCAAGCTTGAACGAGCAAACATGCTGGTGCACATTTAGAAAACTCTGAGTGCATAGCTGAGCCACGGTTTGGCTCAGTGTTACATCAGAACCTTGGCTCCTGGTTTGTCATGCTCCAAACAAACCATGATACCACTTCCCGTAATGTCAAATTCAACATTGTGACATAATATAATAAAAATGTAACTTTTCAGTTGACCAATAAGTCCAATATGTACAAAATACAAGTCCTATATAGTCAGTGCCGTAGTACATTCTTTTCCAAGTTCTTCATCTCTCTTGTATTTTGTATTTTTCTGGTATCTAATTTTTGAGAAGTAGTTCTAGTAAATAACAATCACAAAGTTATTTACTAGAACTACTTCTAAAAAATTAGATACCAGAAAAATAGAAAATACAAGAGAGATGAAAAATTAGAAAAGAATGTACTTTCTAAGTGTGTTTTTAATTGGATTTGCTTAATATAGGCATAGGGACGCGGGTGGCACTGTGGGTTAAACCACAGAGCCTAGGACTTGCCGATCAGAAGGTCGGCGGTTCGAATCCCCACGATGAGGTGAGCTCCCGTTGCTCGGTCCCTGCTCCTGCCAATCTAGCAGTTTGAAAGCACGTCAAAGTGCAAGTAGATAAATAGGTACCGCTCCGGCGGGAAGGTAAACGGCGTTTCCGTGCGGTGCTCTGGTTCGCCAGAAGCGGCTTAGTCATGCTGGCCACAGGACCCGGAAGCTGTACGATGGCTCCCTTGGCCAATAAAGCGAGATGAGCGCCACAACCCCAGAGTCGGCCACGACTGAACCTAATGGTCAGGGGTCCCTTTACCTTTAATATAGGCATTCTGGTGATTAATGGTTTTGTAATTTGCCAAACAAACCATGAACAAAAACCAAGGTTTGTTATTGGCTTACCATTTGCTGGTTTGTTTCTAGAATAACAAAGCATGAGCCCAAGCTTGCATGCAATACTAAGCCAAACCATGGCTAACGTCCTGGTAGAAACAGAAGCAGCTGGACCTGGCAGAGGAGCAAAATGGCTACAATTATATAAATGGGCACCAGCCGGCCTGTCCTTCATGCTAGGCCATAGATTGGCTTAGTGTTGTAGGTGAATGAGGACACTGGGGAATGATGCCAAAGAGCAATTTGGTCAATGGGCAGTATCTCAACAGATCTAATAAACACATCCTGAAGCAACACTGGAGCAATTTATGCTTAAAGCTCATAATGCATGGAGATCGAACTAGCAAGCAAAGTCTGAAGCAACAGGCAAAGTCTTTAGCTAGATTTACTATATTCTAAACTGTACCATGCTGCTTTGATTTCTTCTTTTTCTTTTTCTTCTTTTTCTGTTTCGACTTGTGGTCTTTCTCCTTCTTCTCCTTCCTTTCTTTCTCCTTCTCCTTCTTTTTACCTACATTGCAAATTGATCTTTATTAAACAAAGGGCATCAGTGTAAAACAAACACAGCCTGTTCCAAGATTAGGTCATGTGCTTCCAGCCACCTGAGAGTGGAACTGTTCGCTTACAACAGTACTTATGTCTATTTACTCAGAGGCAAGCTCTACGGAGACATACTGGGCTTACTAGTAAGTGTATTTAGGATTGCTGGTGAAGTGGCCAAACGTTTTCGATTTTCAAAGGAGAGGGAGTTTTAGAGATGAACCAAGAACTGAGCCTTGCAAAAAAAAAAAAAAAAGATCTACAGAGGCAATGAAATTTAATGACAAGTCGTAACTCAGAATTACAGTGTTAGTTCAAGGTTAGTTGTGTTTAAATGAGAGCAACTAGGCAAGGAGGAGCTGACTGCAACAGCACTCTCCTCGCCTGCAATTCCTAACAGCTGGTATTGAGAGGCATGCTGTCTCCAACAATGGAGCTACGCTACATATATCTACAGCTCTTGTACAAATTTATTTAACCCCTTTTAAAGCGATCTAAGCTGGCAGCCTTATGGGAGCAAATTCCATAGTTTAACAATGTTCTGTGTGAAGAAGTACATTATTTTGTCCTGTGACCCCTTAAAAAGCGTTAACAGGTGAAAATAATAATAATAATAATAATAATAATAATAATAATAATAATAATAACAACAACAACAACAACAACAGACAGGCTACATTCCTGCTCTCTCAAGCTACAGTTTTGTTTTGTTTTTGCTGAAAATTGTTTTTTTGTCCATACCAAGCAGCGACGAGCATCTATCTTCCAATTTCGTTTTTCTCTCCGTTTTCAGCATTCCTATGGATGAAAGAAAGGAAACAGAAGCTTAGCAGAACACTGCTGGCAACAGCGTGTTAAGTCTCTTGGTGGCAAGCACTAGGGACCATGCTTTAGTTCATTTATACTGCTAGATCTGAAAAGATTAAACGACGGAGGATGAGAAACAAGGAAACGAATCAATTCACTGTTCTCCGAATAAGAGATGTAAGCGGGAGATATTTATATCTGTTGTAAAAAACAAACAAACGAGCATTTGCCATGCTAACGAAAAGGGGCACTGAATTATGCTACTCTGAAATTTCCATTTCTAAATCAGCTGCAGCCTCTGTGTATGACTATGATCCATTTCGTATGTGATCGTCTGGGCTAAAGAAGCTGCTAAAGATTATTATCTGGATACATTTTGCACAGAAGGCAGAGTAAAGAAGGTGTCAAGAACAGGATGAGAGGTCCTGACATTAAAGAAGAGATGAATTCTGCAAGCCAGCGGAGTAACCAACTTATCCTCTTGCACCTTTTCCTAATTCTTTGCATCCCAAGAATTCTGTGAGGCCTGAATAGCACTGAGAAGACAGATGTGATTTTAGATAAAGGGTCAGCATTCATTTTAAGCCAGATTTTTTGAGAAAGTGGCCATGAACATCTCCCCTTCCACTTTTCTCCCCCCTCCTCCAGAATTATTTGTTTCCTGAAGTAAACTTCAGCTTTCATGTATTGCTTTGCTTCTGGAAAAGACCGGCACAATTTATTTGCAGGCTCCTTATGTTGTCTACGTTGGCAAATCATCATGCTTCCATTTCAGAAAACTGGGTGTGGCTGGGTTGCCTCCAACCAAGCAGAGCAGTATCAGAGATTTAAGCTGTTTCCAAAATGGTTGCTTCCGAAGATAGCTGAATGAAGGTGTAAGCAGAACCATGGCTAACTACAGTGGGTGGAATCCATCTAAATCACTACCCAAGTGGAATGACTTCTGCAAGCACAACTGAACTTCCCCTCCCTCTCTACCCGCCAGAACAGATTTGGGGCAGGGGGTGTGAAGAAGAAGGAGGAGAGGTTCGGTGCACACAATGACTTAGTTGGATACAACTCTTAGTGATAAGGAGTGGCCCAAACACGGCCATAACTAAAACAGCAAATAGTAGGGCCCTTTTCATACACAATGTAGCATGAAAAGTGTACCCACGCACTGAAACAAGAGAATTCAACCAACCTCTCCTTACAGATAAGTGTACCTGAATGATACACAAACACACGCTCATCGCATTCACACAATGCATTTCCTATACGAGTTAACATACTCTAAACATTCGCAACAACAGCTGCATGGATGTTGCTAGCCCAGAGATGGAAAGAAGACAAAGTCCCTACCAGAGAAGAATGGCAAATTAAACTGTTGGACAATGCTAAAATGGCAAAACTGACCGGGAAGCTCAGAAACCAAGAAGACCAAAACTTTAATAAGGAATGGGAAAGATTTATAATTTATCTTGGAGACCACTGTAACCAGATGAAAACGTTAGCAGGACTGCAATAACACTTGTTGTGTAGCAAATACAGTGGAGACAATGGAGTACAGTGGTGCCCCGCAAGACGAATGCCTCGCAAGACGGAAAACTCGCTAGACGAAAGAGTTTTCCGTTTTGGAGGTGCTTCACAAAACGAATTTCCTATGGGCTTGCTTCGCAAGACGACAATGTCTTGCGAGTTCCTGCTGGTTTTTTTTCCTCCCCCCCCCTTTTTCTAAGCTGCTAAGCTGCTTATCAGCTGATCCGATCAGCAGATAAGCCGATAAAAGCCGCTAATCCGGCAATGGGCTTTCTTCGCAAGACGAAAAAACCGCTAGACGAAGAGAATCACAGAACGGATTCTTTTCGTCTTGCGAGGCACCACTGTAATATAAAATATGGACTACCGAATAATATGCAGTTGAAAGAGTTGACAATGGGACCCATGGAAGGGAGAGGGTGGGAAGTCTAGAGATTCAGAGTAATCTTTAAATATGGATGCGTATGATGGCATTGTCATATTCTTATACTTGAAAAATCAAATAAAAATTATTTTTTTTAAAAAAACATACTCTACTATACTAGACAGCATCTTAAAAAGCAGAAACATCACCTTGCCAACAAAGGTCCGTATAGTTAAAGCTACGGTTTTCCCAGTAGTGATGTATGGAAGTGAGAGCTGGACCATAAAGAAGGCTGATCGCCGAAGAATTGATGCTTTTGAATTATGGTGCTGGAGGAGACTCTTGAGAGTCCCATGGACTGCAAGAAGATCAAACCTCTCCATTCTGAAGGAAATCAGCCCTGAGTGCTCACTGGAAGGACAGATCTTGAAGCTGAGACTCATGAGAAGAGAAGACTCCCTGGAAAAGACCCTGATGTTGGGAAAGATGGAGGGCACAAGAAGAAGGGGACGACAGAGGACGAGATGGTTGGACAGTGTTCTTGAAGCTACTAACATGAGTTTGACCAAACTGCGGGAGGCAGTGGAAGACAGGAGTGCCTGGCGTGCTCTGGTCCATGGGGTCACTAAGAGTCGGACACGACTAAACAACAACAACAATATACATCCAGAAATGTTCTAAACGCAGTGGCCTACAGCATTCTGCATGACCTAATACGCTGACAAACTTTTTACCTGATGCCACTGGGGCTACTCTGCCATCAGCCGCCGCTTTAGAAGAATGGCACAACACCATCTGATTATCTTCCTTCTCTTTAACGGGGTAGTCACTGCGGAAAGCAGCCTCCGCAGTTAACAGCGCTGACACATCCAAGTTGCGGCTTAAGTCAAGAGGGAGGCAGAGTCCGCGCTTCTCAAGGGAGACATGAGCAACATTGGGAACTACATAAAAGAAAGAACGGAATATTAAACGACAGACAAGCACCGCGTTCCTTGAGGTCGCTGAGTTACACACCTAACGTGGCACAGTTCTCGTCTATTAGCCAGAAGCTCTTGTCAGGCAGGACATGTCTCGCGAAGGTCTTACGTTTAACACTTGGATTCTCTCTGGTTACTTTAGACTGAAATACATTACCCTCCAGTAATGCTGGCGGCTGATTTGGGGCATTGATGGAGAACACTTTTCTATCAGTGACTGGAGAGGGAGAAGGAACTTTTTCTAGTGAACCATAAGGCAACGAACCAGTCGCTAAGCGCTGTGATCTTTGTCTCCGCTGGCTATTTTTGAAGGATCTAAGGACACTCACTGGCTGTGATGGACCTAAAAAGAGACCTTGCAATGTTCATGAAGCAGACACAGGTCATCGTCTTACTCTAATATTTCTAAGGAGGTCATAAGGCGTTTGCCTTAAGTGGTTCCCCATCTATCATGGCATTGCTCTTTACAAGTAGAAAAATGGGGGATACCAGGAGACTAGAGGAATGGCTTTAAGCTTCAGTTAGTAGAAGCAGGCTTTTAATGAAAAGGCTTGCAAGGGGGGGGGGGTCCCTTGTGATGGAACAAATCTGGCACAAAAGGTCATAGGCAGCACTAATATACCTAAGCTCCCTGATACATTTGATTTCTGACTCTCTCTCTTCCCTCTTAACTGCTAGGAGAAAATTATAAACCAGGGGTGCTGAACCTGTGGTTGTCTGTGTGTTGTTGGGACTTCAAACCCGCATCAGCCCAAGCTGATGACCAGAGATGATGGGAGCTGGAATCCAACAACAACTAGAGGACCATAGGTTCCCCATTCCCACAATAGGATATTATAAATAAATGCAGAGTTTCTTAACATTCCTGAAGCAAGCAAAGAATGACAAACTTTGTGATACAAAACTGTTCCATTGTTTTTGCAACAATGCAATATCTACTGAATGCCCTCTGTGGGATTGCAGGGCCTGGTGACTTGTCGGCAACTAATATTAACTTATTTGTTGCACTAGCCTTTCGGTTAGGTTTTGGAAAAGCACTCACAATGTGCTTATTGTTCTTTTACTTCGGTCTGAATGTACTAGATTGGTTAAAATCCTGTTTCCTTCACTGTTGCTTTTAATAGTTATTTATAATTTCAATAGCATGTAAGCCACCTTGGAATGAAGGTGTGTGCACACGCATGTGTTCCAGCTTATAACATCCTTGAGAAATTAAGTATGGTAGGTTTGATAATGCAATAAGCAATCGTTAGTTAAAACCAGGGGGTAAGTCAACATGCTTGCCAGGTGCTGTGGACTAGAACTTCCATTAAAACACAGGAGCCTGGCGAAGGGTGAATGACAGAAGCCGTATGTAATACAGCAAGATCTGGAGTGCATCGTATTAGCCATGCCATTGCAAGCCATTATTATATCACTGATTCAGTGAATCCCAATACTGGGACTTTGGATTCCAACGCTACCACTAGTACAGCAAGCTGTGTTTGCTATGCATATTGAAATGATCTCATAATCATGCGTATGTGAGTGGATTATGCTGGATTTGATTTATACACAAGAGTTATGCATAGGGAAGTTCCCAAGAGGAATGAAGGGTCCTTTGTTTTCCTTTGGTCAAATTCCAGGATTTTTAATTTATATTTGGGAGGGGCGGAGGTTTACAATGGGTTCAAATTCAACCAATGCAAAGCACTTTGCAATCTCACTGATTTCAGTGGAAGAAATTCAAGTCCGTGGTTAACTCTTCTGCTGAAAGCAACGGGACTGCAATGGTTTGGAGGAAGTGAACTCAGCAAAGTTAATTTCCACATATCTACATTCAAGCGATCACTTTAAAAGCTCGCACCACGAAGTCTAATTTGAAAACCTACCTCCTTTCAATGGCTTTCAATGTGTAATATATACAGGGGATTTTATGTTATCCGTTCTTAGCTTCTGTTGTTCTGCTCTTTTATTTATTAATTTGTGGAATGGATTCTTCTTTTATTTTATATATTGTAAACAACTTTAGATCCAATGGAAGCCACTTTATGGAAAATGTTTCTCAAAAAGCAGTGTATAAATTAAAATAAACACAGCTTAAGAAGCCTCATAATTGGAAAAAATATATATAATCCCCAGGTTTAAAAAAAAATGAGGGGGGTGGAGAGACCTGCAAAATGCTCAACTCTCTACAAAAGCTACAACTATGCTTTTCAATACTACCACAATAGCTGCAGATTGTTAAGAGGGATTCCCTTTACAGTGCTATCTTTGCATTGTTAAAAGGCACAAATCATCCTCAGTGAAGGTTACTTACCGACATCATGTGCAATCGCAACAAGTGTGGACGGCAACATTTAATGAGGGAAGATTTAGAGTGTCATTGACTGATGAAGCGTTTCAGTGCAAAGGGGGCAGGGGGGAGAGAATTACATTTGCACAAGCTGTTTCCCTCTTCTCAATTAATTAGCAGCACAATCCAACCAGACGTTAGGTGCGTGCAAGTCCCTTTCAAACCAGCGAGACTTGTTAAGTAGCTATGGCTGGATCATAACATTCAGCGGAAGATAATTTTAACTCGGAGATGGAAGAAAGCAGCCCTAGGAAGTTTTTTGTGTGTCATTCTTCATTTCCCGGAGAGATGCAAAAGATCTAGAGCAGTGCTTGACAGAATCCCCCATTCTCTACTTTACTGCTGACAAGGGATTAAACCCTCTGGCAGGGAAATGTTAAATGGTACGGTCTGAAAAGGGGGGGGGGGCAGAAGAAAGCAAGGATATCCTCATCCATTTCCCTACCAAAGGGACTTGGACATTTCTACAATTGCAAACATTTCGCTGATCAGTTTTCTTGCAGTTTTGTACATTCCTGTTCCCCATCTAAACCAGCCTCCTTTGGACCCTCATCCCAGGGACTGAAACCTTTTTATTTTTTTGTCTTCTATTGCACTAAAAGTTAAGAGCAAATGTCACACAGAGAGCAAGAGCCAGTAGGTCCAGCGGGCAAATCATGCCAGTAGAATTTCCCGAGGGCGAGGGTGGTGGTGGGGGAACAAAAAACAAAACACCAACAACACACAAGAATGGCTCATCTTCTTTTTGAAGAATTGGTGCCTCCAAAGCAGATCAGCTGTAGCCTTTGCTGCTCCGTGTAACATGACGAGTTGCGCTCTTGCCATGAATTTCCGCCATCGTACAAGTGCCATACTGTGTGTGTTTGATATTTCAATCTTGGAAACAAATGGGTTTACAACAAACAAACAAAAAAAACCACACACACAAAAAAACCCCCCACACACAACCCAAAATTTCCAGGCAACCATATAGGAAAACTTTTGGAAGCGGCAAAAAGAGTTGGTTTGGGTTTTGGTTCCTTCCTCCTTTCAGATGACCGATGTGCAAGGAGTTTCCAGTACTGGCTACTAAGGATTTGGGGGTGGGGGATAACTTCAGTGGTGAACTTAATTGCATGTACTATATCCCATGTCACACTTGCATTCCACTCTCCCAGCCCCCCCCCCCAAAAAACCCAGTCTGTTATATACAAGTCACATTCAAAGGAAAAGGAAAAAAAGGAAAGAAAAAGAACCACCCCAATGATGATTATTTCCCAATATGACTGTAATAGAAGTAATTATGGTATGTTTTAAAATGTCTGTGCTCACTAGTTTTATTTATCACAGAAGAAGGAAGCTGGGAGACCAGGGTCAAATCCTCCACTTGTATTAACTCTGGGGAAATTGGTGATTTAAGGGACTTTATACACCCTGCAGAATCTCCAGATTCTTGTTTGCATTTCTTGCTGCGAGCCTTTCCTGAAGACAAAGTTGAGGGCAACAGTGCAGATTTCTGAATGTTGGCAGAACTGCTAATATCAGCTTCATTTTTTTTCTGACTTTGAGGCTTAGGTGATATCTCCTGAATAAATAATAAGAAATTGATACTTTTATTGCAGTTTCTTCATTGCAGCTCTTGTATTCTATTTCGATTTATTTTTTTAAAAGCAACTTCAGTACTTAACAACAGCACATTTTCAGAACATTCCCCCCCCACAAATTAATAATAATAATAATAATAATAATAATAATAATAATAATAAACAAAGTTAAGAAATAAGCAAGCTGAAACTTCAAAAAAAGGACTCAGCCAAAGACCACCATTCCAATCCAGTGAACTGCTTCAAGGTGCAGGAACCAGGATATGACCTTGTAATTTCCTTTTCTCGATTCCCCCCTCGTTTCAACAGAGAAAGACTGATCCCCACATGCAGTCCAATGAATGTGTGGATGGGCTCACTCTCTATAGAAAGGGGGTTTGGAATCTATACCTGCAGCCTACTACACATGGGTCTCTGGATCAGGATATGAGGCCGTAAACATGTCTTCAGTTCTCATAAACTGAACGCAATAGCTCTTCAATCATGCTAATACATTCAACAAAACCAAATTTTTGCCACGTTTCTGCAGACACAGCAACTTTACTGCTAATTCTTCAAAGCACTACCCACCCCCGCCCCCCAGAAAGCAAGTAAAAGGGTAAAGGGACCCCTGACCATTAGGTCCAGTTGTGGCTGACTCTGGGGTTGTCAGCCCCAACAGCTTACAATTAGGTTTGTGGTTGCAGTGTCCCTGATTCTCTGCAAATTCAGTTCAATTTTAAAACAAGACATGAAGAGTCTGGCAGTGTCCCTTTATTATTATTATTATTATTATTATTATTATTATTAAAAAACCAACAAAGATTAAGGATTTCCACCCCCAAAGTAATCTGAATGTCACCACATGTATTTGCATTAGGATATCACCCGCTTTATCCAACAACCACAACAAAAACATAACAAAAGCGTTGTAGGCTAATTAATTTGGAAAAATCAAAGCATACTGCATTTTCGAACATGTGATTGTCTGCATCGTATTTTTGTCCAATAAACGTAAAGGATAATTGTGTCAAGACAGACCTATCTATGTTTAACAAATACTAGCATTTTAGGTTTGTAGCTACTTTCCCACATGGAGTTAAAAATGATTTTCCATCTGGTAGGCAAGATCACTGTGCAAGTAAAACCTTTCATCAAACCATAGAAGAAATTCAGATTATGTGTGACCGCTTTTGGTAAAAGCAAACAAACACAGCTGAACACCACGCAAGAAGAGCCACCACACTCCTAATATGCAAGAGCGTTCTCCAATTTTCAAACCTTTGTATACGCAAGCAATGTAATTTTGGTATTGACTGCTTTCTCTTCTGGTGGTTCTGGACATTCAGAGTAAGAGAAGAGGAGTGGACAACTTCTAAACTGAGCCATTTTTTATATAAATGTGCAAACCAGCCACCCAAGTGGGTACAGACATTTGTCACAAGTACAGTAAGATTAATGTTGCATTTGGCATTATGGATGAAAGACAGGCTAGGGTGGGTCTGCAAACGAGTATAAAGTCCTTAAGTTGTCCACCACTCGTGCTCTAGACACTAAAAAGCCACACTGGAAGTACCACATAAGGGCCTGGTGGTGTGAAATGTCCCGTCCAGCTACCAATGAACCAGCAATTCATGCACATTGAGAGTATAATTTATTCATGTCCAACAAGGATTTGAAGGATTGCAGAACATATATCTAGGCTGATTGAGAAACTTATTTACCAAAAATTAATTAGAGCCGTAACTTGTAAATAAATGATTTTATTGTTTATCTTCACATGTGTGAAAGACATCACTACAGCAACCATTACTTTCAAAGTTACAAAATTATTTAAAACAAGGTTTTAAAACTTGTTCTAATAAGGTGCTTAACCTCTTAACAAGGACAAAATTAAACATTAGAAAAAACCTCAAACGAATGTTACTCGTTCATCTAAGCAGTTGTTGCTCAAAAGGAAAGAAAACATGGCCCAACCCAATACAGTTAAATAGACTACTGTACCTGCTTCATGTAACCTGAGGGTTTAGGGTTAAAACAGTTGTAAACCAGAAAAGTGGGGGGGATCAGCAGCCTAATAAGACTGCTGGCCTGAAATTCTCCTCTGTATTACACTTGGGGGGAAACTGAGCCATAATTTAACCATAAATGTTATCGCTGTAGACAGCTTAGCCATTGCAAAGTCATTCTGGCCCGAGACGGATTAATGCTGGCTCCGCTCAAAATACAAATTGGGAACCAGACTCATGAAAGAATGCTCTCCCTCCTCCGTTCCTTTCCCTAAATTAACCATAGTTTAGAGTCATATATGCACTGATGCAGACCGTAACTAACATGTACTGGGGTTTCCTATAACCATGGTTTGGAAAACCCACTTAAAAACATGGTCACTTGGGTTCTAAAGGAACCGTGGTTTGCATTTATTTTGGTGCAACTTTAAACCATGGCTAATACTAGGTGGGAAGAATTGCTCTGAGGTGCTCATATGTCTGGCTTCCAATCTGCATGCCTTTTAAAAATAAAAATAAAAAAATTTGCTGGGAGCCAGTGTTACATCTGCCCAAGACCTCTAAGGTTTCACTCCTCAGTCATCGTTTGTTTCAACGGAGCTAGTGGCTAACTTTAAAAAGGTGTGCAAATTCAGAATTTTCCCTACCAAAAAAGAATGAGTAGGGGAAGCAAAAAGCTCAAGTTTGGTTTCCCGTGAGAACATTTGCTAATAACTAAACAATTTATAAAAGAGAGTCCACATAACCAAAGTGTTTGCAAAGACACATTTCATAGGCTGTTAATTTGAAATGCTGACAACAACCTGTAGATACGTAATTGTAAACTTCCGACAGAAACAAAAACCAGCCATGTTTAGTTTAAAATACACAATGTATTCTATATTTTGTTGCTACAGAACAAAGTCTGCAAAACTGAGATAGTTTCAATGGTGGCTCTGCTTGGTAAGTTAAGGTTAGTGCTGCACTGTTTGTGGAAGTGTTATCAGGTTGTCAATCATTCCATAACTTATTTTAATTGGGGGGGGGGGAGGAAACTGGCTGCAATGCCCCAAACCATTTCCTAGGGGGCAGATTCATTGGGATGCCGCAAAAAAGATTGCTTTTTCATTATGTGTTGCCAGGCACATTTGGTGAGAAATAGTCTGTCTAACTGTCTTCCTCCTCCCTGTTTCTTGCATACTGTGTTCTTGGAATAGGTGGGTTTCTCTGCAGAATCAAATCCAGGTTTTGTAAGGGCATGGAGCATTTGGCGTGGTGTGGGTAAGAAGTGAGCAGGAGAAGAGGGTTAAGGAGCTGGGTTTTCACATTTTGAGTGCCTTCCAGCACCTCTGCTTTTATGATGCCTACAACTACTTGATCAGCCAATTTGGGGGCTGCAGCCTTTATCCTTAAATACGCGAGAAGAAAAAGGTAAGGGTGGAACTACATGTTGCAAAAAACACAACGCTGCCACTGGAAAAATACTAATTCCTATGCTGAGTCTCGCCAACACAAACACGCATAACTTCCATAATGTCTATTTCACTTACTGCATGTCCTGATGTCACTTGCAATGTGCTTTCCCCCCTGCTCTTGCAGGGAAAGTACACGACATCAGGACAAGGGCTGCAATGGCAAAGCCTTCAAATGGTGGGTCATGAGTCATGCTCTAAGTGCCACCGCCATATTACTTTTTGCTTGTACAACTTTGGTTTTTTTAAACAAAAAACCAAAGTGGAAAAGAGGGATGGGGTGGAAAGTAGGAAAAGCAGAGGGATAGGGAGACAGGAAGTGAAAAAAGAAAAAGAGCGATAACAGTAAAATAAATTAGAACTGTGTCCATCTTGCAGACTGGAGCTAAACAAGAGTTCTGGATGCAAACAATTTGAAGGCCACTAGGCAAGATGTTATGGAGGTGACTCAATAGAAACCTGCCACTTTTAGTGGCAGCCGTGTGTTCTTTGAAACATGCAGTACTGCCTTAAGAAGCTGCAATGCATAGCAACACATTCTCAGCTCTTAAGCAAAAGTAAAAATACATTACGGCAATGCATTGACTCAAAAAGGGCTGTTAAGACCTAGTCACAATTGAACCCTAGTTTAGGGATCGGGAGAAGTTGTGGGATCTCTTTCTCTCTCACACACACAAACATTTCCCCTCAAACATACAGAGTTAAGGAGAGTATCAGATCCATTTTCATCTGGTTTGGGAGTCACACAGCTCCAAAGCCAGTTACAGAAGGGCAGGGGGAAATTGACTTCCGGTTCCATGGCCCAATTCCTAAATCCAGGCTCAATGGTGAAATCTGCACTGGGCGTAAGTGATAGCTGCACATGCCATAATCAATGTGCTACCAAAACCAGCACAGGTTTAATGAGGGGAAAGAGTGGGGAGGAAATATAGTTGCCTGTATAGGTTACTTCCTTTGACCCAATTATTTAACGCAATATGGAGGTATGTTTCAGAAAAGGGTTGGGGTTTGTTGTTGGGGGGGGGGGGAGTGGTAGACGAAAAGCACTCTTCTTAAAAGGGGGGTCTTTTTAAAAAAGAAACGAACTACCCACTAGACAACAAAAATCCACATTAAAAACTATATTAAGGCTCTGATCTGAATAAATTAAAAAGGTGTATAGATTTAGGGCTCTCTTTAGCTACCTTTCGGGCAGAATTAACTAACACAGAAACACTTCCTTGATTCATTCTTGCCTGAAATGTGCTGAACGTGGTAGTTTATGGGAAGGTGAACAGGAGTCCAGGGAACATGCACCTGTGACGTCATCCTGTGGGTGTCTCCACCCATCCACAAGGGAAGCTGCCAGCAACTGGGTGGGTGGCTGGGTTGCAGCCTATGTGGCCAAAGTGAGCAGAACACCAATTCTTGTCCGCCTTCACTTCCTGTTTGATGCACAGGCTTCAAAGCAGAACAGGAAGTCACAGGCACCATCATGCAATGGGTCTGTAAGTGACTCCAGTATGGCTTTTAGTTTACGGGTTCTGGCCAAGCAAAGGCGCACGTGTATAAACCCCGGGCGGAATCACTGACCAGAGCTCTACTTGAGGGGGGTGGGGTGTTGCAGGTAAAGTGACTTTAGAGGATTGCCCTCCTCTTCCAGAATGAGCGGGCAGGCTAGGTGAGCTACATGGGCTCTGTTGACTGGGAAGCACCCAGTTCAAAGAGCTGCAAGCTGGAAAGAGCTTGGTTTTAATCTGGAGACTGAAATTCTCCCTGACAATATGCCTACTCGTGAGTTAGGAGATTGGGTTGCAACCACATAGGGCATGGCAGGCTACCTGCTTATGAATAGCAATTCTTCTTCTGTTTCTGCATCCAAACTGCAGACCATGAGAATATCCTGAAGAAATGGAATTAATAAACATGTAGGGGCTTAGAAGAATAGTTTGTCCTTCTCTGTGTGCACATGCCTATAAACTAACATATCTAGCACATTTTCAGATACAGGCTCATTCCTGGAAGTCATTCCTATGCGTCAACTAATAGCATAAAAGCAGCACCTACGACTGTGGTTACTTATCAAGACTTGTTAATAGTAGGCACAGCCATGCACAAAATGCGCGACTGGAGAAAACTCAACTGAGTGGAACAGGCTGGAGACAATGTGGCCATCCTCCACTTTAGATGTGGACTCAAACCAGACCCCTAAGATATTTTTAATGTCTTCTTTTTTCCTCGTATTTATTAAAAAATATACATCCTAGCAAAAAAAGGTATGGCTCATTGAACAGTTTCATAAAACACATACAAGTTTACAACACCAATTCTTACAATAGAAAGGAAACTTCTTACAAAAGAAGTTCTGGCAGATGTAAAAAAGAAACCCCAAAAAACCCCTGTGTCGAAAAGCACAAACTGAATTTGTGTCAAGGGTCTTCTAAGCCACTTGTGGGCACAATTCCAGCTATATTGAAACGGTACCTGGGGACAGACATCTCTGAGCTTTCGATTCTCGGGATGTTCGCTTATGAAAATAAAGGTAGCCACGATCTGGGACATCAAGCTGTCTGATCCAAAAGTCCATACCACAGAAGTCAAGCCCAGACTTAAATCTGAACCTGCTTCCATGCTATGCATCCTTAGGATTGCAGACTTACTTTCATTAACTCCATTTATGCAGAAGTGTAAACATAATTCTTTAGTCCCCTATTTACTTTCTGTCTGGCAGAGCAACGTTAACATCATGGACCTGATATTTCCCATGGTACATTCCAGTAGGACCCTTGCAAAAGAATCAAACTCTACAATTTCATACCTGCTCCAAGACTGGAGCTGCTTGTTTGTTGCCTTCCTTTTTTTCAGCACCATCAGCGCTGACGGCTTTGGATGCCAACAACCCTGCAAAAGAAAAAGGAACACAGAGATAGGATTGTTTTGAATTCACTTCTGTCTACTTGATGACAAGTATAATCTTACGGGTGGATCTGAGTAGACTCCATCTTCATGTTTTATGGAAACACAAGGTTTAAACTGCAACGCCTGATGCTTTATTACTGACTGGTAGTTTTACGCTGTCCTGACATTGGCTTTGACAGAACCCTTGGTGCCCAAAGCCTTCTCTATATTCAGGTAAATGCATGCAGGCTTCAAAGTGAGGAGGTGGCATTCACTAAAGCCCTGCCATCAACATCCCTGCACCTGCCAACTCTGCTTCCAAGCTTCAGAAGTTGAGAGCCAAGATATGAAAGGAGATGCCAACTACATTCAGCTGAATAAGCTTAGAAGTAGCCTGTGATTAGGAGCCTTGTTTTCCAGGACCCCTGCTGGACGTGAGAACATCTAAGAACACGGGTAGGCAAACGGAGGCTCGCGGGCCAGGTCAGGCCCAACTGCCTTCTGGATCTGGCTCACGGATGGTCCAGGAATTGCCGCATGGATCGCCAGGGTGCATACTTTCCCTCTCCCTCATGTGGAAGTGGTGCCTCCTCCCTCCCTCCTCCTGGCTTCTCCCTGCCCTGTCTAGAGGAGGAAGGGGGCTGGGCTTTGTTGGTGCCTGCAGCAGCAGCAGCGCTCGAGCAGCTGCCATTCTAACCAGCCCCTCTTCAGAGCCCTTTTGCGCGCCGCTAATATTCCCTCCGCCGCAGCCACCAGCCCCTGCTGCTCGCAAGACACAGGAAAGCAGTCACCGGGGCTCATGGTGCTCTTGCATCAATTCCCCCTCCCCTCCTTCAAAATATAGTCCAGTCCCCCACAAGGTCTGAGGAGCCGTGGACCGGCCCCCTCCTGAAAAAGTTTGCTGAGCCCTTCTTACCCTGTCTAAGAGTGTAAGAAGTGCCTGCTGAATCAGGCCACTGGCACACCTAGTCCCAGGCCCTGTTCTCATAGAGGAGTAGTCATAATCATAATCATAATCATTTATTATTTATAATTCCCCAGCCACTCTGGGCGGCTTTCAACAAAATATTAAAATACAGTAATGCATCAAACATTAAAAGCTTCCCTACACAGGCCTGCCTGTACATCTTCAGTGCAACCCATGTGCACTGGGATACTGGGGTCAGGGCTTGCACACATGCCCTCGACCCAGTTCAAGCCTGCATGCATTCTGACAAACACGCGAATAAGAGTTCAAGGATTTTACTAAAATCAGACTTAGTATGTTCTCCAGCAGCAAGACCTGGGTTTGACTAAGGCTGCAGGAACCCTCCCAGGCTGGTTTCTTTCTTTTTTAAAAAATGGTGCCCCACAGAGGAAAGTCTTCTCTTCCCTATACAGCTACTGCTACTGCACTGCAGCTGAAGTATGAGCAAGCACACATGAATTCCTGAAGGGCGCTTGCCAAAGCAAATTTGTATTTGCATGTTAGATGTCACTAGGCCCTTCTCACATCACTTGTTTTATAGCCCTTTGTACAGTGATGTAACAGGTAAGCAGCATCTAATTATAACTGTTGCAACAGTCAATCACAGGTAAAACTGTTGTTTTTATTCAGTGAGATAGAGATACAGTGGAACCTTGGGTTTTCGAACTTAATCCGTTCCGGAAGACCATTCGGCTTCCAAAATGTTTGAAAACCAAGGATCAATGGGCTGGCTGCAAAGTCAATTGCAAAAAAAAGAAGAAAAAAAGTCTCAGGAAGCCATTCAACTTCCGAAAATCGTTCAAAAATAGAAGCGTTCACTTCTGGGTTGTCAGCATTCAGGTTTTGAATTGTTAGGCTTCCGAAGCATTCGACAACCGAGGTTCCACTGTAACTGAGATGAATAATGACGTATTTCTTTGTTGCTCATAAAATCTGTTAATCAGTAGTCAATCAGAGTTTCTGTTGAATTATAAGGTTTGTAATAATAACAATTATTATTTATTATTTGTACCCTGCCCATCTGACTGGGCTGTCCCAGCCACTCTGGGCGGCTTCCAGCATATATAAAAACATAGCGGGAGTGTAGCTTTAATGCTGACTTGCAGTTTGATGCTGTCATACTTATGCATGATACAAGTAAACCTTGACCTTGATTAAAAATATAAGGTTAATAAAAGCAGAGAGAGCAGAGCACGTTTATATGCTGCCTTCCAAAATATATTTGGATGGCCATGAAGTCAGTTTCTTATTATAAAGCAACAGGGTTTGTGTGGTTTTCAACTTGAATTAGAAGACCCAGCAGGCAAGATAACATTTTGGCCTCTTTTTGATGGGGAAAAGCAAGCCAGAAGCCCAAAGCAATTAAACATGCTTTTCAGCTGAGCCTGCTTGTAAGTTTCCCTAGGTTTCTTCTAATCAACAGAAATTTCCAGTCGCGAGGAACAGCACTAATTGTTTATTTGAAATAATTTCTACCTTGTTCTTTCTCCTGAAGGAGAGATGAGCGGTGTATATTGAAAACAGTAACCAAACATGAACAAGCAGTGAAGTGGTAAGTAACCTGATCCCGAGCCATTTAAGGATTTATAGGTCAAAATCAGAATTTCGGATTGCGCTCACAAATGAATAGGCAATCAGTGAAGTTGGGGTAACATGAACCCTCCTATATCCCAGCCCCATAGAAAGCCTGGCCGCAGCATTCTGAACCAACTCAAGTTTCTAAACGGTTTTCAAACACAGGAGCCCCTCAGAGCATGTTACAATAATCCAGGTGAGAGGCAACTTTAAGGCATGGATCACCATAGGGTCAAGAAAGGGATGTAGGTGGCAGAAACAAAACCCTATTCTTAATTATGCAAAGGTCTCCTGGTCACAGTCAAGGCCTGAAAAGCCAGGTCTAAGGCTGGGTCGAAGAGAGCCAGAGTATTTGGAGGGAGAGCAACCCCTTCTCACTGTCATTTCTTAAAACGTGGTCCCCAGAAATTTAACAGAGAGTAAGGATTAGACGAAGGAAACAGGGGCATGTCAGAAGTGACTAGGCACTCCCAAGTAATGGAATCCCCTCCACGGTTCAACATATTTCTAACTATAGTACAGGATGTGGAGGGCAAACATCCCTTTCATATCCTGGCTGCTACTGAGGAGAGAAAGCTGGACTTGATACACTTTTCGTCTGATCCAGCAAGTCAGTTCTTATCCATCTAAAGAACAGCTAATCAACATGGCAATATGACCAATGCCACAGTCATACAAATGACCCCACTCTCTCCTAATACACACTTGAAGAGCACCTTATGTGAATGATCCGAAAGCACCAAACCAATGAACAATTCACTTTTCAAAGATTTAGAAAGCTCCCCGACAATGCAAAATAAGCACAGCGTGTGAGCATTTACACAATGCAGCACCTTAGAGTAGAAGTATGGATATTTGTAACAAACAAAGGCAAAAGCAGTCACAACGCCAAGTCTTAAAGGAGAGCTTACCAGTGATCTTGTTAAGCCGAGCCCTCTTTGCCTGAAATGAGTTGCCTAGGTTATTTTTCCTCTTGTGCGCCAATGCATTCTCTGCCTGTGCAAAGGCAATCTTTGGGACGTCCACTAGAGGGAATCCTGTGTTTATAAGAGATGAAATCACAGAATAAGGTCATATCTCAAAAAACCTTGCCCAAACACAAAAACTTAAGAAATATATTGTGCAGCGCAGTAAGACACCAGAAGATTTATTTACTGATTTCTGAAAGAATATTCAAAAGTGTGCGACAGCTTTATCTGATTTTTTAAACATGGAAGTTCTTCTGCTTGCAGTTGCTGTTTCATAAATCTAAGTCACCTGGGGAGGTAATAGACAGATTGCTAACACCCACCCACACAGTCTACTTTTTCTGCGGCAGGGTGGGGAAGGATGTATAAAAATTTAGTTGTACCAAGTGTCTCACTGGATGTAGGCTGCTCTTCCTTCTTCTGAACTTCCTGGACAATTGCTGAGGTTGACGTTTCTTCCTTCTTTGAAGGAACTTTAAACCACTTTCTCTCCTCTTTGTCTTTATTGCTGTTCGCGCTGGTCCGAGGTTTAACTCCCGCTTTGTTTTTGGCAGCGGCCACCGCCGCAGCTTTGACCAGAGCGATCCAGTCCTTTTGCAGCAAAGGAGAAAAGAGGGAGAGAACAAGGGGGTGAACTAGGCCAAAATGAAATCCAACTGCGACTAAAAGGGTCTTGGGAGAAAGGGAACTTTTTTCATGTTAAATGCATTTTTACAGATTTGCGCATTCAACTGAGTTTTCCATTTTCCATGCAAACTGAAAGGAAATAGATATTCATCACATATTTTGTACAGGCTGCTACGTAACATATAGCATGTACACATGCATGCAAAAAAAAGAGAGAAGCAAATTTTTGTGGGGTGGGGTGGGGAGGTTTGTGGCAGCAGCTCTTAAAAGCCGAAAACACCAGTTCAGCTTAGCCGTTTTTCTCCCTGGCACTCAAAGATGTTAATCATATTTCTTAAGCATCTATAAATTTGGCACTGTACAAACCAGGACATAGAAAAGATGCTTTATACTAGGTCAGACTATGTGTCCAGCTATCCTAGCTACATCGATTTTGACTGGCAGCAGCTCTGCAGACTGCCGGGGATTATTCACATCACCAGTATTCAGAATGAACCTAGAACCTTCTGTATCAGTGATGTGCATTTTCAAGAAACTGTAAACTGGGAGGGAATCCTATTTCACGGTAATTTGTGTCGGATAATATTCAGCTTGCTTTGGAAATTTTTCTTACATCCTAATTTGGCATGTTTTCTCACATTTTGTAAACAAAGCTATAAGTTCTGAAACTGCCAAACTTGTGTAATATTACATTTGTGAATGGCATATGTTTATTGTTAGCAATGAATTTAGGAAGAAGAAAATGTTCTGTGGAAAAATAAATTTAGAATTTAAATTCTATTTTTCTTCCCCACCGAAACATTCCTGTCCTACAGGCAAAACAACATCTCTTATGATTCTATCGTCTCAACTATCTCCTCGATTTGCTAAGGTTAGTGCTCAAAAAAGGGAAACATACTTTGATAATTTAGCTAGGTTTTCCCTTAAAGCAAGATTACTGCATCCCACTGCAACATCAAGGCTTAATTTCTCCCCAGGCTTTTAAGCTGTTCTTTGAAGGAAAACATCTGGAGCAGTTAGTGAAAAACTAGCATCTCCTCTGTTCCATGACCTGCTGTTTTGCAAGCACCACAGAGATCTGAGAATCTTTAAAGGTGGAATCAAGGGCTTGATAAACATAGCATGTGTAGCCTGCACATGGATGTACCCATAGTACATGTAATCTAAACGCTCAAACACACCTTGCATGAAGAAAGAAAAGTTTTATGGGTGGGATTATTTCACACGGAGTTCAATCTCTGACAGACTGGCTGCATGTTATTTCTCCAACACCACATCAAGAGAGAGCTTTATTTTACAACAGCCACCTTCACAAGATCAGCTTTGCAAAGAAAGTTTCAGATGCAAAGTAAAGCAGAGAGCAGTCTGCTCCACACATAATGTTAAGCCATAGTTTAGTTAAATTTCTGAACCTAGCTCCAGCAAATCATGAATTTCTGGCAAAAAAATACAACATGAAGTCATGGTTTTTTGTTTGCTCACAAACCAGGGCATGTTTTCAGCTATGGTTTGGCACTACTTAACAGTGCTGCTTAGGGACGTGGGTGGCGCTGTGAGTTAAACCACAGAGCCTAGGACTTGCCGATCAGAAGGTTGGCGGTTCGAATCCCCACGACGGGGTGAGCTGCTGTTGCTCAGTCCCTGCTCCTGCCCACCTAGCAGTTCAAAAGCACGTCAAAGTGCAAGTAGATAAATAGGTACCGCTCCGGCGGGAAAGCAAACGGCGTTTCTGTGCGCTGCTCTGGTTCGCCAGAAGCGGCTTAGTCATGCTGGCCACATGACCCGGAAGCTGTATGCCGGCCGCCTCGGCCAATAAAGCGAGATGAGCGCCGCAACCCCAGAGTCGGCCACGACTGGACCTAATGGTAAGGGGTCCCTTTACCCTTTACTAACAGTGTTGCTTAACCACAGTTTGTTTGATTACCACACCTCAAGATGCTTGCCAAGCTACTTTCCCAAGCTTTGAAGAAATAAGCTGTGGCTTGTATGCTTATCTGACAGAGCACCCAAGGTTTGCTGAACAAACCACAGGGAAAACAAACCACAGCCAGTGTTTCCATGCCTTCCAGACACTTATTCTCCAAACTAAAGCTGTGTCACATGAGAGCTATTTTACAGAATGGCAGCATATGTATTTTGGTGCCATCTGAGTGACACTGAAGGCAGACTAAATTACCATTTATGTTTATGGTCCTAAAGTCTATTAATTAAATATCTCTGAATAAAAGCAGCCAGGCTGAATCAGACTTGACAGTCCACTTCTAATCGACTACCCTGTTTCCTATAGCTGCCTGTCATATGTCTCACAAGCAAGGCATGAAAGTGACAGCACGTCCCTGCTGTTGCCCTCCAGTAACTGATATTGAGTGGCAAACTGCCTCTAAGCAGAGACCATAGCATTCAAATCTGCTTTTATTAGTGTTCTTTCATTTCTTTTCAATTCAGTGTTTTGCTACACAGTCATCCTGAGACACAATTTTCCGAATGGGGCGCATGATACTGGAATGATGAGAAGAGGGGTAGGTTAGTAATGGAAAGGAAGACTGGAAACAAGTGACTTGATGGGAAAACATAAGTTTTCCTGGCAGGTGGGATGTGTGTGTTATTTAGAACTACAGGTTTTAAGACCTGTATGAGAGACCTGCTCCTAGACTCCTATTTGGGAGCTACACACACTCAGCATATCTCTACCATTCTTCTTAAAAATCTGCTAACATATCCTCTTCCTGCAAATGTTTGGCTTTATCACATCTCCACTGTCTTTAAATTAAAAAAAAAAATGTACATTTAAATGCAAGACCTGGGAAAAGGAAACAACTGTTAAGACACTATAATAGCAAGTTTAATCAGGAAATAGATTATACTATCTTTAGAGTTGGTGGCTGATAAAAGTCATCTAATAACCATTTCCCTACATGGCCAGCCGCAATAAGGTTTCATGGTGAATCTGCATACAAGAAATCACTGTAATTAACCCTCAGATAAGAGTTATCACACTGTTTGAAGTTGCCACATTTCCTGTGGGATTATGTCAAAATCAATCCAGAGCATGATAGTACCTGCATGTTAAATCTGCATGCAAACATCAGGATGCTATGGAACCAAAACCTTATCTCACCTGTTCATAGCGTTATTTCAAAAACCCACATATGTCACTAAGGCAGAGAACCTACAGCCAATCCTAGCTCCATGACACATATATCTATACAGCAACACATTTGTCACATTCACACTTTACATATTTAGGCATACATCTAAGTGTAATTGGAAAGCTTCCTATAACCGTCCACTGGCACAGGCTACTCAACTACTACTTTGGCTTCTTATATTCATAGATTATCTCAAAGTCTAAGGCTATTTAGAGTACAAGCAAGCTATTGCATAGCTTTTCAGGACAAACATGAACTGAATTTAAAAATAAATAAATAAAATTTGTTTGTGGGAGATCTGGTTTCACTTTGATTTTGTGAACTGAACTAAAAAATGTCAAGCATTAATTTTCCATGCTAGATAAATCAATAGTTTTTCAAATTGCCAAAGTATTTGAACTGTAATTTGTTTTTTGAAGGGGCGGGGGAGGGAATAAAGCATACCTAAGGTAGCTTACATTTTATACTTAAAAAACTCAGCTTGCAACAATACAAACACTTCTTTACACTGTTTAAATTGTAAAGGCACTAAAAAGCTGTGCAATTACATTATATATGCATGCATTATTCCCAATGACAGCCACCTGAAAAACATTATTTACACCTTTGGGGCTGCCAATTTTTACTGGTATTCTATTCCCTGAGTTGAATCCAGGCTAATTTATTTAGCTTCTGCTGAAATCAACGGAACAAGCCAATTAATGACTAACTTGACCAACTGATTTCAATGCGACCTGCAATCAGCAACTCGGTTTGGATATGACCCATTCATTGTTATGAATGGATAAGGTTGCAGCAAGACCACTGCTGGATCAGATCAAAGGCCCAACTAGTACAGCAACCAGTTCTCATTGTGGCCAGCCTCTGGGAAGCTTGCAAGCAGGACCGGGGGGCAGCTGCACACTTGTGATTCCTAGAAACTGGTATTCAGAGGCAGTATAGGAAACATGGTTGACATAGCTAGCCTTATCTTTCATGTATCTGTCTAATTCCCTTTTAAATTCATCTAAGTTGGTAGTTATCATCACATGGGAGGGAATTGCCTTGTTTAACTATGTATTGTGTAGAGAAGTACTCCGGCATAATCCTATGAAACAATGAGTTTTCTGAAATGGGTTATTTTCTGTATGAAACCAAAGCAGTGGGAAAGTTTGTGGGACATTTCCACTCCATTATCACTGGCTAGGGGAAAAGGCCATGTCTTATATAAC
Organism: Podarcis liolepis; assembly: GCF_965112155.1. Taxonomy (NCBI): domain Eukaryota; kingdom Metazoa; phylum Chordata; class Lepidosauria; order Squamata; family Lacertidae; genus Podarcis; species Podarcis liolepis. The sequence continues at coordinate 10,952,630 of NC_139560.1, forward strand.
ACTGTCCGGAATTCCAGCTGGTGGGTGATAGTGATCTTGCACGTGCTTTTCCCACCTATGTATTAAGAATCAGTGCTCCAAAATTAAATGTATTCAGATATGCTCATAATTTAGATGCTCCCCCCAACTGTGTATTTTAAAAGAGGTGCATTATGCAGGGCAAAGAGTTTCCCCTCTAAAAGCTGAAAGGAGCCACAAGCCAGACCTCTGGCACCTGTACCTTTATAATGCAAGCATCTGCAGAAATGTGCTTGCATATTAAAATATTTGCCTTCTGCACACACGCACACAAAATTATGTATGGCAGAGTAGCCAAAAAGCAGAATGAATTCACAACACTTCTCTTGAATGTTACAATGAGTTTGTGTGCTGCCAGAATGGGAGACCAACCACACAAAGGAAGGAGATACCTTTTGAGGAGGAAATCTCTGTAGAGAATTGTGCAAACTTGCAAGCTTCCTGACAGCTATTTCCAAAGCTTGGATGATCTGACCACCCAAAATTGATCTACTTCTCCAGATCATCTATTTTTCCAGCCACTTAGCATCTCTTTCCTACCTCCGCCATCCCAGACATCTCCAGTGACCCAAACAGCTAGCCAAGAGCTACATGTAATAATTTTGATTGTTTGCAAAATCTGAAAGCTGCTACCGTTGAGTCAAAGCTCAGGAAACTATGTAAGCAAAGCAAAGAAACCATGAACACTAACCCAGAACCTCAGAGGCTGTACAAAATTCCTTTGTCTTAAGATAAAGCTACTACTTTATTTCATTTTCTTACGTTCCTAACCCACCTTTCTTCCACTAAGGAGCACAAGGTGGCATACATGCGGTTCCAAGGTCCTCCACCCAGGCACTGACCAGGCCCAAGCCTGTTTCACCTCACCATGGTGGTCTAAGCAAATTTTGCTAGAGGCACAATTCAGAACCACCTTTCAGCTTTACAAGTGAGAAAGCAAAACAGAGAGCAGCATTCCACCACCAACACTTTCATCAGTAACAGATAGCTACCTTATTGTCACCTTTCAGATGCTTGTCCTCTACAAGAAGCTTTCGTTCTCGCTGGAAACATTATGCCTACCTGAAACATCATCCATCCTGGGCAGACCTGAACCAACACTGGACTGCTCGCTCTCACCTTCTGAGGATCTACACATCTCTGCCCCACCTCTCTGACAGCTCTCATTTTCCACCTACTGTCACCTCTTCTGCTGGTCCTGGCACAACCGGGTTTTCATGGCTTCTCCTCAGCTTCCGTTTCCTGTGTGCCAAGAGCCCTCCCTCTCCTTCAAGTCCCTCAAAACTCACTTCATGTGGATCGTTATCCGTCACTAATCTCAGCTCCGGCGCTATCTGCTGCCACTCACGCGCCTAATTATATCGAAGATAAAACACAAACATGGAAACAGAAAGAGACAAGTTATCATAAACGTCTCTCCACCAGAAGACTCCCGTGCATCTTTCATAATAGCTCATATCCCTCCCTCAAAAATATCTGCCTCCAAACTCAACAGTTTAAATCTTTTTCTAAATAAGAACATAACCTGAAAAATCTATGCAGTTAATTCACTTTGCTGCGCCCACCAGTCATGGTTTGGGGCCAACCAAAGTCAGAAAATCAACAGTACCCCAATGCTAGAAAACTATTGGAAGAATAATATTTTCTTCTGCAAAATTAATACAATGTATTACAACTTCTACATTAAGTGACACAGAGAGAGAAATTTTAATAACGCATAGTATTTTTCTTAATTGGTGGCTTATATATTTATGTGCATATTGTTGTATCACTCGTGTAGTTGCTCTCAATCAAATGCAAGAAAATTTCTGAGATTGAAATGAGAGAAAATAGGTGAGGAATCTAAAAGTGAATACTGAAATGCATAAGCATGCAGTTTTAAAGGCTCAGACACTACACCCAACCAGGTTTGCTCCAAAAAAACCCATTTCTGTTGGATACATACATATTGCTGGACACAAATGTATCTAGTGGTGGTACATTTGCCATTTCATTTCCTTATTGCAACTAAATGCTATGGAGCAGCAAGTTGAAAATAGTAGACAGAAAAGTAGTATTTTTGACAACATAGCAAAAACAAAATTTTGCTGCGTTTATCTGTCTGAAATGCTCCATCACAAAATGATTTGAAAGGAATTCTGTCCAACTTCTCCTGCTGGTTTTCATTTATACAAGTTTCGCGCTGTTGGACCACATCCTAACCATTTAAAAGCCCTACTCCTTCAATAATTTTTTTGCTATGGCTAGTTGCGCCCTGAATTATTTTACAATATGGGCTTACTTCACGTTCAAAATTTCCCACAGCTCTATGATGATAACACATTACGCATAAACAACATTTTTATTGGCGGTGGCTCTACCACTGTGCAGATCACACGTGCATCTAAGATGGAGCCCATTCTCGAGAACAGAAAGCCTTGTTTTGACCACACGTTTCGACAGCCAATTTTTCAAAAACTAAGAGTGGCTATTTTCCTGCGTTACGCATGGGGGCCCATGCAATTGTACCACACTGGTTTGCCAATACAGTGGTTCACAACCTACAACTGAGGAATGCAGCCAACATTACATTGCACAGATGCACGTGAAATACAAGGACCTATTATTTTGACATCCTGTGATGTTCAAGAGATGTTTGAACTAAGGAACATTTTCAGAATCCTGCCTCAAAATGGATGCTCAGTGCTGCTTCCTCTGTCACCATTCGTTCCGCTGGTTTGGGTAAACTTCTCCCAGAGCAGCAGCGGCACTTTTGGATGGAAGCCAAGTAAGCTTCAATCTTTTTGTGGGAAAGTGCCGTATTATACTCCTAAAAACACAAGACCTGACACCAACGTCAAGCGCTTCACTGCGGGGAATCTAAGATGAGATCCGTCCACTGAAGAGGGGGTGAGTGACTAGTGGGGGCAACATCTAAGCTATTCCCAATATGGAGATGCAATACAGTTGCTCCTCAAATTTCATCTAAAATGAAATTTGAAGGCTTCTCCACAGACAAAACAGATCAGGAATGCCCTGAGAACCCAAGAGACTTTTGCTAAGTGTTAACAAAATTTCTCAGAGGCACTCTTCACACTTCTAAATAGCCATAAAGTTTTGCTTAAGGGATAACTCAAAGAACTTGTAAGTGGTTCCTTACATATGAGAAAGACTTGGGGGAGACTGCACATCATCATGACTCATTCTGTGCTAAGTCAAGCCAATCCTGATGAAACGGAAGTCCCTGCATCAGGACTGCTGGCAACCATTTGACAATCCTGTGCTGTTATGCTTAAGAAGGGACCCTATTCTGCAGAGAAAGCATAGGTGAGAGGTATGAACCCTCTAGCTTTCTCCTCTTTTTTAGCATGCATTAAAAAACACTGTATCTGAAAGACACCTGGAAATTCCTTCTTTGCCCACTTTAGGTTTGCAGCTTGGCTGCATGGACATCATTCCATTAATCATGTCAGAGCAAAAAGTCAGTTGTACTCAAAAAATGGGCGATGACAAACGGTGTTTAACTTTCTGCTTGTTACAAAGACATATTTTATTGGAAAGCTCAGCCCGATAGTTCGTTTTAAACAAAGTGAAATTCTGCTTCAGAAACAAAATGAATCTAGCTTTGCTCATCTTAAAAATGCCACCAAGAAAATACTAACCAATAATAAAAATTAAAAACCCCAGAATGCAAACTCTGAATCATTCTCTCTACCCTTCTCAAGGAAGACTGGTTCTTATTTTCCAAGCAATGTCTACTCAGATGTTGTGTATCTACTGCTGTAGCTATGCAATTGAGCAGGCAAAATTTCCACTTTCCTGGGGAAATATTCCACAGTGTCTTGAAGGCCCACATTAAAAAACAACAACCCAGTTCATTCTTAGTGTACCGCCAAAGTTCAAAACCTAGATACGAAGATAAAAAGCTGCCTCGTGTCAAGTCATATCATTGATCTATCTGGCACAATTTTATTTACTCTGATTGGCAGCTGCTCTTACAGGTCTCAAACAGAGGTCTTTCTTTACCTGCACAATTATGATCTTTTAACTGGGCATTACAGGGAAAGAAAAGGGACTGCTCTATACCAGTGGGCTACAGCTAATCTAAACCTTGTTGTACTATTGAATGCCTGTGTAGACCTTCTGGTGCAGGCAGTGCTTGGCAAACTGTAGTTCTACATAGGTAAGCAAAACTTCAATAACCACAACTAGAACATATCCTACTGTCTACATCTGCCATGACAGGCAACAGAAATCCAAGGAGAGCAAAGAAGGAGAAATATATTGTGCGGATACTGTATCTGCGGACCAATGTCATGCACACTTCTAAACCAAGCAACACATCAGATCCTCTTCAGGATTAGTATTCCCTAGCAATCTCCAAGCAAAAGTGGCAGGCTGGAAGGCTCCTTCCTTGACTCTTCTAGATGAAGAATTCTAGGTAGAACCATGGCAGAGATTTCCTCCCCATGTGACAGCTATATGTGAGAACCATCTGCCTGCTGAAAATGCCAGGCATAAGCAAGGAGAACCAAATGCCAGAAATTGCCTAGCAAGAAACAATGGCCTTCCACATGAAAACTGGGAACTTTTTTTAAGGCACACAATGGCAAGTAAGGAAAGAACCCTTCTAATCAAAATGCTAAATTTTAAGGATCGTCTGATGTTAACCACCTTGCAGATTTCAACCAGAGTGGTTAATAGTTGGTTAGTGGGATAACATAGTTTCCTCACTTTCCACCTGTGGATGGCAAACAAGTAACTGGAAATACAGACTCTGAAGGGTCTGATCACTGTGGATAGATGAATAAAGAGTGAAGGGGTGTGATTTATATTTTCCACAATTGGATTTATACCGCTTAGAAGCTGCTTTGGCCATTAAGCAGTATATGAATAAATAATATGTAGTGATAATCTAACATGGATGTTCACTTACCTGACCTTTGGCATCTTCTGGCATAGATTTTATATGCATTCGTTTAAGACACCGAATCACTCCATCGTAAAACTGTACAGTAAAGGTTCCTAGAAAAAGAATGATATGGTGATAGGGAAGTAAAATTTAAGCTGCATATTAGCACACCACCTCAGAGATGCCACATGGTGCTATACCAAAACTAAAGGTAAAAGGTAAAGGTAAAGGACCCCTGGACGGTTAAGTCCAGTCAAAGCTGACTATGGGGTTGTGACGCTCATCTCGCTTTCAGACCAAGGAAGCCGCGTTTGTCCACAGACAGCTTTCCGGGTCATGAGGCCAGAAGGACTGAACTGCTTCCGGCACAACGGGACACCATGACAGAAGCTAGAGTGCATGGAAATGCCATTTACCTTCCCGCCACAGCAGTACCTATTTATCTACAGTACTTGCACTGGTATGCTTTTGAACTGCTAGGTTAGCAGAAGCTGGGACAAAGCAACGGGAGCTCACCCTGTTACGGGGATTTGAACCGCCAACCTTCTAATCAGCAAGCCCAAGAGGCTCAGTGGTTTAGACCACAGTTCCACCTGCATCCATCATATGCCAAAACTACAGCAGCATTTAACAGGGAAGATCAGCAATGAAATGACATTTGGGAGAAGGAAGCCATGGTTTAACTGCCTTTGGGATAAGCAAACCATGGTTTAGCATTGTGCATGAACCAGTCGTGACAAATCCAGAATTGTGAATTCTTGAACTTTTCAGACATGCAACCCAAATAAGATTTGCAGAGTACAATCACAAATTACCTGGATTTTACATTCATTCATGTAAAAAGATGAAAGCACATTTCTTTTATTTGGATTCTGTTCTTAAATTCATTACAAATTTGGGGCCAGCAACTGCTAACAACAGTCACCTTCCATAAAGGGTGGGAAGGATTAACCAAAGACACACTCCATTTTCAGACTAAGTCCAATTGCTGCATGTATATATGGGGTGGAAATAATGTCTGCCAATGAATATTGGATGTAGTGACTTCAAGCAAAAACAAAACAAAGCACTTGTGGAAGTGGAACAGTAGACCAGATAAACTTTTGGTTCAAGCCAATAGGCTAAGTTATACATACCTTCTTTGTTAATTGCTTCAATCTTTGCAGGATAATATCGACAGTCTGTCCAACGAGCTAGAACCTCTTCTCCAGGTTGAAAATCCTGTTTTAAAGGGTTTAAGAAAATAGTGCGTTAACATGACTGCAAATGTATTCAATGCTAGCATATAGAGAACTTAAATATCTGAACAAACTATATGGAAGATCTACTTATTTCTCTGCTTTCCATGAAAGCGTGTTTATTATTATGACCCAAGATTTCCATATGAAGATATTCTCATAAGGGGAGAAATAAACACTTACAATAAATTCATCATCATCTTTCAGACCCTCTTTCCTCAGCGATGGCCGTTCAAGGGGTCGCAACCGATTGCTGTCCCAATAAATCCATTCATCGTAACGATGACTCCAGCGCTCAAAGTGGACAAGCATCTTCCCCTCTTCATAGTCTATCTTCTCAATGCGTGAAGGATACCTTCAAGAAACAAAACAAAAGATGCTGTTTTGGCAGGTTATAACCTCTGTATTTCAACGGACTAAAGACTCGTAGGCCTGCTTGGCTGCACATATCGTTTTCCATATGAATGGTTAAGAGAGTTCAGGCTGAAACTGCAGTAAATCAAAATGGAAGGCATCATACATCCCGGATCTACACAACCAGTTGCACCCCCATCAAATGCATTCAACACAAATACTACTGGTAGCATAAATATTCAGAACATTTTTGTACAATCAGAAAGTTTCTGAAATTACAGGTAGAAACATGCACTAATTAGCTATACAGGTTAGCTCTAAATGGTTGCAGAAGAAATGGTAAATGGTTGCAGAACAAATACAGCCTATCCCTATCTCTTTTATTTCTCCACCCCAAAGACCTATCCAACTAAATAAAGCAAGAACACAGCCAGAGTAGCTGTAACACTGACGACTGCAATAGCTAAATATGTGTAGCCCATACAAAGTACAATCCTAACCATGTCTACTCAGAAGTCAGTCCTGTTTTATTCAATGGGACTTGCTCTAAGGTAAGTGGGGTTAGGACTATAGCCGTAGTCTCATAAATATGGCCATGGCTTGAATCAGAGATTCACAATACAGTGCTAACAGTGGGAAAATGCTACAATGGTTCAGTGGCGTTATTAAGCCATATCAATGGATCTTTCCACTCTGCCCTCACTCACTGTACTTGTACCTCGGATGTTGAACAGAATCCGTTCCAGAAGTCCATTTGATTTCCAAAACGTTCAGAAACCAAGGCGTAGCTTCCGATTGGCTGCAGGAAGCCGTGAAAGCCCCATTGGACATTCGGGTTCCAAAGAACGTTCGCAAACTGGAACACTCACTTCCGGTTTTGCGGCATTTGGGAGCCAAAACATTCGATTTGCAAGGCATTCATTAACGAAGGTACGACTGTACTTCAATTAAGCATAATGGGGCTAGCCGTGGTGGTTATGTGGTACCTCCACAGACGGAGGCAGTATGCCTCTGTACAGGCACCTGTTGGTGGGAATCACTAGCTGGAAGAGTGCAGTTATACTCAGTGTCTGATTAAGGGCTTCTGATAGGTATCTGGTTGGCCACTGTGAGAACAGGATGCTGAACTAAATGGACCTTAAATCTGATCCAACAGGACTGTTCTTAGGTAGTTTCCCATTACATGAGAACTGGGAAAATATAGTTACCAGGTTCAGCACCTGGCCCTAAAACCAATTCCAAACTGTGATTTCAGACCCTGATTTGTCAAAAGCTAGTAGCCATAGTTTACCAGTTCAGACGTAACAGAAAACTAAGCTTAATTTACCCAATTAGGTATACAGTGCACTAAGAAAGGAGGATGGAAGGCGACGTAGGAAAACAAGAGTGCAGGGTAGAAAGTTCATTTAAATTTCAGCTTAATAAACTGTATGTATGTACATAAAAAAGGAGCCACAGCATAGAAAGCCGTTAAAAAAACAAACACGCTTGGCAATAGATGGAAACAGAAATGTTGCAATAGTATTGTGGAAGATTAACCTTGCTAAACAACCATGCTGTCTAGAAAGCATTAACATTTTAAGTAAAAATATGTGGTTCAATGGTTTTACAGCAGTATTTTTCAGTGGAGTGGGTTCAAACATTTAGCTGCTAATTAGCAGATGAACATGGACATGTGAACCAGCCCTGTGTATCTTAGGGAATTATGCAAATTCTACTTTTTTGCCTATGCAAACTTTTAGAATTACACAAAGATGTGCTAATATTTCCATAAAGCATTTCTTAAGATACTACTTTCTGGAAAAAAATTAATCACAGGTGCAAAAAAACCCTGAAGCAGAACATCCCTGACAATAAAAAGGAGTTTCTCAATGATGTCTTGAAACATACATATATTTGAGTAATCTCCTTCCATATCCATCATGTATGTAGAACTAAAGACTAAAGTTCCTTAGTTTTAAGGAAATCTTTTATACTTGCACAACATCTGATGCAACATAGCATCAATATCAAAGGTAGTGAGTGCAAAACCTTTACATTTTGTTAGTAAGAATGTTTTACAAATGTGTGTGAAATGTGCCTGCTACTGTTCCACAAGATATTGCCTAAAGTGGTTTACAACCTACTGAACCATCAGCAGCAATAAACAATACAGACAATGCAATTCAAACCATAACCAACAATTACAAATATCAATATTTATCAGCAGCAGCAGCCAGAAAAACATGTCATTAATTCAACACATACTATCAAGAAATCTCAAGCTAAAACAAGAATAAAGCAATATAAAAATATATATCAAATGAAAACTGTTCAGGAGACAGAGAAAAACCCATGGAATCAATCCCATACCCACTGACCAGGGAGTAAGTCCCACTGAAGTGTATGGGGCTTTTTTCTGAGTAACCATGTACAGGGATGTGGTGTAATACAGAACTAAAATACAGCACAAACAAGATCATATACAAATTTATTTCACTAAGGAGGCTATATCAAGGGGGGAGGTGGCTTCCTTCAAACCACAATATGCATAGCCCCTTGATATTCCTTCGTCTCTCTCCCAACACCCTTTCAAGGCAACAGCATATCAGGCTCCATGGCAGATGGAGAGAGGACAGGTGAAAAGGCTCGGCCTCTTGATGTTACTCAGACTTCCTCCCCTAACTACCACCACCCCAGCATTTTAGGTTGCCTATGCTATAGTTAGGATTCTTCTGAGCTATCAAATTAGCAAGGATGGAAAAAGACAAAGCAACTAAGATGTCATTTTGTAAAGATGAAGTTGTATGTCAGGATTTGTGCACAACTGTCACTGCCCCACAAGACTTTTACTAGTCAACGTGCCAACACACCCTAATGTTAACTCTATGTGGCTTGCAAATAAATGGAAGAAAATGAATTAAGTTTATCTTCCTGGCTACTCTGTGCTGAATCTTACAAACCATAAGCAATCAGGAGAGTAGCTATAAGCCTATCTTTATGTAAGACTGAATACAAGACTTTACACTATAGAACATTTCAGTTGTGCCTTCTTAAATTTTACAGTAAGCCAATTATTTATTTACTATCTTCCTTTAACAGTTATTTATTCAGACAACCACCCTTCTAGTGCATAAATCATTTTTATCCCTTTTACAGGTGGGGTAACTAAGCACTACAACAATCTTGGCCAGAAAAAGTTACAACCAAACTGCGTCCTAACTTATCACAATTTAGAGATTCAGGAATCTGGTAAACAAATATATTAAATAAATGATAACACGCACACCCTGCCTCAACATCTAGCCATCCCAATTCCGTAACATGGCATAGACCAGTGTTTCCCAACCTTTTTGGGGCAAAGGCACACTTGTTTCATGAAAAAAATCTCAAGGCACACCACCATTACAGCCCCGTGACGCGCAGCGTCACGCCGGGAGGGACATGAATTGCTAGCAAATTACATAATCACCTCCTTGAGGGCTGGCTCATCTTCTCCGAAGGCAGAACCCCATTAATTAACAGCACAGACTCACACCATAGCCAAGACGAGGGGGGGAAACCTCAGTCATGCACAGTCATGCACATGTGGGGGCTAAATGAGGACGAAGACCGGGCAGAGAGCAGGGTTCAAATCACCCCACCTGGCCAGGACAATCCCTGGGTGCTCCCTTGGGCCACTCGCCTGACCCACCTCGCAGGGCTGTTGTTGCGAGGATAACACGGGGAGAACCACGCGCGCCCCCGGGAGCTCCTTGGAGGAGAAAGCGGGCGATGAATGCAATGCACGAAATATATGAGAGGCGACCAGGTTTTGCAGGTGAGGGGCCCCCGCCAGCCTCCGCTTCCAACACCCGGCGCAACGACGCCGAAGTTTCCCCCCGGGCTCGGCTCGGGGAGCAGCGCTGCTCCCCCCAGCTCCCCTTCGCCCTCCCGGCTCTCTCTGCCGCCCACTGGGGACCCCCCTCACCTGCCAAGTCCGGAGCGCCGGTGGAAGTTGCATGCATGCTTGTCAGCTGACTGGGAATGGTTATGGAACACCGGTATTAAATTTACGGCATGTAATGCCTTAAAGGAAAACATCATGAAAATGGTTTATAGGTGGTACATGACCCCAGTCAAGCTGGCAAAAATCTATCATTTGCCCGATAATAAATGTTGGAAGTGTAAAGAGTCTGAAGGTACCTTCTATCACCTTTGGTGGACATGCCCGAAGATTAAGGCCTTCTGGGAAATGATCTATAATGAAATGAAAAAGGTACTTAAATGTACCTTTTCTAAAAAACCAGAGGCCTTTCTCTTGGGCATTGTCGGCCAATTGGTGACAAAGAAAGATAGAACTTTTTTCATGTATGCCACAACAGCAGCAAGAATACTCATCGCAAAGTATTGGAAGACACAAGATTTACCCACTTTGGAAGAATGGCAGATGAAAGTGATGGACTATATGACACTGGCCGAGATGACAGGCAGAATCCGTGACCAACGAAAAGAGACGGTGGAAGAAGAATGGAGAAAATTTAAAAGCTATCTTAAGGACTACTATAAACTTAATGAATGCTAAAATGTTGTGGTTTCCAGAAGCAAAAGGGTACAGGGATACAAGGCTAGACTATAAAAGAGGACTAAGATGATAGAGATTGGAAAGTAACAATTGGGAGTTGCTAGTTGAATTATGGACATTGGGATGCAGAGAGGGGGGGTATGGGGAAGTCCAAGAAAAGAGGTTTATGAAAATATGTTTGAAACTATACGTGTATGTTTGTCATTTTTAGTGTTTGTTTGTTTTTCTTAAAAATGTTGTAAAATCAATAAAAATTTTATAAAAAAAAAAGGAAGTTGCATGCATGCATGCAGGGCGCCGCGTTGCCATTGCATTGCACTGCACTCCATGCAACGCCTGCACGCATGCATTGCCTTGCACGCCCGCCAAGGGGTCTCCTCGCGGTCCGATGCGTCCCCTCCGGCGCGGATGCAGCATTGCAAAAATAAACCCCCCCCGACGCAGCCCTACCTGGGGGGCAGCCTCCGCCTCCGCGGGGATCCCCGGGCTCCATCCTGCCGCCCGATCTCTGCGGGGGCGCAGGCAGGCTGCGCGGGGTCTGCGCGGAAGAGCCCCTGCCCGCCCGGCCGCCGCCGCTGCGCTCATTCCATGGCCGGGAGAAGAGCACTTCAAACAAAACGCCCGGCCCGCCAGGCCACACTGGGAAACGTAGTTCGCGCACCCCGCGTGGGCGCGGAGCCCAAGGGCGAGGGGACTACGGATCCCGGCAGCCCCCGCGCTGGGGACGGAGGGGGAGAGGCCGGGTGCAGGGATGGAGGGACGGGTGGGCGAGCGAGTGAGTGAGTGGCAGCCGCCAAGCCTTGGCTGAGAGCCAGGAAGGGCCTCCCCGGAGGAGGAGGAGGAGGGAGGCGCAGAGCGGGAGGGAGGGAGGGAACCCCAGGGGTCATCTAGTGACGGTGCCCCAATCGAAAATTTGACTTTAAACAAAAAATCTTTCGAATTTTTTAATTTTTCCCGCGGCACACCAGGCAACATCTCGCGGCACACTAGTGTGCCGCGGAACAGTGGTTGGGAAACACTGGCATAGACTTCAATAACTCCCTGCTCCGTGTACAAATGCCATTCAATCTTACTAGACCTCATTCATTTAAACTAAAAAAAAACCCCGGCAACCCTCCATACTGCCAGTCAGCTGCTGGAATGTCTTGAGAAGCTATTTTTTTGCTCTTGGAAATTCCCCCCCCCCCCCGCCACCTAAAAATACTTAACAAACCAACTATATCCTACGCATAGCTCCACCTGTGCATCCGAAGGGGCTGTTTTTTCACTCATCTTGTTAACATGTTCAATGGATGAGTGGGCACAGATACACAGCTTGGGGAATTTCTTTCATATATGTGGTTTATGAATATCCAAGTAAATAAATAAATAATATTGGGTCTAATGACACTTCTTCACTGGAATTATGTAGAATAGAAGTAAATAATGTGATGCCCTCCAGAGCCTGTTGGACTATAAATCATTCTAGACCAGGGGCCGGCAACCTAAGGCCCATGGGTCACAAGCGGCCCATGGGGGTCGTTTAACTGGCCCATGGACCCCTGCCGCCCGTTCCCGTGCACTGCGCTAAACCGGCATGGAGCAGAGTGGGGAATGCCTTCCGCGACACTGGCTGGCTTCCCATTGGCTGCAGGAAGCTACTGCACCCAATGGGAAGCTGTGCACACCTCCTCCGCGCCAGAAGGAGTGCTGGAAATAGCGTCTGCGCATGAGTGAATGCGCACGCACACACTCTGGCCCACCGTGGCTTCTGCGGGATCGTGAACCAGCCGAAGCCTCAAAATCTTTGCTGACCCCTGTTCTAGACCAATGGTCAGGCTGGCTGGGCTGACAGGAGCTGTAGTTCAACAACATTTTGGGACACAGTGAGAATCCAGAATTACCGTATTTTTTGCTCTATAAGACTCACTTTTTCCCTCCTAAAAAGTAAGGGGAAATGTGTGTGCGTCTTATGGAGCGAATGCAGGCTGCACAGCTATCCCAGAAGCCAGAACAGCAAGAGGGATTGCTGCTTTCACTGTGCAGCGATCCCTCTTGCTGTTCTGGCTTCTGAGATTCAGAGTATTTTTTTCTTGTTTTCCTCCTCCAAAAACTAGGTGCGTCTTTTGGTCTGGTGCGTCTTATAGAGCAAAAGATACGGTATGTTACCTTTCCCCTTTTCCTTCACTTATTCCCAAAGACAGGGCAGGGCTTTCATGTATCAACAGTGTCCCATCCATTTCATCAACAACTTTATTTATGCATGTACTGTATGAGCCTTGCTACACTCTGTCTTCTTGTCATCAAGAGTGAGCTAATGGCTGGAGTTTGGGGTAGCACTGCATTAAGGATGTGCTTCTCCTTAATGATAATAATTTATTTATACCCTGCCCAACTGGCTGGGTTTCTCCAGCCACTCTGGGCGGCTTACAACATATCTAAAGACATAATAAAAACATCAGTCCTTAAAAAGTCCCCTAAACAGGGCTGCCTTCAGATGTCTTCTGAAAGTCAGATATTTGTTTATTTCCTTGACATCTGAAGGGAGGCCGTTCCAAAGGGAGGGCACCACTACTGAGAAGGCCCTCTGTAATTTCGCTTCTTGCAGTGAGGGAACCAGCAGATGACCCTTGGAGGAGGACCTCAGTGTCCAGGCTGAGCGATGGGGGTGGAGATGCTCCTTCAGGTATACTGGGCCAAGGCCATTTAGGACTTGTGCTTAGAAATATACTGGGAACTAGTGAAGATCCTTTAGGACCGGTGTTATATGGTCCCGGCGGCCACTCCCAGTCACCAGTCTAGCTGCCACATTCTGGATTAATTGCAGTTTCCAAGTCACCTTCAAAGGTAGCCCTTTGTAGAGCACATTACAGGAGTCCAAGCAGGAGATAACCAGGGCATGCACCACTCTGGCAAGACAGTCTGCGGGCAGGTAGGGTACCAGATGGAGCTGGCAGACAGCTGCCCTGAACACAGAATTGACCTGCACCTCCATCGACAGCTGTGAGTCCAAAATGACTCAAATGGCTGTGCACCTGGTTCTTTGGGGCATGGTTACCTCGTTCAGGACCAGGGAGTCCCCACCACCCGCCAGCCCCCTGTCCCCTGTCCCCCAAGAACAGTACTTCTGTCTTGTCAGGATTCAACCTCAATCTGTTACCCACCATCCATCTGCCAACCGCCTCCAGACACTCACACAGGACCTTTAGTGCCCTCACTGGTTCTGATTTGAAGGAAAGGTAGAGCTAGGTATCATCTGCATACTGGTGGACACCCAGCCCAAACCCCTTAATGATCTCTCCCAGCAGCTTCATGTAGATGTTAAAAGGCATGGGGGAGAGGACGGAGCCCTAAGGCACCCCACAAGTGAGAGCCCAGGAGTCCAAACACTCATCCCCAACATCACTTTCTGGACACTGCATAACAGTGCCCCCAGCTCCTCTAGACAGTTCAAAAGGATGTCACGGTCAACGGTATCAAAGGCCGCTGAGAGATCCAGCAGAACTAGGAAACAGCTTACACCTGTGACCCTAACCCGCCAGAGATCATCGACCAGGACGACCAAGGCAGTTTCAGTCCCATGATAAGGCCTGAATCCCGACTGGAAGGGATCCAAATGGTCCGCATCCTCCAGGCGTGCCAGGAGTTTTTCAACGACCACCCGCTCAATCACCTTGCCCAAGGATGGAAAATTTGAGAATGGTTGATAGCTGACCATATTGACCAGGTCCAAATATGTTTTTTTTAAGAAGCGGTTTAATAACCACCTCTTTCAGCAGGTCTGGGAAGGCTCATAGTTTTAATCACAGTTACAGATAGGTAGCCGTGTTGATCTGCCATAGTCAAAATAAAAAAAAAAATCCTTCCAGTAGCACCTTAAAGGCCAACTAAGTTAGTTCTTGGTATGAGCTTTCGTGTGCATGCACACTTCTTCAGATACACATCTGAAGAAGTATCTGAAGAAGTGTGCATGCACACGAAAGCTCATACCAAGAACTAACTTAGTTGGTCTTTAAGGTGCTACTGGAAGGAATTTTTTTAGTTTTAATCACAGTATGGATCGACTCACGAACAGACCTTGGGAACGGATTCCGTACGTGAGCAGAGGTTCCACTGTACTGTTTCCACAATTTTTTTCCAAGATCAGAAAGTGTGGGGATGGAAAGGAGGCTTATACCTCCAGAGAATCTGATGGTGTTGACTGAATCACTCAAACCACGTAACTAAGTTTAGCTGATGCTTCAGTATAAAAATAAAATCAACCTATAGATAGTAGTAGTAAATAAATAAAATAGCAAATAAAGTAGTAAATTTTGAGAAAACAAAAACAAGAGGCTTTGGGCATAGGAGCTTCCATTCACCTGATATGTGAGAAAACCAGATTTTTTTTTCTTGGAAGCAATATGTAGATATCTATTCAAGATATTAACAGCACAGTATTAACCATATCTACTCAAAAGTAAATCCTATTGAATTCACTGGGATCTACTTCTAACTAAGTGAAGTTAGGATAGCAACCTTAGTAAATAAGCAAGGATTTATTTTAACTGAATTGTTTTACGTTAATGTTTCCTTTTTAAACAAAATGTGCTATGTGGATTATAATCAAAGAAAAACAAACTGTAAAGATAAAAGAGACACCAAAAAGAACTGGCTCCTAGTTTAAGAATCAGAAGTCCAACACTGGGCTCATCAGTTTTAATTTCATAGCTAAGTAAATTCAATCCCAACATTTCGTGACACCCCCCCCTTTTTTTTTTTTTTTTTACACAGTAGTAACTTTAGTGGGCTACACAGCAAACTCTTTTCCCTCTCATTCACAAGGTAGGGTAGAGGCACCTTTTCATGCCAGCTCCATTATACATCTTACAAAGCTGTAGCGTTAACAATGGAACAAATCTTTTTGAAATGGACTGTAGAGAATGGGGGAGTACTTCTGTCATGATACGCAAAGAGAAAAGGTAGAAACTTCCATCTGTCTAAGAATTTTAAAATGACACCGATCATAGCCTAAAGCATAAAACTAGAACAGTAAAATATGCACAGCAAGGGAAAATTGACTGTCCCTAGAAGATCCTTTGATAGGAAAGCGTATGAGATATCTATCCAAAATTATTTATGGCCATGGGTCCTTTCCTACCGAAAAGCGCTCATGTCCAACAGATTTACTTTTAGTAGGATCTTCAACACAATAACCCTCTACTCTACAGAAACACTTCAAATTAACTGTGTAACATAGGCATGTCCAAAGTCCGTTTCGGGGGCCTAATCTGGCCCCCGTGACAGTATATGTCCTGGGGTAAAATCCTAAAAAAAGCTCAATGGCCCTCACGCATGTTCAGTTCATCAAATCTGGCCCCCTTTGTTTGGGCACCCCTGGTATAACAGCTACATTCCAGCCTGATGTACTGAGCTAGATGGCATGTCCTAGATGGCGTGTCCACACATGCAGGGCAGAATCCAATATTGCATGGCTGGACTTCTGTTTGTGCAAGAGAAATCCTTCCCCCTGCAGTCCTACATGTGCCTCCAAAATCTAACCCTGAGGATCCCCCTCAACTCTCCAAAGTAATTTTAAGGATGTGTGGAGGTATGCAGGGGAAAGGAGAGGAAGGTGAAGTCCTGTTGCATGAGCAGACATCCTTTCCACTCGTGCGTGGACAGCCATGAACACAACCTGCAGCAGAAAAACATAGTATCCAAGACTGGTGATGTGAGCAGGCAAGCTAGAAAAGCATAAAGGTACCCCTGACCGTTAGGTTCAGTCGCAGACGACTCTGGGGTTGCGGCGCTCATCTCGCTTTACTGGCTGAGGGAGCCGGTGTTTGACCACAGACAGTTTTCCGGGTCATGTGGCTGGCATGACTAAGCTGCTTCTGGTGAACCAGAGCAGCACACGGAAACGCCGTTGACCTTCCCGCCGGAGTGGTACCTATCTATCTACTTGCACTTTGACGTGCTTTCAAACTGCTAGGTGGGCAGGAGCTGGGACCGAACAACGGGAGCTCACCCCGTCGTGGGGATTCGAACCGCTGACCTTCTGATCGGCAAGCCCTGGGCTCTGTGGTTTAGAAAAGCATAGAAAGGTGCAAATGGGAGGGGAAAGCAGAGCCTTTGCAAGGCATTTAAATAATTTGGAAGGGCCTGATGTGGTCCACAACTTGCAAGCTGAGGTACAAAACTCTATAAACAAATCCCTCATGGTTGACATGCAATGCCAACTATGAGCTGTGTATTAATCTATCACAAAATTGAAACAAATGGAAATCTTGAGTATCTAGAGGTCTGTAGTAGCTTTCTGTAAAGGATAAGCAAATATGTAGTATGCTATTTGTTTCTCAATGCAGTGGAAGAAATTACTAAAGGCAAGGGGGAAAACTGTTCAGGAAGCGATATCATTCCCACTTTGTTTCAAAAGGGTAAAGACACCAACATAATTAGTTATTTAGTAAATTTATAATACACCAATTGGCATAAAACTCGCAGCTCCATGTACTATTTAGAACAGCAAAAACTAAGCAAAAACAATAAAATCAATATGAAACTGCAAAAGCATCAACTACAATCAATATAATCCATCAGAAACCATAAAACAACAACAATAAGTCTTTGAGTGCCTGGGAAATTAAAAGGCTTCAAACTGGTGCAAAAAAAAAATAAAAATAAAAAAGCAAACTGGGCAACAGGTAAGATGCCTGGCGAAGGCACTCAATCTACGAGATGCCACCTGCCCAGGCATATTTCTGCATTAGAACTCTATAACTAAGAAGTTCCACATATTTCATAAAGGTAAACTCTCATGAGTGCATAATAACCAACTTTATTTCATTTATCTCTTACTTGTGTCACTTCAAAGCATTATGTTCTTACTCCCCCCAAAAGTCACTTCGCTCTATGTCAGGGAATTAAATGCATCTCAAGAATTTTTGGATAGAGAACACAGTGATATTGCAGCTTAATTCTGAAGTAATCCAAGGGACATTCCTGAGATCACATAGATTTTCTTTACTACTTTACCTTGTGATGCAAGTGGCTGCAATTATCCATAGGTTTTTACAACACTTTCTATAAAACTGTCGCTCCCGATTCACTATATTACCACAGATAATTAACAAAATGTGGTTACTTCTAAAGTCACACAGGGAGATGGAGAACAGGAATTTGCCTAATACAAAGTCAGGCCACTGCTCCATCTAGCCTGGTATTGTCCTTGGTGACTGGGGCAAAATTTCCAGGGTTTCAGAAAGCAGTCTCTCCCAGCCCTCTCTGGAAATGCAAGGGATTGAACCTGCGAGGTGCTGTACCACTGAGCTTCAACCTTGTGGATAGGAAGAGGAGAAAAGACGAGGCGTCATCCAAGTGACTTGGGCCTCCCAAGAATACAGCGGTCCAAGGGATGCACATCAGTAATGGTTTATAAAAAACCAAAATAGCCCTCTTCGGGCATCGTTCAACAGAGCCAACCTGCTAAGAAAGGGAGCACACCAGCTCTCCCCCATTGCCCTCTTACTTGGGAGGGTGAAGCTCTGAAGCAGGGAGATAGCTTCCCACTAATCCCCCACATATATTAGAATACTGGAAACAGTGATGGGGCATACCTACCATGCTTGTTTCCCCGACTGCACGCCCCCCGCCCTCAATGTTCATGTAACACTGAAGAAAAAATCTAAAGGGCTAGTATCCAACATATACCGTATTTTTTGCACCATAACACTCACTTTTTTCCTCCTAAAAAGTAAGGGGAAATGTTTGTGCGTGTTATGGAGGGAATGCCTACGGGTGGCATGCCTACGGATTTTCCTCCTCTAAAAACTACGTGCGTGTTATGGTCGGGTGCGTGTTATAGAGCGAAAAATATGGTATGTAAGAAGATTTTATTAAAGACCTCTGTTTCCATACTCAACCCTACGAAAATCAACAAATCCTTTATACTATACAAATAAGGAAAGTCCTGCAAACCAGACCTTTCCTGCTGCTTAGTTCCAATATCTGATCTATTTAATTTCTGCCAATTTACAGCCACAGCTATTTTATTGCACTGTTTTTTTATTAATGTTGGGGGGGGTTTTGTACACTGCCTCAACAATGTTATGAGAAGCTATGTTAAAAGTATCTTAATAAATAAAAAAACAACCCCCTCCTAAAGGCAGAAAGGGAAGGAAATTTGTCAGGGGTTGAGGACACATTCCAAAGTCTCAGGGCAATCATTGTGGTTGACCTCAACTAATACACTGAAGTAGAACCTGATCTGAAGACTGGGGATGGCACAGAGAAACAAAATATCTAGGTTGTGAGCTTCAGGCTGTCTAGTTTTAAGAGTTAAAACCAGGACTACAAATTGGGCTAGGAAACAAGCAGAAAGCCAGTGCAACTGGTACAGCACAGGCTGACCAACCACTCATCTCCCATATTTCATTAGGAGACAGACAGCATTATTATTCACCAGCTGTAGTTCCTGAGTGATCTTCAAGGGCAGCTCCAAATCTTCCAACATGTCACCTTCAGTGCAACTCTAATAACTTCAGTCTACCAAGTTAATGATTCCAGATACAACCCTATCAAATATCATTGTCCATATCCATAAATATTGCCTATTATCTAGTGTCAGGGTATAAAGGTGTTATTTGCTGAATTGCTAGTAAGGAATCTCTCATAGGAGAGATAAAACACATTCATTTGACACCAGAATCCACCAATGCACTTTCAAACAATCAACCAACATGTAAACCTGTGGTTTATTTTAGTTGTAAGAACTATTTTCTGAACAAGTTCTTTTCACAAATTGTCCTGGTACCTTAACAACTCTTTTTGGAAGAAGTGACCATATTTTAAGTTAGTTTATGAACAAGGAATGAAAATGCATATAAATGAAAACAGAAGTTCAAGGCCCATCCATCATGCATCGCGTATGAAATAATTTCTGATCTAAACCAGGCACCAACATCAACTTCCATACCATTTTTGTAGGTAATCAAGTGCTTCCAAACGAGCACCGATCTCAAATGTGATCCCAGGACGATTTGGAGGCTTTCTGCTCATCTTGACAGCTTCTACTCCTCTCGCCTCTTAGCTGTAGAAAGAAAAAGAAAGAAAAGGTGTTATTGCCACAGAAAATATTGTTTAAGGTGATATTCCTGTATTTGTCCTTTAGACAGCTGGGTCGCAGTCAAAAAAGCAGCAAATCGAACACTAAAAGCATAATCTTATGCATGTTTACTCAAATGTCCTGATGAAGATAATGAAGCTTACACCAAGGTGAGTGGGTGACAGATTGCAGTCAGTCTTAAACCAAAAAAACTGTAGCACTGTTTAGTTCCTAAAGTCTGATGGCTAGTGATAGGGCAATCATGTAATGCTCACTTAACTAGTGTATTTCTTAAAGTAGGAAACCACATGAGTTTACACTACGGTGTTATTATCTTTATCAATTCAGAAAACTGAATGCAGAACACAAACCTCGCTTGCTTAGGGGGCCTCAGAACTGATACATGTCACTTTCCAATGCTTGATATCTACTGCATATACATTCCCATACACATTAAACCAGCTTGCCACAGAAAGGGTTCCCGTGGCAGAAGGTTGAACTTAACTCAACAGAAGGGGCAAAAGTTGAAATGTATGTATCTCTGAGCAAGATCTTTCACTGAACTGTTACTGTGTCAATGACTTAGGTGGAATGGTGCAAGCACTCAGAAGGTATCGTAGTCCTCTGAGTCCACCACAGGAGATCCTGTAGGAACTTGGATTCAGAGGGTCCAGCATAACAGTCAGCAGAACCCAGTTTTCCTAGGAACCCAAACTCCACTATGCATTACCTAAGGATTCATGGCAATCAGTGATCTCCAGGTCCCAGTTGATACTAAGGGTAAGACTTCTAGACACAAGGAACATAGGAAGTTGTCTTATACCAAGTCAGAAATTTGCTCAATCTAGTTCAATATTGTATATATGGGCAGTAGCTATCTAGGGTTTCAGAGATGGAGCAGGAGTCAGGAATCGAACCTGGAACTTTCTGCATGCAAGAAAAATATCGTAACCCTGAGCCATAATCCTTGTCCTCAAAAAAGAAAGACTACAGCCCCACTCTTTATTGAATGTAACATTCTCACCCTTGCCTTGGCCTAAGCACTACAACAAGTAAAACCACAGTCCCTACCAACTTGAACTTAAGTCCCAAATGTGCTTTAGAAAAAAGCAGTGTATGTTTATAAATTAGCCCATATTTCAGACATTAGCTTTCTACCTATGTCAATTTGTGCAAAAATCATCCAAGCTAGAAACAGTGGAGTTAAGTGACAATGCACACTTTAATTTTAATTTTTTTTAATAGAGATCCCGCCCGGTTTTTAATAACTCCCAATACCTCTCTGGCTGCAACTCCAATTGCATGTGGCTAAATTCATGGCCACCTACACAGCGTCTGGCCAGATGAAATTTCCCACAAATATATATTTATGCAAAAAAAAATATATAATACTTTTGGGGGTCCCAGAACTATCCCAGCGACTTAACATTTATTTATTCAAAAAACCCGAAAACCATCTTTAAGTTAAAAACAAAAAACTGCTTTTGACATAGTAGAACATGGCATACAAATTAAGAAAGAGCAGTGCAGAGGGGCTTCCCTAAACAAAGAGTGGAATTCATTTAGGGCGAATGGGGGGCAAAACTATCACATAGGGCACTTGGGGGCATGCGCAGAATGAAAGGGGGGACACAAACCAAATTCTGTCTTTGCTCTGGGCACCGTCTTACCAAAGTCCTCTCGAGTTACAGTAACCCTGCAACTTGCACTCGCTTAACTTGTGTGCATTACAGTGGTATCTCAGGTTAAGTACTTAATTTGTTCCGGAGGTCTGTTCTTAACCTGAAACTGTTCTTAACCTGAAGCACCACTTTAGATAATGGGGCCTCCTGCTGCCGCCGCGGCGCCGGAACACGATTTCTGTTCTCATCCTGAAGCAAAGTTTTTAACCTGAAGCACTATTTCTGGGTTAGCGGAGTCTGTAACCTGAAGCGTATTTAACCTGAGGTACCACTGTATTCTTTATTGAGAAACTGGAAAGGGTGTGAGGGTGTCCCAGGGGAAGAAAACCCAGTGCATTTTGACTATACGCAGCGTTTGGCTTTAGGCGCGACCTCTTGGAGAGCACCTCATTGCCTGCGCTGATATTATGCCGCCTTTCTCCCCCAAGGAACTCAAGGCGGCCCTGCTCTCCGTTTCGTCCCCACAACAACCCTGTGAGGCAGGCCGGGCTAACCCCCCCGTCCTCCTTCTCCCTCCCGCGTAAGTTGCGGGCACGAAACCCTCCGCGAGCACCGAGCAGGCCGCTTCCCCACACCCCACGGCCTCCCTTGAGGGGCCAGAGCGGGCCTAGAGCGCCTCACTCTCTGGTGGACGGGAGGAGCCGCCACCGGAAAGGCCCCGCTCCGCGGCCCCGGCCGGCCGGCCTCCCCTGTCCGCGGGCGCCTCCGGGGCAGGTCCCTGGCGCGGGTGCGGGCGAAGGGGAGCCCCTTTGCGGGCCTCGGTTCTCCTCCACCGGAGGCCGCAGCTGAGGCGGCGCTCCGGGGCCTGCCCGCCGTCGAGGCGGCTCCGGCCTGTCCTTACCCGCGGGCCGCTACCAGGCCCCGTCGGGGCAGCGCGGCGTCCCTTCTCGCTTCCCCCGGAGGGAAGGCCCTCAGCAGCAGCAGCAGCGCCGCCGCCTCCGACCCGCTTCTTCCTCCTCAGCGGGACCCATCGCCAGTCTCCTCCCGGCCCCGCCTCTCGCGTCCCAGCGACGGCGCGCTCGCGTCACTGCTGCGCGACGCCGTCTTCCCCTCCCCTTCCGCCACCGTCACGTGACGCCAACGCACCCACCCTCCCACCCGACAGAGGGAGGGAAAGAGGAAAGAACCAAAGTGGGCAGGTCACCGCACTCAGCTGAGGTGCTATGAAACACTTCCGGCTGCCGATCAGAGGCAGGGTGGGCAAGGTGCGGAATGCGGGCATAGCCAGAGATGGGGTGGGGTTGCTGGTTTTTAGTTTTTGTTTCAATAAATGCCTGCGCAAGCGAACGGCGCAAAGTGTTTTGGGAGAGGGTGGCGGTGAGTGGTGGAGCTTTTGCTGCCCCACTCAAGTAGAGGCGGTCGAGAGGAAACCGGGAGTGGCGGCTGGCCACACCGCTCTTCTCTTCTGGCCTCTTTGGCCGTGACTTGGGAGCCTCGTGCGGAGGCGTCGGATTGCATACCCTGGTCGGGTTCCCGCGTTGGGCGTAGGCAGGGAGGCTTTGCAGGCGAGGGAGCTCCGCATTTGAAAGCGGCCGCTTGCTTCTTTTCGCCAAAAGGCACCTTGAGGTCCTCGAGCGTCTAAGCTTTAAAGAGGAGTTTCATCATCGTTATTTGTATTATAGATTAATTTATACCCTGCCTTCCTAGGCAGGGATTCAAGGTGACCTACAGGTAGAAATAAGATTTTAAAAATTCCTTCCAGTAGCACCTTAGATACCAACTAAATTTGTTAATGGTATGAGCTTTCGTGTGAAGAAGTATGCATGCACACAAAAGCTCATACCAATAATAATAATAATAATAATAATAATTTTTATTGAGAGCCAGTATGGTGTAGTGGTTAAGAGCGGTAGTCTTGTAATCTGGTGAACCGGGTTCGCTTCCTCGCTCCTCCACATGCAGCTGCTGGGTGACCTTGGGCTAGTCACACTTCTCTGAAGTCTCTCAGCCCCACTCACCTCACCTTCTTATTATTTATACCCCGCCCTCCCCAGCCAAGGGGGGGCTAACAAGCAATAATAAAAACAAGTTGAATGAATACAACTTAAAAACAAGATTAAAATACAACAATAAAATATTAAAATGCAGCCTCATTACAGGAGGAGAAAGGAAAAAGAAAGAGGGAGGGAGGGAATCAAATTGGCTCCAAGCCAAAGGCCAGGCGGAACAACTGTCTTACAGGCCCTGCAGAAAGAAATCAGATCCTGCAGGGCCCTGGTCTCATGAAGCATTCCACCAAACTTAGTAGTTGGTCTCTAAGGCGCTACTGGAGGGAATTTTTTTATTTTGTTTCGACTACAGCAGACCAACATGGCTACCTGCCTGTAGCTAGAAATAAGAATTACTGAAAACAGAGTACAGTTAAACATTGATAGAACTATGAGCATGCATACAAATAAACACTTTTATAAATACGCACACGTATAATTATTAAAACCAGGCCAATAATTACAATAAAAGCAGAATGGCACTAGCCGTTTCAATAGAAACATCTTCTGATGAAGGGTGGTGTACAACCTTAAATAGATAAAAAGGTAAAGGACCCCTAGGTGGTTAAGTCCAGTCAAAGGCAACTATGGTGCTCATCTCAGTTGTGCTCATCTCAGTTTCAGGCCGAGGGAGCTGGCATTTGTCCGCAGACAGCTTTCCGGGTCATGTGGCCAGCAGGACTAAACCGCTTCTGGCGCAACAGAACACCATGACAGAAACCAGAGTGCATGGAAACGCTGTTTATCTTCCCGCCGCAGCAGTACCTATTTATCTACATGCACTGGTGTGCTTTCAAACTGCTAGGTTGGCAGGAGCTGGGACAGAGCAATGGGAGCTCACCCGTCGAGTGGATTTGAACTGCCGACCTTCTGATCAGGAAGCCCAAGAGGCTCAGAGCTTTAGACCAGAGTGCCACCCACGTACAAACTTAAATAATAATAATTAGAAGCAGTCCGTTCCAAAAGCCAGTGGAAGGACAGTAAAGAAGGAGCCAGTCTGGTCGACACAAAAATATATATATAGTCAACAGCTGATTTTGAGGTGGGTAAAACAGGAGATAGTCTGTGTCAATTTGGTCCAACCCTGATGGTGGAACTGATAAAGCTATTGGTTGTAGCCAACTAAGTTACTCAAAGTATATGTGTCAGTATTAATGAATCCAAATTAGTCATGCCCATTAAATTTCAACGTGTCTACTCTTAAGTAGAAGTCACACTGGCTACAACCTTAACAGTGGCACCAGACTATTCTGACTTCACTGCTAAGAAGAGCAATAGCTTTTATCAGTTTCACTTTCTGTTTAATGTAGCAGCAACAGTGGACAGGTGAAAATGCCACTGTGGTTGAAGATGCAGGATTTGGCAGAATCACCAGCCACTCCTCCATCCTAAGGCAATTGGATAACAGACAATCTGCGCTGCAATTGTGCTTATTTTTAAATTGCATTTAATCTGAAGGGTGGTGGGTGAGGACAACATGGAAACCTTGGAAATGTAGCAGTTTGGGATTATTTTGGCTGAATAAAACTGTGAGCAAATGGTGTCAATAGCAGAGAAGCAGGTTGATGTGGAAGCACCCAAAGAGAATGACACTGTTCCTTTCCTCATGACACCGTTTGCTTTTTGTTCATCTGCATGTTTTCTAATTGCCATATGCTTATGTTGAGAGCTGGCGTTTCTGGGGTCGCAATAGGGCTTGAGAAATTTGATTCAGTCTGAGGGTGAATCCACCTAATTCACTTCTTGAAGGAACGCACCAACTGAAACATCCTTCAAAATGTGCACATCTCTGGATTCTGCAATGCATTTCCCAACCATGTAACAGATACAGAAAATGCATAGGCTAAGCAAAATAGCATAGAAGTGTACATATTGAAGTAGAATGCAAAAACCACATTATATTAGGGAAAATTGCTTGCAAAAATATGTAAATCAATAACTTTAGGAGAAACTGACATTAAAATGCCAGGGAATTTAAAAAAAAAAGAATTTGCAAATTGTGAAAAACCAAAATAAAGATTGAAAAACTGAAATTGTCATTATTCACCCATCCCTGAGCAGCAATGATTCTTTTCCTGACAGGTGGAGGTGGGCATGAGGGAGTGGCATGTGAAGCAGGGCACAAGACAACAAATGCATGCATGTATAATATCACTTTATTTCTGAGATTATCTCTCCCCTCACACCACTCTCACTGACACCTGTTTTGATAGTAACTCATCCAAACCAGACCTTTCTCTTGGACCTAGTAAACTGCTCATCTACCACCTCCCACTGTTTCTGAAATTTGTTCTTTGCCAAGAACAATGCAACAAGCAAGACCCTTCTATTCATAGCTGAAGATACCTTAACATCTGAATTCTCCAGTGGGCTAATCTCTAATCTGCAACGGACTCTTCAGAAAGAATGCTTGTGATGCGAAGCTAGACTTAGCAGGAAACATGACCTCATTCTGCTTCTGTGCTTCCTATTGCACAGTCTGTTTTCAAAAGGAAACAAGCAAGCTCTTCAGTGCTCTTTCGAAGACCCATCGCTCTTTCGGCTGCAGGAAGCAAGCGCTAACAGGCACTCAACAGTGACAGTCCACAGTCTCGCTTGTTGGATGGATAAGCTGCTGGTGGAGTCTTACCAACTGGCAACATGGCTCTTCCAGGTCTGCAAGATTTTTTACCATATCAGATGCTTTCTTGATAGCAATATTGTAAGAGGGTTTCTTCAGAGGCCATTAAGATGGGAACTTTTTATCTGCAGAGAGAGAAGATTTAAGCGGGATACACAAGTCGCATCAATGGCAATGCTGTACGAAAATATGTGCAAAGATGTGGCAGATGTGATAAATATTTGAATAATGTGCATGTTTATTGGGAAATAAGTACGATTGTTTGCGGTGAGATTTACCACCAGGAAAGTGTGCACCCCAAAGCGGCTTTATATGATTAGCGGTTTTGTTTTCTTCTTTGGTTGTTGTTTTTAGGGGGGGCGGGAATCTGAGCTTTCCAAGATCAGACTTTTATCTGTCACGGTAAACTAAAGATGCTGACATGCCAAGTTAGTTTTTCTCTCTCCCCCCCCCCCCCAAATCATACGACCTAGTTCCCATTGTAAATGCTTGCAGTGCGGAGTGTGCCATGTAAAGAAAGTATCCTGGCTGCCAGTTGAGGGGCATTGTTGGTTTAGAAATCAGTTTTACTTAGTAAGAAAGGTGATCAGAACAGGTGAAAGAGGGGAAGCAGCTCCTGCACATTTAACAACTGTGAAGAGTGAACTTCACTGCTGATATTCCCCTTTCTGCGCTGCTTTTCAAGATACAGGACAGGAGACATGTCCTCTTTTGCTTCTGCCCACCTTATCAGGAATTACGCCCTCCAACTTGGCTGTTTGCAGCTCAATACTATAGGTGTCTCCTCAGAAGTAAGGCCCACTGCAGTTTTTGAGACTTCCTGCTCTGTGTGCCTAGGGGTAAACAACCTTAACAGTATGTGGCTTCAAGCATATATATCTATCTGATTTTATTTTTTTTTTAGAATAATCACAACCCACTTCAACCAGTACCATTTAAATCCGTGTACAAAATGCTGGCACTGATCTTAATATGAAAATTGAAACGGGGGCGAGGATTTGCCTCATTCTTTGCATGTTTGGTGTAAATGTGAAAATTAAAGTGTTACTGGGCTTTGTCGTTCAGCAATTTCTGCAGGGCTGCAGGGTCCCCATGTCTGAAGTACAGTGGTACCTCGGGTTAAGTACTTAATTCGTTCCGGAGGTCTGTTCTTAACCTGAAACTGTTCTTAACCTGAAGCACCACTTTAGCTAATGGGGCCTCCTGCTGCTGCTGCGCCGCCGGAGCACGATTTCTTTTCTCATCCTGAAGCAAAGTTCTTAACCCCAGGTATTGTTTCTGGGTTAGCGGAGTCTGTAACCTGAAGCGTATGTAACCCGAGGTACCGCTGTATAGAATTGTTCTGATTGTTGGTTTTTAAAACAACAGGGAATCTTAGGGCACCTTAAAGACCGACAGATTTGTGATGGTATTATGGTTTGCGAACTATGGTCCCCTTCATCTATCTGTTGGTGGATTGTGGTTTATAAAAGGTTATGCCATAATGCAGGGCTGTTTGCCTCAGCGGCTTTCCTTTCAGCACCAGGTCCTTGAAAGGTGTGTGCATGTGAAATGCCCCTTTGAAAGGAATTTCAGGTTTAGTTATCTTCCTCCACTTCTGGCTTTTCAAGGACACAGTGCTGAAAAAAGCACTGCACAGAGGGCACTAAACAGCAGCCTCGGCTATCTTCTCTATAACCTGGTAAACTTAATGGGGATCATGGTAGAGGTTGCCACCGGTCCTGTATAATATAGGACCATCCTGTATTTCAGTGGAAAGTGCTACATCCTGTATTGATGCAATTTTTGTCCTGTATTTCAGATCTTCTCTCCCTCTGCCAAGTTAGGGGTCCTCTCCAAATGCATGTGCTTGAAAGGGTGTTTGAAAGGTCATGCATTTAATGGGTAGCCAAACACAGAGAGATTTACAAATTCATGTTTATGTTCGTGCACACATGTGTGTGAGGGACAAATTCCAGAGGGGCCATCCTGTTAGGCTGCAATAGATTGTAATGGATTGTTTTGAAGTTACTTCAACACCAGATTGGGGGTGGGGGTGGTCCGCCAATTGCCCCACCCTGCATTTTGCCAGAACAAAGGTGGCACCCCTCGATACAGGATCACTACAAAGGCCAACAGCAGGGCTGGCCCGCTCAAGACGGTTTCCTCAGATGGCAGAAACCCAAGAGGCGGCAACCTTGCAGGCGACCTGCTACCTGCTGTAGCAGCGGCAGCAGCAGACTTCCAGCGAGATCTCACAGAAGTCTTGCTGCATCTCATGTGCTCTGTGAGATCTTGGTGGAACCCACCGTTGTCATTTCACAAGCACTGCCGCGCAACCCAGGTAAGGGAGGCAGTGGAGGAACGCAGGCCATCAGGGGAGGGGACTGGACCACTCTGAAGGATCCCCGAGGGAGGCACTAGCCCCCGCGCTGGGCAACTTACCTGTGGAGTCCTCAAACCTGACCCAGGGCTTGGAAATAATTATGTTTGTACAGTGGTACAGTGGTCCCTCACAAGACGAAATTAATCCGTTCCGCGAGTCTCTTCGTCTTGTGGTTTTTTCGTCTTGCGAAGCACGGCTATTAGTGGCTTAGCGGCTATTAACGGCTTAGCGGCTTTAAGAAAAAAGAAACAAACTCGCAAGAACTCACAAGACGTTTCGTCTTGCGAAGCAAGCCCATAGGGAAATTCGTCTTGCGGAACGACACAAAAAACGGAAAACTCTTTCGTCTTGCGCGTTTTTCGTCTTGCGAGGCATTCGTCTTGCGAGGTACTACTGTACCTCGGGTTAAGTACTTAATTCGTTCTGGAGGTCCGTTCTTAACCTGAAACTGTGCTTAACCTGAAGCACCACTTTAGCTAATGGGGCCTCCCGCTGCTGCCGCACCACCGGAGCAAAATTTCTGTTCTTATCCTGAAGCAAAGTTCTTAACCTGAAGCACCATTTCTGGGTTAGCGGAGTCTGTAACCTGAAGCGTATGTGTCAGGGGTTCAGGAGCAGAGGCAAGGGCAAGGGAGGAAACAGAGAGCGAGGGGGAGGAGGCAGAAGAAAAGATGAGTGATGACGACGACCCGAGATCTCCGAGTCTTTCCAGTGAATCAGAAGATTCACAGAAAGGAGCACCAGTGGCCAGGGCAAGGGGGGAGACTAGGGGGACACCCCAGGAAGATAGAGCCAGAGGGGACTCAGAGGGGAGCAGTGGGAAATCGGGACCAGCGTCACCGCCAGAGAGCAGGGAAGAGGAAGGGCGCCAGGGATCAAGCGCTGGCAGCTCACAACAGGAGGGAGGGCACGAGTCAGGAGTGGCCACACCTCCATCGGGGAGCGAAGAAACGGTTAGACGGAAGGTGGAAGGTTGGGCACGCGCGCCAAGTTCAAATGCACAGGAAGGTGGCGCAGTAGGCAGCCCGGAAAGGGAGCCAGGTCCTAAAGCCCGGCGCAAGGAGACAGGAGGGTCCGGGGGGTCAGCGTCAGAAGAATCCCGGAAGGAAGAGACCCCGGGGGGCAGAGGGACCCAGAGAAGAACAGTCAGGCGGAAAAGGTGGAGCAGGGCTAGGATATTAAGTTGGTGTACAAGGGGCAGAGACTCAGACGGAGCTTCGCCGATCTAACCATAAGACGTAGAGTTGCACGCAGCAGCTTGAGAATGGAAACTGTAACTCAATAAAGACTTTTATTTAATGATCGCTGGCTAGCGTGATCCTCTGTGAGCTAGGATCTGGAAGCAACTCTGACAGTATGTAACCTGAAGCATATGTAACCCGAGGTACCACTGTACTATCAGGGCCGTCTTAAGCATATCCGGCGCCGTGGTGCAAAGATCCCTCTGGCACACCCACACCCCCGGCAACTCCAAAACAAGGGAGGGGGTGGTGGAAAATGTTCTCTGCCTCCCCCATTGCTTCGATCCCTGGCATAGTGGCGGCGATCAAGCAGGAAAACATGCTGGCGGACATGCTCTCCAGCGTCAAGGCGCCCGAGAAGGCAGCCTGGGAAGGCTGTGTGCTGCCTTTCGCCAGGAAGCAGGAGGAGGACAATGACCTGGAGCAGGGCCGTCTTTAGCAGATGCAGAGGCTTGGGAGGGAAGCTGTGTGCAGCTTCCATCCTAATAATAATAATAATTTATTATTTGTACCCTGCCCATCTGGCTGGGTTTCCCCAGCTACTCTGGGCAGCTTCCAACAAAGGTTAAAAATACATTAAAAACTTCCCTAAACAGGGCTGCCTTCAGATGTCTTCTGAATGCCAGGTATATCTCTTTGACATCTGATGGGAGGGGATTCCACAGGGCAGGCACCACTACCGAGAAGGCCCTCTGCCTGGTTCCTTGTAACTTGGCTTCTCGCAATGAGGGAACCGCCAGAAGGCCCTCGGCGCTGGACCTCAGCGTCCAGGCAGAACGATGGGGGTAGAGACACTCCTTCAGGTATACTGGACCGAGGCCATTTAGGGTTTTAAAGGTCAGCACCAACACTTTGAACTGTGCTCAGAAATGTACTGGGAGCCAATGTAGGTCTTTCAAGGCCGGTGTTATGTGGTCTCGGCTGCTGCCCCCAGTCACCAGTCTAGCTGCCGCATTCTGGATTAGTTGTAGTTTCCGGGTCGCCTTCAAAGGTAGCCCACATGGAGCACATTGCAATAGTCCTAAGACCCTGCGGGGATCGCTCTCCTCCCGCGGAAGCTTGGGAAGGAAGCTGCACATCCGCCAACCATATACTTGGCAGGGCACAGCTGGCAGGTGTGCAGGGAAAGGGGAGGCTGCCGGCAAACCACGCAGCTCCCCCACTCTCTAGGGTGCCCCTGAGACGCTGGCGCCCTGGCGCAACGAACCACTAACGCCAATGGGAAAGACGGCTCTGGTGACTATAGGTGGGATCTGACTTAAGCAAAATGTCCTAAACCAAAAATAATATCTTTTAGTGTTGGCTTTATATTATCCTTTTCATGGGTATGATCCCTGCCTTAACAGCCACAAGGCACTGGGACTTCCCATTTCTCACCCATGCATTGGTCCATAGGGACTTAGCTCAGTTGGTTAGAGCATGGTGCTGATAATGCCAAGGTTGCAGGTTTGATCCCCGTCTGGGACAGCTGCATATTCCTGCCTTGCAGGGGGGTTGGACTAGATGATTCCCTTCCAACTCTACCGTTCTATGATTCTATTACCCTTTCGTAAACACTCCGCCTGCACAGGGGAGGGCTTCCCCTTGTATGTAAAAGGCATAACTGTATCAAAAAATTAAATAAGAATACATGTCAGTGTGTTATTAATTCTAGAGAGCCCTCATAAGCAGATATATATGTGCCATATTTTTTTAAAAAAAGTAAGTACTTTTAACCAGTGTTAGAAACTCAAGATATGTCAGCTAGGTGCCAAATGGCTCCTTAAACCAGGGTTACAGTCGCCAAAATGGAATGCCTAGTTGCCATTTTGGAGCCAGACAGCTCAAAGGTCGTATTTTTTCAAGGTGACTTTTTGGTTCCTGAAATTCATTATGATTGTGCAGATAAAACATAGCGGATAGAATTCTACAGGATGTGTTGCTAGTGTGTGAAAACAGTCAAGATCCAAGAATCCCCAGGCATGAGCCACCAGATTTCGGAGATGTAGGTCAATTGGTCGCAAGCGGCCAATAGCCGGGTGCAAAATGCACCCGGTGGCTGGCGAATTTCTAACGGTGCTTTTAACGAAATTCTCTCTTACGGACAGGCTTAATACGCCGTTTTGGCAAAGCAAAAAGGGAAGGGACGCGAGGGCTTTCTCCAAAGTATTTATAAGGCAGCAGCTAGACCTAACCCCAGACCCCCATTCGCTGGCCTCCTCCTCCTCCGGCTTCAAAGAACATGAAATCCACCAGGAAGCAGGCCCCCAGCAGGGCAGCTTTGATTTTAACATCAAGGTCCAACGGGAACTGGACTCCAAAGTTGTCAGTATCGGTGAAGAGCTCTTTCACAATGCCAGTCCAGTGCTTAGAAATCCTCCCGACAGCCGTCTGTTCATCCAGCGACAGCACCTCAAAATGAACATCTTCACAAAAGCTGCACGCTATACAGGGCCCGGTGATTTTCAGGACATCCTCTTGGAGTTCATTTTGGATAGTGAACTTTGGCAGGCAGGGATCCCATGTCTGCTTAATATACCCAACGGGCGTGCCTGGAGGGGCATGGACTTCAAGCTCTTGCAAGCAGCACGGAAAACAGCAGCTGGTACACCGGAGAGGTCGCTGGAGCTCAATCACTTCCTGGCCCACGTTGTCCATGATTTTAATGGTAAATGGCCGGTCCATTCCACAGCAGAGTCGCGTGCAGCAGTCAGTATCTTCTGCTGCAAAATAGATCCTTTGCCCCCAAGCGTTTTTCACTTCATACCTGTTGCTGGTTTCAAAGCCAATTATGATTTCCACAAGCTCAATCTTTTGCTGAATTATCATCTGATCAATCTGGCTTAAATATTCCAATCCCGGGGGGCAGTTGGGAGGCGGAATTGGAGCCGGCATCCACACGACGCCCTGAAGCGCCTGACCGTGAACGGGCTGAGCTCCTGGGGCATGTGGGACATATCCGTATGCTACCTGTGGTGTAGGGCCACGCTGGGGGGGTTGTTTTGGTGGCATTTCCGTGGGTCCGCGTGAATCTGTTGTTTCTTGAGGAGCTAGGCCATGCTCTGAGGGTGTCTCTTTGCAGTTAGTGGGCTGCCCAAGGAGGAGGAGATTGTTTTGTGAAGGACGGTCATCCAGGTGGGCTGAGCCACCACCTGGAGGCTGAAATCATGCAGCCCATACAGAGTTTTAACCACATACTGCACATCAGTGGGCCTATTGTTGAGTCACGGTAGAGAGGACAATGGCAACTGCAGCTATCAGTTCCGAAGCTGTACCCATGAGGCAGCGGTGAAGAATCTTCCCTTCTTTTTTTAAAGGGTCATTGAGCTCCACCACAAAAACCACTTGTGGGTTGGGCAGCCCCAACCAAGCCGGCCCAGTGATAAGATTCAAGAGTCCCGGTTGTTGCGTGCTCAAAGTCA
Organism: Podarcis liolepis; assembly: GCF_965112155.1. Taxonomy (NCBI): domain Eukaryota; kingdom Metazoa; phylum Chordata; class Lepidosauria; order Squamata; family Lacertidae; genus Podarcis; species Podarcis liolepis. The sequence goes on from NC_139560.1 coordinate 10,986,035, forward strand.
TCTCCTGTTGTGATGTGGCATGTGTGTGTCCGTGTCCCTCAGATGAATCACGGCTACCTGCAGCAGAAAATTTAAACCTTAGGCATTCCAGTGTTTGGAGCACCTGGGCTTTCCAGTGATTGGATACCTGGGGAGCAAAGTTTAGCCCTTTTGAAAAGGCATCATTGTGTGATACCTTCAGGCAGCCTTCTCAATGAGGTTTCTGTTATGTACTGAGTTGAATAGGATCCAAAATGCAGCAGTCTGATTGGTCCTAGAACAATAGGATCCAGAATGCAGCAGTCTGATTGGTCCTCAGGAGCCACCCAATCCAACTCCAGGTGGAAGTGAATCCGCAACCTGATTGGCTTACAGGAGAATCCCAGAATTAGCCAATCATGTGGGGCCCATTGTGTAAATAATGTATATAAAGCAGGCTTGTCGGGGAAACTTCTGTTCCTCACTACTATGGGCTGAATAAAGAGCATGAAATCCACACTCGACTCCGAGTATATTTCAGTTTCCTGCTTGCTTTTGTTCCTCCCTCTTCTTCTTCTCAGCCAAACCCACTCTCACCTTTCTCCTCCAGCCTCCGTTTTGTATTCAGATTCCTCTCCACTGTCGCTCCCTCCATTCCACACTTGGCTTGTATTCCTCCATCTCCCTCTATTGCCTTGGCTCTGTGTCCTCTTCTGATAACTCCAGGTGATTCAATAGCCTGTCGCTAATTTCTGTCCATGGCTCCCTAGTCTCATGACACTGCTCTCCACTGCTGCAAGCCAAGTTCTGCGTTGGGCTGCAACATCCTGACTCTTGCCACAGAGATAGAAAAAATCTACCACACCTACTAGAGTCTGCTTCTGCTCCAGACTCTCATGGGTACTAGCAAGCAACGCTACATATTTTTGAAGGGGAAGATATATTCTTAGAAGTAAAGGTTTGGGCAGGTAACATTGAAAGGGGGTCCAGATGTGGCCCATAGGCTGTGAGAGTTACCTACCCCAGCTGTATGGGAAAGAAAGTAGTTAGATAGGGATCTTCCATAGGTGAGTGCAGGGGGCATGCCAGAAAACCAAAATATGCCGCTGCTGTCACACAATTTTGGCACTTCAGAGGAGTTTGGACCGAGAGCTACTTATTAATGGGTCTTTTGTTAAGTGGTGGCAGTTGTCATTGCCAACAGGAGACAGTGGCAAGGAAAGACTTGCAGTTCCTGCCTTGTCGAAGAAGTCCTGCAAAAATGCCTTTATTGTTTCCGTTTTATCCAGATTGGAAGCCAGATTAAACATTACACCGCAGTCCAAGACTGTTGCCCACTGAGGACCTGAAGGAAAATAAGCCAGGCTCAGCCACTGTGAGCTTTTAAAAATAAGTGATTGGACTCTATGACCTAGGAGAGTATGTACCATTGTGAAGGTGACTCAAGTTGTTCATCTGCTTCCATTATGGCAGAGGCTGGAAAACCCTCTGGTTATATGGGGATATACAGCCCTGTAGCCTCTCTTTGTGGCAATTTATGGTGAAGGAGAAAGAGAGAAACCCAGGGTGAGACTGAGAGGCACAGGGCGATAATAGAATCAGTGAATTGTAGAGTTGGAAGGGACTGTGAGGTCCATCGAGTCCAACCCAGGCAATGCAGGAATCTCCTCTAGATCATACATGACAGGTGGCCATCCAACCTGTTCTTAAACTATCTGAACCATCAAGACAGTTCTTCCTGATGTTTAGTCAGAATCATCTGCTTTCTTGTAACTTGAATTCATTGGTTCAGGTCCTATCCTCCTGAACTTCCCCAATGGCCACTGAAATAGAAGAGGCACCCACACTCTCACCAAGCCCAACACTTCCCGGACACATTGAACACACAGTGGCACTCCGCACACAGCCAGCTAGTCAATAATAACCACACAGAAATACTAATAGATCTGACAATTGATGCCAAAGGACATCAGACTAGGAGGTACCTTCTGCATAAAGATGCCAGGTGTGACTCATACACAGAAAAATACATACATTTAATTGTATTAATTTTTTTTAAAAAAGTGTTTCCATTTAAATGCATTATGAATTCTAGAGCAGCACCCATAAATTGGAATGTCCCACCACGATAGGTGCAAGAGCTGCAGCCGCAATTCAAAAATAAGTCGTTTTAACAAGAAGCCCTCTTATTCACCAGCTTAACACTCCATCTTAGCAAAGGAAAAGTAGAAGTAGCAACACGAGGGCATTTCTTCGAAGCGGCTTCCAGGTCTATTGTCAGACCCCAGTTCTCTGCTGCCCTCTTCCTGCACATTCAAAAAACATGAAATCCACCAGGAAGCAGGCCCCCAGCAGGACAGCTTTCATTCTAACATCAAGGTCCAATGAGAACTTAATTCCAAAGTTGTCGGTATTGGGGAAGGCCTCTTCCAGAAAGCCAGTCCAGTGCTTAGAAATCCTTCCAACCTTGGTCTCCTCGTCCAACAGCATCACCTCAAAATTCACATCTTGACACAAGCTGCACAGTACACAGGGCCCGGTGATTTTGAGGACATCCTGATGGAGTTCATTTTGGATTGCAAATTTAGGCAGAAAGGGGTGCCACGTCTGCTTAATATACCCCACAGGGGTGCCTGGAGGGGCATGGACTTCAAGCTCTTGCAAGCAGCAAGGATACCAACAGCTGGAGCACCGGAGAGGTCGCTGGAGCTCAATCACTTCGTGGCCCACATGGTCCATGATTTTTACTGTAAATGGACATGCCGCTCCACAGCAGTTTCTCACACAGCAGTCTGTTTCCTCAACTGCCAAGTATATCCTTTGCCCCCAGCCATTTTTTATTTCGTATTTGTTGCAATTTTCAAAGCCCATTATTATTTCCAGAAGCTCAATCTGCTGGTGAACGACTATTTGATCCAAGAGACTTAAATATTGTAATCCGGGAGGACAGCTGAGATCTGGAATGGTTGCCCGCATCCAGGTTACAGACTGGGGGATGCAAACATCACCCATTTTTAGCTTACAACAAGATAGGGAAGATCCATAAACTCCGGGATAACCTTGCTTTATGCTCATCAGCTCTCCTGGATAAAGTAGCTCATCAGCGCTGTTCTGTACACCGTGTCCAGACATTCTCACTGGTCTGGGGCCAGCTTTTCTAACTTCTGTGGGGAAATGTTTTCGTAGCGTTTTGGGGGGTCTGTGTTCATCTGTTTCTTTGGGAGCCATGCCAGGCTCTCAGTGTGCCTTCTTCACTGTTACTGGGCTCAGGTTGCTGCCCAAGGAGGTGGGACTTACTTATTTTGCAACAGAGGACCATTCAAAGGATGTGAGTCTCCAACCAGGAGGCTGGAATGATACTAAGGTGAACTAAGTTCTAAACATCCATGGACCTATTGTTGAGTCACAGTGGTTGTGTGGACATTGAACTCCCCCAGAAGTCTTAGGGTTCTCCAGAACCACACCAGATATCACTGGGAAGCAGAGTGTGCAACACACCATCATCCCCTTCCCAAATCTGTCCCTTGGGGCCAACTTCAAATGGAGGGGTCTCTGTGACGTTCCAGTGTTTGCATATAATAACGTATGTAATACAATAATAATAATTATTTATTATTTGTACCCCGCCCATCTGGCTGGGTTTTCCCAGCCACTCTAGGCAGCTTCCATAGAAACCAAAAAACACTAAAATATCACACATTAAAAACTTCCCTGAACAGGGCTGCCTTCAGATGTCTTCTGAATGTCAGGTAGTTGTTTATCACTTTGACATCTGATGGGAGGGCGTTCCACAGAGCGGGCGCCACTACCAAGAAGGTCCTCTGCCTGGTTCCCTGTAGCTTTGCTTCTCGCAATGAGGGAACCGCCAGAAGGCCCTCGGCGCTGGACCTCAGCATCCGGGCAGAACGATGGGGGTGGAGACGCTCCTTCAGGTATACTGGGCCGAGGCCGTTTAGGGCTTTCAAGGTCAACACCAGCACTTTGAATTGTGCTCGGAAACGTACTGGGCAGCCGGTGTAGGTCTTTCAAGACCGGTGTTATGTGGTCTCGGCGGCTGCCCCCAGTCACCAGTCTAGCTGCCGCATTCCGGATTAGTTGTAGTTTCCGAGTCACCTTCAAAGGTAGCCCCACGTAGAGCGCATTGCAGTAGTCCAAGCGGGAGATAACTAGAGCATGCACCACTCTGGCGAGACAGTCCGCGGGCAGGTAGGGTCTCAGCCTGCGTACCAGGTGGAGTTGGTAGACAGCTGCCCTGGACACAGAATTAACCTGCGCCTCCATCAACAGCTGTGAGTCCAAAATGACTCCCAGGCTGCGCACCTGGTCCTTCAGGGGCACAGTTACCCTATTCAGGACCAGGGAGTCCTCCACACCAGCCCGCCCCCTGTCCCCCCAAAACAGTACTTCTGTCCTGTCAGGAGTCAACCTCAATCCATTAGCCGCCATCCATCCTCCAACCGCCTCCAGGCACTCACACAGGACCTTCACTGCCTTCACTGGTTCTGATTTGAAAGAGAGGTAAAGCTGGGTATCATCTGCATATTAATGGACACCCAGTCCAAATCCCCTGATGATCTCTCCCAGCGGCTTCATATAGATGTTAAAAAGCATGGAGGAGAGGACGGAACCCTGAGGCACCCCACAAGTGAGGGCCCAGGGGTCTGAACACTCATCCCCCACCACCACTTTCTGAACACGGCCCAGGAGGAAGGAGCGAAACCACTGTATGACAGTGCCCCCAGCTCCCAGCCCCTCTAGACGGTCCAGAAGGATGTTATGGTTGATTGTATCAAAGGCCGCTGAGAGATCCAGCAGAACTAGGAAACAGCTCTCACCTTTGTCCCTAGCCCGCCGGAGATCATCAACCAGTGCGACCAAGGCAGTTTCAGTCCCATGATGAGGCCTGAATCCCGATTGGAAGGGATCCAAATGGTCCGCATCCTCCAGGCGTGCCTGGAGTTGTTTGCCCAAGAATGGAAGATTTGAGACTGGGCGATAGTTGGCCATACTGGCCGGGTCTAAAGATGGTTTTTTAAGAAGCGGTTTAATGATCGCCTCTTTCAGCGGATCTAGGAATGTTCCCTCACAGAGGGAAGCATTCACCACCCCGCAGAGCCCATCGCCCAGCCCTTCCCGGCTTGCTTTTATTAGCCAGGATGGGCAAGGATCAAGGAGACAGGTGGTTGGTTTCACGCGTCCAAGCATGAGTACTGTACATTGATAGCAAATAAGTCGATATTGTAATACAGTGGTACCTTGGGTTACAGACGCTTCAGGTTACAGACACCGCTAACCCAGAAATAGTACCTCGGGTAAAGAACTTTGCTTCAGGATGAGAACAGAAATTGCGCGGTGGCAGCGGGAGGCCCCATTAGCTAAAGTGGTACCTCAGGTTCAGAACAGTTTCAGGTTAAGTTCTTAACCAGAGATACCCCTGCAGTGGTAAGTATAATAATAGAATTAAGGTAATGTTAGATAGGGTGGGAGAGAGAGTGGGCTGGAATGGAGGATTGGCTAAGAATCTGAATGTGAGGGAGGAGACAGTTGAGAGTCAGTTGGGATATGAAGCAAAGTTGGCTAGATGAGTATAGGAGCAGCAGTAATACAGCAACTGCTACACTGGAAATAAAGCAACAGATAAGATACAGGGGTGTTAGCTACCATAATGCTTATGTACACAAAGTCACCATCATTTTCTTATATATGAATTTATACCCCACCTGACAGGGACTCTAGGGTGCTTCTGTGGGTTAAACCACAGAGCCTAGGACTTGCCAATCAGAAGGTCGGAGGTTCGAATCCCCGCGACGGGGTGAGCTCCCGTTGCTCGGTCCCTGCTCCTGCCAACCTAGCAGTTTGAAAGCATGTCAAAGTGCAAGTAGATAAATAGGTACCACTCCGGCGGGAAGGTAAACGGCGTTTCCGAGCGCTGCTCTGGTTCGCCAGAAGCGGCTTAGTCATGCTGGCCACATGACCTGGAAGCTGTACACCGTCTCCCTCGGCCAATAAAGCAAGATGAGCACCACAACCCCAGAGTCGGTCACGACTGGACCTAATGGTTAGGGGTCCCTTTACCTTTACCTTTACCTTTAACAATATTCTGCCTCTATAGATGCAACAGCTGCGGCAACAATACAAAAAAAAAACCTGGTTTCAACAAACAAACAAAAAACCCTCTTGTGAGCAGGCTTAAGACTCCATCTAAGCAAAGTAAAAAACAGAAGAAACCAGAGGACTTTCTCCAAGGCATTTATAAGGCGGTAGCCTGGCCTAACCCCAGACGCCCATTCGCTGCCGGCCTCCTCCCGCGGATTCAAAAAACATGAAATCCACCAGGAAGCAGGCCCCCAGCAGGACAGCTTTCATTCTAACATCAAGGTCCAACGGGAACTGGACTCCAAAGTTGTCAGTATCGGTGAAGGCCTCTTTCAGAAAGCCACTCCAGTGCTTAGAAACCCTTCCAACCGCTGTCTGCTCATCCAGTGACAGCACCTCAAAATTAATATCTTGGCACAAGCTGCACACTATACAGGGCCCGATGATTTTGAGGACATCCTGATGGAGTTCATTTTGGATAGTGAATTTAGGCAGAAAGGGGTGCCACGTCTGCTTAATATACCCAACGGGTGTGCCTGGAGGGGCATGGACTTCAAGCTCTTGCAAGCAGCAAGGGTACAAGCAGCTAGAGCACCGGAGAGGTCGCTGGAGCTCAATCACTTCCTGGCCCACGTTGTCCATGATTTTAATGGTAAATGGCCGCAATGTTCCACAGCAGTTTCGTGTGCAGCAGTCAGTATCTTCTGCTGCAAAGTAGATCCTTTGCCCCCAAGCGTTTTTTACTTCATACTTGTTGCTGGTTTCAAAGCCAATGATGATTTCCAGGAGCTCAATCTGTTGATGAATGATCATTTGATCAATCTGGCTTAAATATTCCAATCCCGGGGGGCAGTTGGGAAGTGGAGGTGGAGCTGGCATCCAAGTTATAGGACGTGCATATCTTTGACCTGAAGAGAAGAAGAGTTTGGATTAGATATCCCGCTTTATCACTACCCGAAGGAGTCTCAAAGCAGCTAACATTCTCCTTTCCCTTCCTCCCCCACAACAAACACTCTGTGAGGTGAAGTGGGGCTGAGAGACTTCAGAGAAATGTGACTAGCCCAAGGTCACCCAACAGCTGCAAGTGGAGGAGCAAGGAAGCGAACCCAGTTCACCAGATTACGAGTCCACTGCTCTTAACCACTACACCACACTGGCTCTCACTGACCTGGGGGAGCTCCATAAGCTCCTTGAGGATGCTGAGGGGTGTTCATTAGCGGTCCTGGATAATGTGGCCCAGGGGCTTGTTGACTGTCCCATCCTGCATTGCCTGTGGTGTAGGGCCACCTTTTCTACGAGCTTGCGGGGGAAACAGTCTTGGTGGCATTTCTGTGAGTTTGTAAACATCTGTTTCATTGGGAGCTGTGTTGTTCTCTCAATGCACTGTTTCGCAGTTACTGGGCTCAGGTTGCTGCTAAGCAAAGGGGGAATGGTTTTTTGAAGGAGGACCATTCAGATGATGTGAGCCTCCACCTGCAGACTGAAATGGTATAGCCCATACACAAGTTGATGAGTCACAATGGTTGCAACTGTCATTGTCCTCTTTCGATCTTTAAGCTGGACCTATGAAGCAGTGCCAAGGAACTTCTCTCTCTCTCTCTCTCTCTCTCTCTCTCTCTCTCTCTCACACACACACACACACACACACAAATGTTTGCATCCATTATAAACATCAAGTAAACAAATTAAGGATTTGAATGAAACACTGCATGTCAAATTAAGGGTACCTGATTTCCCTCAGGCTTGCAAATGAATAACTGATTTCCCTCTGGCTAGCATGGCTACAACCATTAATCAGTAAACACTGTGTAAATGTTTGCAAAGTAATAATTTAGCACCGTAGTGTGAATCAACTATGCAATCCATCAGATGATTTGCCCATAATATGACTGTTAATCTACATTTGGCATTGCTAATTAAACTGTTTGGGTTTTGCAGAAAGCAAGCCCCGCTGGCACAGGAAAGAAGTAGCTGAGAAAAATCACAACTGATTGCAAATGGAAGCTGGAGATGTATATGTGCGCGTGCACGCGCGCATTATGCCTATTTATGGATTATGTAACGCCACTCATGCAAATGGAGTTTTACAGAGTAGAAAAGAGAGGCTGAACTATAACATGATGCCCATTAATTTGCAAATAATTTTGTGGGTCAGCTTGGACCAGAAACTATTTAGGTTGCATTGCACACTTTTATACCATCCAACAAACTTATTCTATGGAACCAGCCCACCAACCCTCTTCCAGGTGCTCCTGCTTTTGGAGGTTAGGTGGATAAGTACTAGAGAAAGACCTTCTCTGTGGTGGCACCCAAATTACCCACAAGAAGCTGCCTTATATTATGTCAGACAGTTGGTCCATCTAGCTCAGTATCCTCTATTGGTTCAACTGGTGAGTCACCAGGACCCACTACTAGATTGCAACTTGATCTAAGGTGAGGCACAGCAGTAGTACTGCCACCTTGCAAATATATGGTAATAATGATGATGATGATGATGATGGTGATGTTTTGGCTAAAGGTGGGGCCCAGATATGAAAATGTTGAAGACTCTGTTGAAGACAGTGACTCTTCAGATTTTCCGATAGGTCTCCCTTTCCAGCTCCACCTGGAGATGGCAAGGATTGAACCTGGGACTTCCTGTAGATGAACCATGGCCCTACCTGTATCTACCTAACACCTCCTTTGCCATCTTTTATGCACAAGCCATTCCTACCTTGCTCTGGATGGCTGTTGGAGTACAATCCTAAACATGCCTACTCAATCAGAAGTGACCTTCATTGAATTGACCTTGCCTTGTGAATGGTCCTTCCACCTAAATGAGAGAGGGAGATGGATAACGCATACTGTATATTTCATGTGCATAATATGTGTGAAAGGATATATGGTTTAGCTATGCATCTTGTCCCTGAGGAACAAATCACAACTGACCACTCTGCTTATCTGCTCTCTGCTTTAGCAGGTTATCCACTGCTTGAAAAGGAGCCCATGAAGAAGGCACCAGAACTCATCACACCAAGGTTACTTAAACATTTTTATATCACCAGTCTAAAACAGTACTAGAGATGGTACCCTAAATCCACATGTTCCCCCTCCTTATTTTCCCTGGGCCAGATCAAATGTCGCATTCTCCTGCTCATGGCTGCTACCAAAAAGCCATTTCTTATGATGGGATGTAATGTTTAAATGTATGCATTAGGAAAAGTAATGTTTCACTCGTGCATATGCCAGTGCTGTGCATGGGTAACATATACTACATGGCAAAAAAGCTGTCTTTTGCAGTAGTGGAGCCTGAGCTTGGCAACTTCCTCCCACAAAGATCCACCTGTTGTTGTTTAGTTGTTTAGTCATGTCTGACTCTTCGTGACCCTATGGACCAGAGCACACTAGGCACTCCTGTCTTCTACTGCTCCCGCAGTTTGGTCAAACTCATGTTGGTAGCTTTGAGAACACTGTCCAACCATCTCGTCCTCTGTCGTCCCCTTCTCCTTGTGCCCTCCATCTTTCCCAGCATCAGGGTCTTTTCCAGGGAGTCTTCTCTTCTGATGAGGTGACCAAAGTATTGGAGCCTCAGCTTCAGGATCTGTCCTTCCAGTGAAGGACAGATGAGCAGTGAGCACTCAGGGCTGATTTCCTTCAGAATGGATAGGTTTGATCTTCTTGCAGTCCATGGGACTCTCAAGAGTCTCCTCCAGCACCATAATTCAAAAGCATCTATTCTTTGGCGATCAGCCTTCTTTATGGCCCAACTCTCACTTCCATACATCGCTACTGGAAAAAACATAGATTTAACTATACAGACCTTTGTCGGCAAGGTGATGTCTCTGCTTTTTAAGATCTACCTAGCACCACGCAAAGACCTGGGAATTCACCCAAGTCTTGGATGTGGTAGGATGCCAGGTGGAATGCTTTTTGTGACTGATTTACTTGCCTAGTTTTATGCTGTTATCTTTTATGTTATGTGTGTCTTATTGCTACCTACTTCAGAATTGTCGCTTGAAATGAAAGAGCATGTCAGAAACATTTAAAATAAATAATAATAGATGCTATGGGGGTGGGGTATTTCTAGGTGGGTTGGACAATGTAGAACAAGTTAGAGCCACTTGATTGCTCAAGGAAGCAGGGATGAATGGGTAGCTCCACGTCTAGCCTGTGTCAATTTTGCATGTGTTTATTCCTTCTATCCTGTTTCTACATTAATACACCATTTTTTAAAACCTACATGAAAATCCACACTCATATTTTTAGCATGGTTGTCTCATTTTTTGATATATTTTATCCAAAAATGCCTGTTGTCGTGCATTCTAGTACATTTTGAACCCATAACTATTTTGCTAAATTTTGGAAAAGCACGTAGGGTAATTTCGTTTGCCCTGGGCATTATAACCCCTTGGAAATATCATGTGTATGTTGGAATGTGATTATACATGCCTTAGCATAGATACCAGATAAAAGCAAGGTCACTGGTCCATCCAGCTCAGAACTCTCCACATCAGAGGTAGGGAACCTGTGGCCCTCCAGATGTTGCTATATGTTTATATATTTTCTGTATAAATAAGTAACTATAAATCTGTTTGTCGTAAATGTTCCACAAGGCTTCTTGTTGCACTAACTGCAACAGACCAACAGAACTACCCACTCGGGAACTTGCTGTCTTGTGGACTTCTGCCAGATGTCTGAGTAACAGGATTTTTGCTATTATTGTCATAGATGCACAGATGCTTTCCTGGACCACGAGACCTCCTACGAATGTTGCTCCACCAACCCCTGCACAGGCTGTGTCTTGGCTTGCCGCCGGAGCCCTCGGCTTCTTACTAACGGCTACTACTTACTCACAGAGGACAGTTTTCTGTCGGATGAAGACGGCAACGTCACACTGAGTCTCTCCCAAACAAGTGTTACCTATAAAGAGAAATTAGTTAGGTAAATGTGACCTCGTGTATAAGTTCTATTGGAGAAGCAAGTGCCTTCCACACATTCTGCAAGACCAATGTTACTGAGTCCTGTTCAGTTATTTTCATGCCCCATCTCCTTCCTTATAGGAGGCCTTCTCAAAGGAATTAACTACTATATAAACCAGCCTATGAGTTCACTGTTATGGTTTGCTACCTCTGGTAGCTTGTTGAGAATCTATATTCTCCGCAAAAGTGCAGATTAGGAGTGGAGAACCTTTTTCAACCTGAGCAACTTTCGCTCATAATTAGTCATCTAGGGGCCACATGCCAGTGGCGGAAGAGGCCAGAGGGAAAATTGAGTGGGGCCCAGGGCAAGAGTGTGTGACTTTTACCATTGTACAAGAAGCTACATTCCAGGCACACAAAAGTCAGAGGTCTCAGCTTGGATCCAGGCAAGAAAGAGGTATAATCACAACTCAGTCACAATTCAATACCGGTAAAACACTTGAAGACCCAGAACAGGGGTTTGGGCTGAAGAGAAGTGGGCAACAAAGAGAAAACTGGAGGGCTGCATTTAGCCATCACATCTGAGGTTCTCTATCCATGTTACAGATTCCCAAGAGATAAATCTTGGTTCTCTGCTCTCAATCATGTTGCTGTTGATAACAATGATAATTCACCATCAGTAGGACAGTGCTTTGCAAAAGCCATTAACAATAGAGACCTCTCTGCCAAGGAGCTTACAACCTAAATTCTGGCAGGGAGCAATAATAATAGTAATAGTAGTAGTAGTAGTAGTAATACTTAATAATAATAATAAATTTATTATTTGTACCCCGCCCATCTGGCTGGGTTTCCTCAGCCACTCTGGGCGGATTCCAACAAAGGTTAAAAATACATTAAAATGTCACACATTAAAAACGTCCCTAAACAGGGCGGCCTTCAAATGTCTTCTAAATGTCAGGTAGTTGTTTATCTCTTTGACATCTGATGAGAGGGCGTTCCACAGGGTGGGGGCCACTGCCGAGAAGGCCCTCTGCCTGGTTCCCTGTAGCTTTGCTTCTCACAGTGAGGAAACAGCCAGAAGGCCCTCGGCGCTGGACCTCAGTGTCCAGGCAGAACGATGGGGGTGGAGATGCTCCTTCAGGTATACTGGGCCAAGGATGTTTAGGGCTTTAAAGGTCAACAACAACACTTTGAATTGTGCTCAGAAACGTACTGGGAGCCAATGTAAGTCTTTCAGACCGGTGTTATATGGTCCCGGTGGCCACTCCCAGTCACCAGTCTAGCAGCTGCATTCTGGATTAGTTGTAGTTTCTGGGTCACCTTCAAAGGTAGCCCCACATAGAGCGCATTGCAGTAGTCCAAGCGAGAGATAACTAGAGCATGCACCACTCTGGCAAGACAGTCCACAGGAAGGTAGGGTCTCAGCCTGCGTACCAGATGGAGCTGGTAGGCAGCTGTCCTGGATACAGAATTGAAAACAGGGAAGAAACAGGAAAGAAAGAAAGAAAGAAAGAAAGATGAGAGTAGCAGAAGAATATGCATAAAACTTAATTATATGCAAGTTAAGTACTTTGTTTCTGTTACAGATGAGAACTTAATGGGTTAAGTGTTTCATAGGCATTTGTAGATGATCAGTTTTGTACTAATGTTCTGGTTTTATTTTTTCGTGCCAGAATATTTCGGAGAAGAAAGAGAATCCGCCGATCCCTTGCTAGTTTGTTCAGTATTGGAACCTCTAAATCATGGTTGAAGAGCACCACTATTGACTTCCCTCACGTAGAGGATGCTTGGTTTGATGGAGACATGAAGGGGGACGCCAGTGAATATTATGACACTGGTGAGCATTGACTTTGCTCATGAAAGCTAGCAGCTATTCTAATAGGTATTGTACTTAAAGGAAGACCTGTGACATGGCGCAGAACATCTGGGCTTACGATATATGTTTTTCAATGGGTTTTTTTTACAGGTACCATTGATGCTGCTTTCAACTGCAAAGCCCAAAGGGCAGAGAGACACAGTCTGGTACAAAAGAAGCCCTCTTCTTCGAAAGATGCAACTTGGACAAAACCAAGAAAAGAGCAGCATTATTCACCTACTTGTATCTTTCCCCCAGCAGAAGAAGAGTACTTCTATGAAAAATCTTTGGACTGTTCCAGTGAGTTAAACCCTTCTCTGTGTTGTAAAGCTCTCTGTTTATGATATGCCTTTCCTTGTACAAACTATCCTGGGTTTTAAGATTGGCATGGGAGGTTCTGCCTGTCGTGCCTTTGATGATTGCAGCTCGTGGGGCTGCCACATGAAACAGAACCTTCTCAGTGGTGGCACCTCAGCTGTGGAACTCTCAGTGGAAATCTTGTTGTCCCGTATGTTGGGCTCATCCTTGCAGACATTTGGTACATACTTGACATCTTGTTACCTGCCGCTTATTGCTGACCATCACAGTGTATTTTGTGCTTGTGGTTTTAGAACTGGGATTTTAACCGTTTTTTATTTGTGGTTTTTATGAAGGTTGTCAGCCACACTATGTTCTGTTGTGAGGAAGAGCAGGATAGAAGGGAAATAAATCCACAGCCCCACTTGTGATCATTAGAAAGAAAGAAAACAAGCAGAAGTTGCTAGGAAGATGCTCTTTAATTAAAGAAAGGCCCAAGGAGTGGTTTAATGGGAATCTAATAGCCAGTAACCAGATACAAGATATACAAGATGGCAGCGCGCATAGACGCTGTGGCTTAGTGCTCTCCCTCAGCGTTTTGTTTTGTTTTTATTATTTTTACTTGGTCTGAGTATGTCTGGCCGGGCAAGAAAGATTTACAGCAGGCAGGAACTTCTGAAGGTCGGGTTACAGTGTGAACAAGCTGTAAGAGCTGATTATTTTCGCCCAGATAACGTTCCTGTGGGAGTAGCCAGGCCACCGGGCTCTCCATGGATTACTATGCCTCCAGGGAGGAGGCGAAGGCGGCGTAGAGACAGGAGGCAAAAGCGGGGTTGTCGGGCTGGCGTCCTGGTAAGATTGCAGAGGAGTCCATCTAAACCACCGCTCCCTAGCATATTTCTTGCTAATGTGAGATCTCTTACCAACAAGATGGACGAATTGAGGCTGCAGGCAGCAAAGAACAGCCTTGTAAAAGATTGCTGCGTTTTATTTGTCATTGAGACATGGCTTCAACCGTCCATACCAGACACAGCTATTCAGTTGGAAGGCTGTGCGGTACATCGTCATGACCGAGGCATGGACTTCGGAAAAACCAAAGGAGGGGGGCTGTGTGTATATGTGAACAAATGCTGGTCCAATAATTCGAAGACTGTGGGCAGTCACTGTTCACCGGATTTGGAATATGTGGCTGTTAAATGTAGACCAGCCTATCTCCCTAGGGAGTTCACAGCTGTTATGTTAACTGGTGTGTACGTGCCACCAGATGCCAATGCCAACTTGGCTTTGGGATGCCTGCAGGACCTTATCAGCAGCCAGCAAGACAAGTATCCTGAAGCTGTGCACATCATTGCGGGAGACTTCAACCATGTTGAATTTAAAACAGTGCTCCCAATGCTCTATCAGCATGTGAAATGTCCCACAAGAGGGGACAAGACACTGGATAAAGTTTATTCGAATGTAAATCACGGCTATAGGGCTTTACAGCTGCCACACTTGGGCCAGTCCGACCATATGTCTCTGTTCCTGGTACCAGCATATATCCCACTCAGGAAACGGGCTCCCACAATATTAAAATCTGTTAAAATCTGGCCTGAAGGTGCTATTCACCAGCTGCAGGACTGTTTTGAGAGAACCAATTGAGATATTTTCGATAGTTCAGACCTGGAGGAGCACACGGCGGCAGTTCTGTGCTATATCAATCGCTGCACAGACACTGTCACAGTAAATAAATCCATCCGGTTTTACCCCAATCAGAAACCCTGGATGAATAGAGAGGTCCAGTGCCTGTTGCGGGAAAGGAACAGGGCTTTCAGGTCAGGCGAGGTGCAGCTTTACAGTGTAGCAAGAGCAAACTTGAGGAGGGGTATTCGACGGGCAAAATTGGATTATAGGCTGAGGATTGAGGATAATTTAAGGAGCAACAACACAAGACAGATGTGGCAGGGGATTCAGCATATTACCAACTACAAACCTAACCTTGGTGCTGTCGACGGTGACCCCTTGCTGGCAGAGGAGCTTAACCTCTTCTTTGCTCGCTTCGAGAAGGAGCCACCTGAGACGCCGGTATTACAGCCACCAGCCCATAGGGGCCCCTCATTCACGGTAGAGGAACATGAGGTGAGACAGGTTTTGAGGATGGCGAATCCGAGGAAGGCGGCTGGACCTGATGGCATCACTGGAAAGGTGTTGAAGGGCTGTGCGGATCAGCTGGCGAGGGTCTTTACTAAGATCTTCAATAAGTCCTTACACCAGTCTATTGTCCCACCCTGCCTGAAGTCGTCAACTATTGTCCCTCTGCCTAAAAAATCCACAATCAGTAGTTTGAATGACTATAGACCAGTTGCACTGACTCCAATCATCATGAAGTGTTTTGAAAAACTGGTGCGCCGTCACATTATTTCCTGTCTTCCATCAACTTTTGACAACTACCAGTTTGCATACAGAGCAAATAGATCCACAGAAGACGCCATCAATACCACTCTCCATGCTGCTCTGTCCCATCTGGAGCAGCCGGGGAGTTATGTGAGGCTGCTGTTTGTGGATTTTAGCTCTGCTTTTAACACTATCCTCCCCCATAGACTGGTGTCCAAGCTAGAGGCGATTGGACTCTCCAACTCCACCTGTCTCTGGGTTTTGGATTTTTTGTCAGAACGTTCCCAGAGGGTTAGAGTAGGGTCACACATGTCCACAGCCCTTAGCCTTAACACCGGCTCACCACAGGGTTGTGTGTTGAGTCCCCTGCTCTACACTCTCTATACGTATGACTGTACAGCCATCTATTCCAGCAACAAAATCATCAAGTTTGCTGATGACACTACGGTGGTAGGGCTCATTTCAGGAGGGGATGAGTCCGCCTATCGGGACGAGGTGGAGCGGCTCTGTGTTTGGTGTGGAGAGAACAATCTGGCTCTTAATACGGCTAAGACCAAGGAATTGGTGGTGGATTACAGGAAAAAAAAGGCGGACATTCAGCCCTTGTATATCAACGGGGAACGGGTGGAGAGGGTGGCGGAATTCAGGTTTTTGGGAGTAGCTATCGATCAGGGCATGACTTGGAGCGCACATACCACTGCTCTGGTGAAGAAGGCCCAGCAGAGAATTTATTTCCTCAGACTTTTAAAGAAGAACAATCTGAGTGAGAGACTGCTGGTGTCCTTCTACCGAGGCTCCATAGAGAGCATTCTTACATACTGTATTTGTGCTTGGTTCTCCAGTTGTACAGCTAGGGAGAGGAAGGTGCTCCAGAAGGTCATAACCACAGCCCAAAGGATTATTGGTCATCCTCTCCCATCTTTGGAAGAACTGTACGGTTCCCGTTGTCTTAGGAAAGCAAATAACATCCTGCAGGATTCATCTCACCCGGGACACGGTCTGTTTGCACTACTGCCTTCTGGCAGGAGATATAGAAACATCAAGTCAAAGACAAATAGACTGAAAAACAGTTTCTATCCAAGAGCTGTGGCCTTTTTGAATGCTGTAACTCGATAGTGTGAACTGGGAGTTTGATGGGTGTGGTGTGGGTGTGGCTGGAATGTGGTTTGTTTGGTTGTTGTTGTTGTTTCGCTTTTGTTGTTTTAAGGGATGGCATCCAATTTCGTTGCACTTTGTGCAATGTTGCACTTGTGTAATGACAATAAAGAATCTATTCTATTCTATTCTATTCTAAGAACATAATAACAGGAGCTAAGATGAATACTTTGAATACATTCTGTAACATCTGTCATGTCGTATTTGGTGGGCTTAAAACAAAATCAGGAGGATTAAATCAGCTTAATTATGGCCTAATTCTCCACTTACGTTATTATGGCTCCAGGAATGCCTCAGAGCTCTGCAATATGTAACCTCATTTATACAAATGTTTTGGTGCACTGTTCATTCCCTATCAGTCATTCTTTACCGAGGCCTTGGCTGTACTAAGTGTTTTGTGCTGGTCAAGGTGTGATCTAGTCAGGAACAGGTCTTCTGGATTAAAGCTAGCACAGCACTGGAAATTTCTCCTTCATTCTTTCCAATCCTTCTACATCGATTAACGAGAAAAAAGGACCATTTAAACATCACCAAAGGGGGTATAACATTTAGGGGAAATGCTCACAGGTGAGGTGCAGAGTTTTAGCTGGCCTTACCTTACTTTTGGCGATGCGGGTGGCGCTGTGAGTTAAACCACAGGGCCTAGGACTTGCTGATCAGAAGGTCGGCGGTTCGAATCCCCGCGATGGGGTGAGCTCCTGTTGCTCCGTCCCTGCTCCTGCCAACCTAGCAGTTTGAAAGCACGTCAAAGTGCAAGTAGATAAATAGGTACCGCTCCGGCAGCAAGGTAAACGGCGTTTCCATGCGCTGCTTTGGTTTTCCAGAGGCTGCTTGGTCATGCTGGCCACATGACCGGAAGCTGTACGCCGGCTCCCTCGGCCTGTAAAGCGAGATGAGCGTTGCAACCCCAGAGTCGGCCATGACTGGACCTAATGGGCAGGGGTCCGTTTACCTTTACCTTACTTTTGAGGTGGCCAAAAGTCTCTTCTTTCATTCTACAAATCATCTCACCAACAGCCTGTGCTCTGCAGCCTTTTTCAGGGGCCCATGCCCAGGGGAAGATATAATGAAAACTCCTTATGGAAAAATGGCATTAAGGGGTGGAAGGGAACATGGCTCAATGGCAGAGCACATGTTTTAATAGAGTCCTAAGACTGTAGAGTTGGAAGGGATCCAGACGGTTACCTAGTCCAACCCCATGCAATGCAGAAGCTTCTAGGTTCAGTCTCCAGCATCTCCAGGCAAAAGGGACAGGCATCATGAGATAAGAAACACCTCTTGCCCAAGACCCTGGAAGGCTGCTGCCAGTCAGAGTAGACAGCACTGGGTGGACAAATAACCTGGCCTGTGGCTTCCTGTTATCGGGAAGGTAACATTCTTGCAATAACTGTTTTTCTTTCTCTCTATCTCTGTATGTGTTTTTAATAGAGCCTTTTACAGTAAGGCACGACCTCTGCCCAGTTATCGTGCTCTCCATGTGTTTGATCATTTCTCTCTGCGTAAGGTAAATCTGAATGTCTTTTTATATATAGCAGCACTTTCATCTATAATGCATTCAAAGAGTTTTTCAAAGAAGCTATATAAACTGTCCTTCGGAAAATCATGTGACCAGATATGGGAGCTCAAGGGTCTTTTGGACTAACAGCAGCCTCTTGGTTCTGTTGCACGGAAAATTCAGGCAGGCTTCAAAATCAATTTGTTAAACGATACTACCTGTATAGTGTGTTGTTCTAGTTTAGGTTGAGCTTTTTTAAAAGATCAAATACTAATGAGTTGCATATCCCAGAGGACCACCCACTTCCTATTCAGCCATTTAACAGAAGACTGATCTCCAAGGAGAGCCAAATGAAAGCCATTTTGACGCCCACTTACGAACTAGTGACCAGGGTGAATTTCTGGGAGAGATTTGGAGAATGCCAAGCTGGTTGTTATCTTGGCTCCTGATGTGAAAAGCCACCAGCTTAGCCTGACCTTGTTGACAGGCTCTTGAGTTCATGGCTGGAGGATGAATGAAACACATAGCTGTCATTGCTCTGCAGATCTCCCTGCCTGATTTAATATTAAGATGATTTGACATAGAAGGGAAATGAATTAATTATATTTGCATTGATTATTGACTATTTGATATTTTCCTGCTTTGAGCCTTTTGATCCATCCTGTTTATTAATATTCAATAAATACGTTTATAATAAAAGACTAAAATAAGGAAGAGAAGAGTTTGGATTTGATATCACTACCCTAAGGCAGTGTTTCCCAACCACCGTTCCGCGGCACACTAGTGTGCCGCGAGATGTTGCCTGGTGTGCTGCGGGAAAAATTAAAAAATTCGAAAGATTTTTTTTTTAAAGTCAAATTTTCGATTGGGGCGCCGTCACTAGATGACCCCTGGGGTTCCCTCCCTCCCTCCCGCTCTGCGCCTCCCTCCTCCTCTGGGGAGGCCCTTCCTGGCTCTCGGCCAAGGCTTGGCGGCTGCCACTCACTCACTCGCTCGCCCACCCGTCCCTCCATCCCTGCACCCGGCCTCTCCCCCTCCGTCCCCGGCGCGGGGGCTGCCGGGATCTGTAGTCCCCTCGCCCTTGGGCTCCGCGCCCGCGCGGGGTGCGCGAACTACGTTTCCCAGCGTGGCCTGGCGGGCCAGGCGTTTTGTTTGAAGCGCTCTTCTCCCGGCCATGGAATGAGCGCAGCGGCGGCGCCCGGGCGGGCAGGGGCTCTTCCGCACAGACCCCGCACAGCCTGCCTGCGCCCCCGCGGAGATCGGGCGGCAGGATGGAGCCCGGGGATCCCCGCGGAGGCGGAGCGGCGGAGGCTGCCCCCCAGGTAGGGCTGCGTCGGGGGGTCTTTATTTTTGCAATGCTGCATCCGCGCCGGAGGGGACGCATCGGACCACGGGGAGACCCCTTGGCGGGCGTGCAAGGCAATGCATGCGTGCAGGCGTTGCATGGAGTGCAGTGCAATGCAATGGCAACGCGGCGCCCTGCATGCATGCATGCAACTTGCACTGGCGCTCTGGACTTGGCAGGTGAGGGGGGTCCCCAGTGGGCGGCAGAGAGAGCCGGGAGGGCGAAGGGGAGCCGGGGGGGAGCAGCGCTGCTCCTCGAGCCGAGCCCGGGGGGAAACTTCGGCGTCGTTGCGCCGGGTGTTGGAAGCGGAGGCTGGCGGGGGCCCCTCACCTGCAAAACCTGGTCGCCTCTCATATATTTCGTGCATTGCATTCATCGCCCGCTTTCTCCTCCAAGGAGCTCCCGGGGGCGCGCGTGGTTCTCACCGTGTTATCCTCGCAACAACAGCCCTGCGAGGTGGGTCAGGCGAGTGGCCCAAGGGAGCACCCAGGGATTGTCCTGGCCAGGTGGGGTGATTTGAACCCTGCTCTCTGCCCGGTCTTCGTCCTCATTTAGCCCCCACATGTGCATGACTGTGCATGACTGAGGTTTCCCCCCCCTCGTCTTGGCTATGGTGTGAGTCTGTGCTGTTAATTAATGGGGTTCTGCCTTCGGAGAAGATGAGCCAGCCCTCAAGGAGGTGATTATGTAATTTGCTAGCAATTCATGTCCCTCCCGGCGTGACGCTGCGCGCTGACGTCACGGGGCTGTAATGGTGGTGTGCCTCGAGATTTTTTTCATGAAACAAGTGTGCCTTTGCCCAAAAAAGGTTGGGAAACACTGCCCTAAGGAGTCTCAAAGCGGCTAACAATCTCCTTTCCCTTCCTCCCCCACAACAAACACTCTATGAGGTGAGTGGGGCTGAGACACTTCAGAGAAGTGTGACTAGCCCAAGGTCATTGAGGAGCGGAGATGCGAACCCGGTTCCCCAGATTACAAGTCTACCGCTCCTAACCACTACACCACACTGGAGAGGTCTGTGGTGGGAATATAGTGGGAGGACACTATCTTTTTGAGTGGGTTTGCACTTAAGTGAATTGGATGAAACTGGAAGAGGCCTCTGGGTAGGGAAAGGACTCAGCCGTAGAAAAGCTATGGCTTCCTTTAACAGAGACTGCTCATTCTGTAAGTACTTCATAAACTTTACCTTATGTATAGGGACATCCTGGATTCTGAAAGTTATTAATGTAAGGACAACACACTAGGGAATTGCTATCTCTCAGGTAGGAGATCTCTGCCTCTGACAATGTGCAAACCTTTGGGGGGCACCTCAAATTGGATTGTTGTCATATACAGTAAGCCCACATCTTACGCAAAGATGCATTCTGGGGGATCACACCCCACATCTTACGCAAAGATGCATTCTGGGGGATCACACCTAAGGGCAAAATTGTGTATAGTCAAAACACATTGTGTGCAATAGCAGGTAGGATTGAGAAAGTCTTTTTTCCTTGCACGCCTGCCCCCATTCCTCCTTTTTAATTTTTCTATTTATTTATTTTTTGCCAAGTGATTAAAGCTGAACACAAGTTAAATGCACATAAGTTGTGGGCTTAGTTTAATACCAAAGTAAATGGTGGTGTGAATAAGGTAGGCTTGCAAGGTCCCAGGCTCACATCCAAATAGGGTTTGAGGTCAAAACTGTTTTGAATGTCAAGAAAAGCATATGGAGAATTCATTTGAATTTGGGCACAGTTCCTTACCTCATGAACAAATAGTCCCCATACAATCTTACTTTAATTTATAGTCCATTCTAATTAATTGCACTGCAGCTTAAATTTGAATTTTAGCAATGTTGTGCATTTTTAAAATGATTTGCAAACTGCTTAGAAGCCGCATGGGCAATACGGGTTGGATCCAATACCATCAATTGCATGAAGTGTTCAGGACAGATAAGAAAAAAGGTTTCTCAAACGAACCTTCATAATTAGAAAAAGTGTTATTACAAAACCAAGCCAAGGTAATATCAAAAATGTATGATACATTATTGGAGTGGGAGGTCAAAGACGAACAGGTCAAGGAGGTAATGATCAAGTGGGCTGTAGATATTGGGAAAACCATTAACTTAACAGCATGGGAAGAACTATGGAGAAAGAATTGGAAATTTACAGCCTGTGAAGTATTGAGGGGAAACCTAATCAAGATGTTTTATAGATGGTACTTAACACCTACCAAAATAGCTAAATTGTATAAGACAAAAGCAAATCTGTGCTGGAGGTGCGGTAAAACAGAGGGGACACTTATACATGTTTGGTGGACCTGTGAAAAAATCAAAAGCTTCTGGAACACAGTGTTTGACAAGCTTAAAAAAATGTTTGTATAACTTTATGAAAAATACAGAAGCTTTTCTACTAGGGATAACGGACACAGGTATAGCAAGAGAAGATCAGAAAATATTCCTCTATGCCACAGGAGCAGAAAGGATTGCTAAAAACTGGAAAAAAGAAACTGTGCCAAAAAAAAGGAATGGCAAGATAAACTGTTAGAGTATATTGAACTGGCTAGATTAACAGAGGCAGTTAGAGATCACACTAGACAAGAGTTTCAAAAAACATGGGGAAAATGCAGAGAATCCTTCACAAAACAGTGCCCTAAAATACATAGCTGGACTTGTTTCGATTAATGTCTGCAGGAGACGTTGTGGATATTTAAGTTATAATTAGAAAAATCTTAATAATTATTCATAAAGGAAACAGTTTATAAGAAGTAAATTAGGAGGCCAGATACAGGATAAAGGAAATCTTTTATTTGGTTGTTTGTATTGTTGTATGTTATGCTCAGTGTATATTATGTTCACGTTTAATGAGGGTGGATTTGTGTATTGGGAGGGTTTATGTTATGTTGTAAATAAAATTCCAATAAAAATTAAAAAGGGGGGGGGGAGGAAAGAAGCCGCCTGGGCATTTAACCGGAATATAAACAAATAAATAATGCTTAAGATGTTGACTTGCGTTGATTCTTGTCGTTTCAGATTCTTTCTGGGAGGACTGTTTACAACTCTGCTGAGCTTCTTGCTGTTGATCATCATTTTAATTTGTAAGCAAAAAATAAATGTTTATCCTTGCTACACGTCAGATGATTCCTACATTGCTGGGGGTTGGACCAGATGACCCTTGGGGTCCCTTCCAACCCTACAATTCTATGATTTGTGGGATTAAGGGTTCACCCAGACTTCCTTTTGGCGACGTTTTTAGGCACAGGGCCAAGCTTTAAAGCTCTGTGCCTGAGTGGTTTTCTTTTTGTCCCGGCGCATTCCCCGGGAAAACCCCCATTTTTCCGCTGAATTGGAGCAAATGGCAAAGGGCTTCCCCATGGATTGCCATTTGCCATTCAGTGGTAAAATGGGGGTTTTCCCAGGGCAAGTGCTCTGACAATAAACAAACAAACACATCGCTTGGGCATGGAGCTTTGAAGCGCAGACCCACACCTGGAAAGTGTGGCACAAAAGTCTGCACGAGTCCTGACTTGAGGTACCTAATTCTTCTGAAAACAAGTGTGTGCTGTGCCCAGTAAGCAATCATCATAACCATCTATAACTTATTTATTCATAAAACACCAAAAGTTAGAATATGTTTATGAACTTATTTTGCAGTGCTATTCCATACCTATTTCACTGCTAATTTGGACTTCATAATAATTTCTTAACCAAGACATAAAACTTCTCTAATCAAATTTAACAAGATGCTTATTACCATCAACTTACTGCTGCATGGCTAGGAATCAATATGCCTAAAAGATTGTGCCTTAAGTAATACTGACAAATGTGAGAATGTTAGATGGTTTTCAGCTCTGTAATACTTGTCATTCTTTCCCCTTCTTCTCTCAGGTTCACTGGCACTTTTGTACTAGTCCCTTCGTTGGACCACCTGTCAGTTCATGCGATCTGCGAAGAATAATCATCCTTTCTCTTCAGAATCTTATTTGTTTCCACATTCTTCTGGAACCCTTGCCTAAGCTACCTGTAGGAACATCTGCATTTTTTGTTGTTGTTTTCTTAAACCACGTGCCTTCAAGCTGCACCAAGGACACAGATGAAAAAGCATTTTGAGGATTGAGGATTCTGAGAGAATCTCACGATTTTCAGGATTTAGGAACTGGTGGAAACCCAAGCTGGGACAGGACATTGGGTTGGCAATTAAGGTAAAGGTAAAGGACCGCTGGACGGTTAAGTCCAGTCAAAGGCAACTATGGGGTGCGGCGCTCATCTCACTTACCTTGGCAGTTATAACACATGAGCCAATATGCACCTTCTTTGCTGATCAAACTGCTAATCCCAGAAAGGATGGAGTGCTAGCAAACTAGCCTCATCCTATAGCTATGTGTGCATTGCATGGGAAAGACAGTCAGTGGTAGGCAAATGACCCTTAAGAAATACTTGCCCACTATTTCTGATGTTGGGGAACCCAGAGAGGCTTACCCATACAACACAGTTTGAAAACTGCTGCCCTCCCTTAATCCAGTGCGGGACTGTTTGTTCACTTTGTTTGCCAGTTTATCAGTAGATAGGATACGTCCAAACTGATTTTATAAAAGGTTCATGTTTGATGACCAGCATCCAGCTTTCCAAACTGGGTTGGGAGTGGATATGGGGAAACTCAAGTTCAGACTTCCCACTCAGGTCTGGAGGGCCTAGAAGGTACCATTGTCTCTCTCAGAATATGCCTACGTTGCAGGGCTGTTGTGAGGATAAAACACCACTCTGAGTTACTTGGAGGAAAGGCAGGATGTAAATAACTCAGTAAATTAGAATAAATGATGTCTTGCATTCAGTCCAGCTGTGTCACTCTGATTCCCTGCACCATAAATTTCTTGGTCAAGAAAAGTTCGGGATTTTTGTATCATTTGTGCACCTTTCTTACTTGCAATACTGTATAAACTATAATAAGAGCAAATCACCACATTTTAGTGATACTTATAATCAAGGCACCTAATCCCGAAACCTATACTGTACTTGTATTTGAACACATATTTTACAATAAAGTTTTTGAAGCACATTAGTGCAATTATCATTATTTTTATGTTGCAGATACACTTGTTATTTTGAAATCTGAAGTATGCATCTGGGAAGAAAGAAATTGCTTGGTTCCAAGTTTGTGGGGCAACGCAGAGCACTATACATTCAACTTGGTGTGCAAAATTGTGGCAGGCAAAAAGGTTGCATATGCAACCATCTACCTGTCCATCTGCTTTTCCCCATCTTCCATTATCCTATTACTCGTCTGCAGTGGGGCCATAGCTCAGAGGCAGAACACATCCTTTGAGCCCTCGGGTTCGATCCTTGGCAAACACCAGTCCAAAAGCAGTCTCAGGGAGTAAGCGCTAGGAAGGCATCCCTGCAAAAGACCACGAGGAAGTGTTCCCTGCCAGACAGATGCTAATGACTAGTGCACATAGTTACTAACTGTTCCCTTTTTTAAAGGGAAATTCCCTTATTCTGAATAGGATTCCTCGCAAGAAAAGGGAAAAGTTAACAGCTATGCTAGTGCACTGTATTTTTGTACTTTCAGTGTTTCCAGGCTGTGACGCTTTATGGTTTACATTTTCGGTTCTTTGTTTTCTTTGTGTTATGCTTGCACTTTTTGTTTTGTTCACACACACACACACACACACACACACACACAGAAAGCATTGTAGAAGTTAGACTGATTCTCTATAAAGTGCACCTTGAGCCACCAGATGGTGCAATTTTACAGCTGAGTTTGTTGTCTTTCCTGCAGGTATCCTCCATGTGAACCCAAAAGCGCTAATCCCTTCCCTCTCTGCCACAACTGCCCCTTAATAGAGGTATGCTGCTTCTGGACCTGGAGGTTCCATTTAGCTGCCATGGCCAATAAGACATAAAAGTCCCGAGGGCCCTGAATCAGTCTAATCTCAGGAAGATTTTAAAGCTGTGACTATGGGCAGTGAGTTCCATAGGTTTAATTAAGTCCAGGGAGTTCCATGTATGGATGAAGAGCAGCCTAGAAACTGAATAAAAAAATAAAATAAATTTGCACAGCTTCAGGCCCCAGCGAAAATGTTCCTCTTCAACCAGGCCTTCTGTTGATCAACATCCTATGTCCTTTTAATTGCGCGCATGTGTGTTACTGGCTTGTTTTGTTTTTAATTACACATTTCGTGTTTTTGTTTTGCATTTTCATGCTGTGAAATTCCTCCTTGAGATCTTTGGGTGAAGGGGTGGTATACAAATTTGTCAAACAACACTTGTTGTTGTTTAGTCGTTTAGTCGTGTCCGACTCTTTGTGACCCCATGGACCAGAGCACACCAGGCACTCCTGTCTTCCACTGCCTCCTGCATGTTTGTAGCTTCGAGAACACTGTCCAGCCATCTCGTCCTCTGTCGTCCCCTTCTCCTTGTGCCCTCCATCTTTCCCAACATCAGGGTCTTTTCCAGGGAGTCTTCTCTTCTCATGAGGTGGCCAAAGTATTGGAGCCTCAGCTTCAGGATCTGTCCTTCCAGTGAGCACTCGGGGCTGATTTCCTTCAGAATGGAGAGGTTTGATCTTCTTGCAGTCCATGGGACTCTCAAGAGTCTCCTCCAGCACCATAATTCAAAAGCATCAATTCTTCGGCGATCAGCCTTGATGGTCCAGCTCTCCCTTCCATATATTACTGGGAAAACCAGTACGGACCTTTGTTGGCAAGGTGATGTCTCTGCTTTTTAAGATGCTGTCTAGGTTTGTCATTGCTTTTCTCCCAAGAAGCAGGCGTCTACTTCCCTTTTAAAGCCACAGCGCGGCGATGTTTAGCATGCCTTACAACCCAAGCGAAGCCATTTTCGAGATTAAAATGCTTATTTCGCGAAGCGCAGGTGAGCTCGTGGCTTGATCCACGCCGCATTCGTGTTGCTCTATAATGTTGGCGTTATCCTTTGTTTTTAAAGCCGCTTTGAGATTCATCCGGCACAGAAATACCTGCGACGTGGGAGGGCTGTTCCCGCCGCGGGGGCAGTAAATTGGGGACGCAAAAGAGAAAAGATTCTTCCCGCCAAAGGGGTGCGAACCCAACCTAGTGCTGTCCTACACTTCCGGCACAAAACCGAATTGTCTCCCCCCCCCTTTCTAACCCCCTCCCCAAGTCCAGATAGCGAGCCCGGGGCCGGCTAGGCATTTCGTTGGCTTACAATGCACCCCCCCCCTGCCCCTGCCGGTTTGTCTGTGGGTTCGTGTTGCTGGGAACCAGCTCTGGATCCTTAGAACACAAGCGTGGTCAAAACCCCAGCGAGAGAAGCCACTCGGCGACGTCCGGTTCGGTGCCGGAATTGTACGAAGAGAGTTCCATTTCCCCGCCCCCTAAGCCCTCACCTCTTTAGCCGCCGCGAGGAAAGAGGAAGGTAATATAAACCGCCGGGTAGGCCCCGCCTCCTGCGCTCGGTTGCCATGGCGACGGCGTCGGCCGTGAGGAGGAGGCCGCCGCCGCCGAAGCAAAGCGAAGGCCCCGCGAGCGGCCATGGGGCGCAGTGAGTCCTGCTTTCCTCGCGTCTTCGCCGGCGGGGTGGGGGGTGGGGGTGCGAACCGCTCGGCGCCGAGCCTGAGGGAAAAATGGGGCGGAGGGTGTGGTGTTTTTTTGGGGGGGGGGGAGGGAGAAACCCCGGAACCGGTTTTCCCTGAGAGAACAGCAGGGGGCCTTGCGGTGCCTTCAGAGCAGGACCGCGCCGTGCATTTCGAACGCGGCCAACCGTCGTTTGTAACGGTCGCTCAAAGCACGTGACCCTGTCCCTGCCCCGCGCGCAAAGCCTCCTGGGAAATGCAGTTCCCACGCCCTTTCCTCACACCTCCTGCGCCTCGTGGCTTCAGGTGTTTTCTGCCGCCTCTCGCCTGTCTCTGGAGCATGTGCAGAGGGCAGGGAGCGTTCTTTCTCCCCACACCGTAGCTAAACAGCTGCATAACCTTTAGAAGACATCTGAAGGCAGCCCTATATAGGGAAGTTTCTTCTAATGTGTCGTGTTAGCTGGGCGGGGCCCTATTATTATTATTATTATTATTATTATTATTATTATTATTATTATTTCCCAGAGTGCCTGGGGCAACCCAGTCAGATGGACGGGACACTATTATTATTATTATTATTATTATTATTATTATTCTTCAGGGCTGGATTTAGGTTTGATGAGGCCCTAAGCTACTGAAGGTATTGGGGCCCTTTATATGTCCAGCTGTCCTTTGTCAACAACAAATTGTCCCTGTTTTTTGTGTTGAATATATGTTATGTGGTAATTTATGCACCTAATAGGTATCTAAAGCCATTTGCACATAACAAAATAGTATTTTATCAAAGCAATTGTTGAACTGAAATACAATTGGGAAGAAGTATATTAATAGTGAAATACAATTAAGAAGAAGAAGTATATTAATAGTGAAATAATTATTAAGCTCTAATCTTATATTTTGGAAATGTGCATCCAGTTGTTGTTTTTCCTTTAAATTTTTTGGAGGTCCCCAAGAGAGTGGGGTCCTAAGCTACAGCTTGTTTAGCTTATATGTAAATCCGGCACAATATTATTGAGGAGGCATTTCTCCCCAAGCCAAGAGCATGTGCAGAGAGCGTTTCTCAAGCCAAGGGGGAATGACTTTGAAGCTGGTGGACCTGAGCACGTGCAGAGGACATCTTCCCGTACAGGGAGCACATGGAAAGGGGATGCTGAGTAAGCTAAGGAGGCAAAGGCACCTGCAGGAAGCCTTTTTCAGCCTGTGGAAGGAGAGCTCATCTCTGCGCATATGCAGAGGGTGCTCCCGGTTCTGACAGCCCAAAAGCAGGTGCAGAAGGGATTTGCAAGTCAAGAGCATGTGCAGAGGCAAGGGGGCAGTGGTGGTGGTGGTGGGGATAGCTGCCCCCCCATCAAGTAAATAAATAAAAATACTTAACTAAAAGTAGAAATTGTAGAATAAACCTTTCTACAATTTTTGACATATTTTTTTCTGAGCACTTCGGATCAATAGAAAATAATTTAAAACAACTGAGCACTCACAATGTGCTCCCCTGCCTCTACCCCTCTCTCATAGTGAATAGACTACAAACTTAAGTAAGTTTAAACGCTTTACTTACGGTGACCAGAGGTCTCATTCATGCATTGTTCAGTGCTACAGCAAAAACAACACAGGTAAAAACCTCTGCAGTATAAATTGCAGCAGTTAGTTTCAAACATGGAGTCTGGCACTCGGGAGCCCCAGTCTCATGCACCTGGTCCGTTACATGGTTCAAAAAGAAGAGAAAAGAGAGCAAAAGGAATAGGAAACAAGCCTCCCGCCCCCAAAATACGGGAGCATGACCCAGCTGAGCCTTCTCTAGAAATTTACAGCTTTGTGGTCTTTATTTACTAACTAGCATAGACATGCATTGTTAGGTTTAATTGCAAAATCTTCCACAAAAACAGCATTGGAATGCATTCTTTATGAGATCATTTCTGCACATCATTTAACCAAGCTTATGTTATTGTTTTTTCCTGTGGTGAGATTAATTTCCCCACAAAACACATATTTTATACACCACAGAAGTTCTCAGGTTCACCCCCCAGCATCTTCAGGTAGGACTAGGAAAGAGTCCTGTCTGAGACTCTGGAGAACTGCTGCCAGTCAGTGTCAACATTAATGAACCGGATGGACCAATGGGCAGCTTCTATTTTTCTATGCTATTGCAAGAAGTATTGCCTTAGAAAAGTATCAAATGCAGAAGTGAGAATATAAAACCCACTTCTGGTTTTGATATCTTTCTAAAGCAATGAATGTGGCCTTACTTGATGGAAGGAATTGCTTCTATATTTACTATGATATTTCTTTCAGTCACAGAAGAGCTAGTTAGACAAAGAGCAGAACATAACAACTGTGAAATCTTTTCCTTGGAAGAAATTTCCTTACACCAGCAGAATATAGAGAAAATAGAACATCTTGACAAATGGTGCCGGGATTTGAAAATTCTGTATCTTCAAAATAATCTGATCCCCAAAATTGGTGAGTAAGTTCAGTGATGTATTAATCTGTCTGACATCTGAAAATGGTCTAAGATGATATTGGGAGGGGAAAGTTTTAAAAGAGAGAAGGTGTTCAAGGTCCATAACGTTTTAAGAAGAGAAAACAGCTTTCAAAAACTCCTTTCTGTTTTGTCCTATACAAATAGTTCACAAGCTATAACCAGGAAGTTGTTCATTAATTGACCTTTCTGCTTCCTCTGAAACTTACAAATGTGGTGAGTAAATTGTGTATAGGGTCACTCCCTTAATCTCAAGAAGCTGGTGTAAAGCAAGCTGTCATTTTAAGCTAGCATAGAGTGATGCCAGATCCAAAACTCCTTCAGGAACAAGCCTTCTGTCTGCTGAGCTGGTCCAAGCCTATCAAAAAGGAAAACAAGCCTTTAAAATAGCTTGCTTACACTTCCATTTTTTTGCCAGGTCACGTGAGCATCTCACTTAAATCCCTGCTGCCTGTTCCTGCTCCCAGAATGCTGCTTTTGGGGGACAGAGATCCAGTCTCATTCTTAGCAGAGCCACTCTCATCTCAATTCCCCTTCCATTTGAACTGAATTCATTCACTAGTATTCTAATTTTTCTGAATGGAATGGTAATGCTTTGATTCTTCCCCTTAAAAATATAGAGAGACGTGCAGAAATGAAATGAATATTAATAGTAATAATAACACTGTGGTCTTTTGGCTTCTTGAAGACTTTTTTGGTCTGTTTTAATTTCTGTTCGGTTGGTAATTAAAAAACTATTACTGTATCCTCTTCATTAAGCCTAACCTTGCAGATTTACATGATCCGTAATAAATTCTGTTTCAGAAAATGTTAGCAAACTGAAGAAGCTTGAATATTTAAATTTGGCTTTAAACAACATTGAAAAAATTGAGAATTTGGAAGGTAAGATCTTTGCCTTACAAAAAAAAATGTAAGTCATGCTTGTTAATATGGAAAAGGAGTCATCTTTTTATGATAGAGAATGGTACTGCTGAAACCCTGCTGGATTCTGGGCACACATGGATTTTCTGTTTCTCAGAAGCAGATATTTATTAGCTTGTCTAGGTTCAAGTTATTGAACCTGTCAACAGAAGGAATATCAAGCAGAGATGTTTGCATTCAGCAAGTGGAACAAACTTTATCCAGCTCGAGACACCTCCTTGAATTGATAGGTGATGCTCAATATAGGTACTTCCATGCCAGGCTTATTCATTAGTCTGGGTGAGAAAGAGACCTGCTCTTACTTTAGTTTTGTCTGCAGGGGATCCTTTCCCAACAGCCTGTGACATCAAAACATTGTACGTGATCTCCTCCAGCTCACAGAATTTTGTTGATACGTTGTTTGAGTGAGTTGGCACAACACTAGATTGAAGCTACAGTGGAACCTCGTGTTATGGATGGGATCTGTTCTGGAGGCCTGTCCATAACACAGAACTGACGCAAGCTGAAGCGCTGTGTCTGCGCACGCGCACGGTGTGATTTAGCTCTTCTGCACATGCGCGAGTGGCAAAACCCCAAAGTAACCTGTTCCAGTACTTCCGGGTTGCCATGGAACACAACATGAAAACACGTAACCTGAAGTAGACGCAACATGAGGTATGACTGTATTGTGCTTAAATAGTCATGGCAATGTATTTCAAGTGATTGCCCAATTCTCCAGTGCGGCAGTTGGACTGCTGAACTATGCAAGCTAGCCAAAAGGTAGCTGTGCAATCGGAGTGGTTAATCAAATAACTTCCGTAAGGCTGTTCATTTAAATGGTGGTAAGATTAATTTAAAGCCAGTATATTCTAGTATGCCTGCTTCACCCTCACCTCTAGAAATGGATCCTTGGCTATGCTGTTTCTAGAATTCAGGGGGGGGGGGGAGGACTTGATTTTGAGAACAAAATGTGAGCTTCTAACAGTTCAAGCATGTCACTGTTTCTCTCCCACAAAAAGCAGGAGGCTCCAGGGGGAGACTTTTATTGTGAGGAGAAAATGCTGGAGACCTGGTTTTTTTGTTTATATAATGTGCAGGTTGGGCAGATGGAAAGCAGGTGTGCACGCAAGCAGAAAGGAACATAGCTTAGTTTCACCCTTGGAATCTCTGCTTTATGTCTGAAATCTCGGAGAGCTACTGCCAGCTAGAGTAGAGGCTGCTGGCTCAGTGATGTCCCGACTCCACCATACCAGGTGGCAATAGAGTCAAGGCCAGCCAGCCCTGGGTAGATCCAAGTGAGCAGCTTGTTCCAACAAAGGCTGGAGGTAAACAGGCTTTTATGAGTACTTTCCTCCACCCTGCCCTTTCCAGGCTCTAGTCCTTTGGCCTGAAGACTATGGATCTTAGAGGGTTGTCTCCTTGGCTTGAAGACAAGTGCCTCTCGTTCTTTCTGTGAACTCCCACCTGGTGTGCAGACACAGCAGTGCAGGAGGGACTAGATTCCTCCAGTGAGTCAGACTCAGAGAATGCCATCTGTGAGTTTCCTGACTCAGGCTCTGCAAGTTCTCGACCACCAGCCTAAGGTTCCATGGGCTCCAAACCATCAGCCTTGAGAACCAGGTCCAATTCCCCAGCTGGTCATGCAGCAGCCCTAGACTTGGCCAGCTCTTCTGCCTCTGCCTCTAAGCTGGAGGCTGTGGCCATGAAAAATGGACCAATGATCTGGCTCAATATCAGCTTCATATGTTAATCTGATTGTGTAGGAGGGCAGCCATTTGAAAACTATAGCACCTTTAGTAGTCGTGTAGAAGAGGGGGCTTCAGCAGGTGCGGCTTGCATGATGTGCTTCAGGGCTGAAATCCACTTTTCTATACATCTATTAAAGGTTCAGGAGCCCTGTCCACCTTTTCATCTTGTTATCACATCTTTCAGCAGAGTAAATCAGATAATGTAGACTTTTTTGGGGAGTAAGTTCCACTGAAAACTATGGAGTTTACTTCTCAGTAGACCTGTGTAAGATTGCAGTGTGAGGCTGTGTTCTAGATCCATTTGCCCAAAATTAAGTCTGACTGAGCTTAGGGGGAGTCACTTCTGAATGTTAGTTACATTCTTCATAGCGCAAGCCAGTTATGAAAGAATGTGGAAAAATAACAGACCAATTTAGCAACCAATTGCAGGAGAAACATTCAGTGTGCAAGGCAGAAGCATATTGCTGTAGCTAGAGTCTCTTTAAAAATGGAAACTGATAACAGCCCAAATGAATGCTAAGATTAATCAGAATATAAATGAAGTTCCCAGTATATTGTTACATATAACTCTGGAGAACTACTGTTTCTCCCTTCTGATTTCATCCTGCTTTTCTGTGAGACAACTGTATCGACAAAAAAAATTCTACCTTGGAAGCTCAGAATTGCAAAATTAACCCTCTAACCATCTGGGTCACATAAAACTATAAATCTTAGATGTATTATATATAATCTTATCGAATTTTCCCCTTTTTTGAGATGGGGTCAGCCCCAGGCTAAGCACCTCTAATAGATTATATCCTATAAGAACACGTCTACAATCAAAGGAAAGCAAAAGTTCCTAGTGACCACATGTAGAGAACAGGAGGGAGCAAATGGTCTAAATACAGGAAGCAGGTGCAAGACAGAAATGATAGCAATTACAGTTCTGTATTATTCCCTCTGCTACAGGAGTGTTAAGGCTAAGATTTCTTGTATGCTGGCTGGGCAAAGCAACAGTCCTGCAAAGGGGCAATGTTTCAGGGCAAGGTTGCTAAAATAATTTAAATAATCCTGCTGTATATGATCCGGAAAGGTATCAGCTATAAATGGGATTACCAAATAGCAAGTCAGTAGAGAGACATGAATTGTTCTGTTTATTTAGGGCTACAGATGTGTTCATGTTAAGGCTATTAAGATGGATAAATAAATAAAGATAAAATAAAGTACTTCTTCACACAGTACATAGTTAAACAGTGGAACTCGCTCCCACATAGGGCAGTGATGGCTACCAACTTAGATGGCTTTAAAAGAGGATTAGACAAATTCATGTAGGCGAGGGCTATCGATGGCTGCTAGTAATGATGCCTGTGCTCCACCTCCACAGTTGGAGGCAGCAATGCTTTTTGAATTTTCTTGAAAGACCTACATTGGCTCCCAGTACGTTTCTGAGCACAATTCAAAGTGTTGGTGCTGACCTTTAAAGCCCTAAACAGCCTTGGTCCAGTATATCTGAAGGAGCGTCTCCACCCCCATCATTCTACCTGGACAATGAGGTCTAGCACAAAGGGCCTTCTGGCGGTTCCCTCGCTGCAAGAAGCCAAGTTACAGGGAACCAGGCAGGGGGGCCTTCTCGGTGGTGGCACCTGCCCTGTGGAACGCCCTCCCACCAAATGTCAAAGAGAACAGCAACTACCAGACTTTTAGAAGACATCTGAAGGCAGCCCTGTTTAGGGAAGCTTTTAATGTTTGATGCATTACGGTATTTTAATATTTTGTTGGAAGCAGCCCAAAGTGGCTGGGGAAGCCCAGCCAGATGGGCGGGGTATAAATAATGAATTATTATTATTATTATTATTATTATTATTATTATTATGAAGAATACCAGCTTCTGGAAAGCACAGGGAGAGAGGGTGCTGTTGTGCTTGAATCCTGCTCATTTTCCACAGGCATCTGGTTGGCCACTGTGAGAACAGGATGCTGGACTAGCGAGGCCAGAAGCAAACTCTGCAAGTAGTTCTCACTTTTTACACATTTCAAATGAACATCATCTTTAATTGACTCTTCTGTTTTACAAGAAGTCTGAGTTAAAAACAAGCACACTGTCCTAATTTTTAAGATGTCAGTTGTCTTCTTAGAATCTGACGTTTTTGTTTGTGAATTGAAAGGCAAGCAGGAGCTGTGTCCCATGATGACTCGGAGGTGAGAGGGTGTGCTTATTAAATGCAGAGTTAATAATGATTTTTTTTTTAAACCCTCTCATATTTGCGAAATAGGCTGTGAAGAATTGCAGAAGCTGGATTTGACAGCTAATTTCGTTGGAGAATTGTCCAGTGTTAAGACCCTGAAAAACAACATACACCTTAAAGAGCTCTTCCTTACTGGAAACCCCTGCACTGATTTTGAAGGTTATAGGCAGTTTGTCGTTGCTACCCTTCATCAACTCAAAGTACGTCTCATGTAAAATATTAACTGCAAGCACCTTTGTGTCAAGGGCCAGGTTAATCCAACACACTAAAGCAAAATATATATTAGAGATGTAGCATTAATTTGGTTCATTTGTTTTACCAGCTGAACTCAGTAGGGCTTAGACACGAATTAATTAATTCAAAGTTTTTATACTCTGCCCTTCCTCCAGATTAGAGCACAGTGTGGCTGATAATACAACCTGCAATATAAACAGTAATATAAAGCAAAGCAAAACCATATATCCACTGTAAAAACAGCAGCACTAAGCCTCCACTCTAACCAGTATCCATCACTATCAGGTTCCAAAGGCTGGGGCAAATAATTATGTTTTGGCCTGTTTTCTAAAAATAGCTAACGTGGAGAGTTGTTGTATAGGTTTGCATTGTATAGGTCTGAACTGTTAATCAACTAAAACATGCATTTGATTAATTGGGCAGGATATAATTTCTTAATTATTTTTAATACATGTGCTTATAAATATGCATATTGCCAGTACCATCCTAAAAGAGGAACATAGGATGGATTTCCTTCTCTAAGATGATACCTCTTCCTACACATGGGTGCATGATCTAAAAATAAAGAAAGTATGCTTCTTAACTGTGGTTTTTAACCAGAGGCAAATTTTGCATATTTTAATCTTTTCACCTGTTATTTACTAGGCAAGATGAAAAGAAGGAATTGGTAAAAGTCAGGTTTATGACCACTGACTAACTTGCTTTTGATTTTTCCTGGAGCAAAACATAGCTATTTGTACACCAGACTTGTTAATAGGTTGTAAAAACTAGTCCACATGTAATTACGTTTTAGACTCTTGTCTAAAATTTCCTTCATGAAGCTAAAAATGATTTGTGTAAAGTAGCTTTAAGAAACATACACAGTGTGGCATCAAGTAACCTCCACAATGACCCAGTTCAGGTATAACAGGAAATCATACTTTGCCGTGACGTGAAAGAGCCACAATAAGCCACTTTGGGTATACAACTCTGGAAGAGTTTGCAATAAGCCCATGTGATCCTTGGCCTGAAGAAAGTTAGTCAGTTGGGCTATAGTTTGCTGAGGCCAAGCATCATGGAGAAACAGTGGGTAGTTTTTATTTCAGTTGTATACTAAAATGGATTTAATAAAAATGATTGAATGGGGGATGGATTTCTTTAGTGTTTGCATTGAGCTTTTATTTTGCTCCCTCCCTTTAAGTTTCTGGATTCTAAAGAGATAGGACGTTCAGAGAGGATTCAGGCTTTACAGAGCTACCCTGAGATAGCAAAACAAATCTACGAGCAGGAGAAGGCCTACCTGATTAAAAGAAGACAAGAAAAAGAAGAGGCACAGAGAAGGATACAAGAAAAGCAGGAGAAGAAGAAGAAAAATGAGAATCAAAAGAAATATAATCCAGGATACGATGGGCGGTGGTACACAGACATCAATAACAGCATGTATGTGTTTTTATCAGTCCATTTTATATCTTTCTCTTGATACAGATTTTTTTTTCTGCCCTGGAAAGACTTATGTGTAACATAATGGTAGGCTATCATATGTCTCTTTAGGTCACAAGGGGCTCTCATGTGCTGAGAATCTCCATCAGTATCTGCCCTGCCATCTGAAGCAAAATGGGTGTAACCTGGAGAAATGGCCTTCTCTGTGGTGGCACCATAATTATGGAATTACTTCCTCTATGAGACTTGCCTGGCATGCACATTGCTAAACTTTAAGCACCCGGTGAAAACATTCTTATTCCCAGACTTTTACATTTTTAGCTGCCACTTTCAATCATATTTTATTACAATGTAATGCATGCCAGAAATATTATTGAAAAGCGGGGTATGATTTAAAATTAATAAAGTTTCAAAGATACTTTGTGTGTGTATGTTGCTTTTTTCAGCCCATATTCTGTAAGAGAGAAAGAGAGCCAGCAGAAGGCTGAAGAAGGAAATGAATACCGTGATTTAGTGATAAAGGAAGATGACGAAGAAGAGAGAGCCTTTTGGGAGGAACCTGTGCCTCATACTCCAGAGGCAAGGTTAGAAGCTCACAGATATATTGAAGAAAAAAATAAAGCAAAAGAAAACAGGTATAATTCTAATGCACTTTTGCCATGTTTGCACTGATTTTCACTTATCCACAATGCCAAATATTGTTAATCTTTCCCCTTCTATCTCAGTGGCATTCAGCATCGCTTAGGTCTAATGACTATAATCTGCACAACACCTTTATTGCAGAAATTAAAAAGTAGAGATAGCTGTGTGGGACTGTAAGAAAAGATCCAGAATCCTTATTAGGGCAATAATAAGTGTCTGCTGTAGAATGTACCTGTATAAATGCCCTGTGGTACCCGGCAGTAGTTTAAAGCAGTGGTTAAAGCAAGGTGCATGGTTACAGGTAAAAGTTAAGGTAAGTGAGGTGATGCTAGAGTACAGGAAATGGTAAAAGCTTGGAAGTGATCCTTCAGTAGAGAAGGGGATCTGTGGGTGGATTGCTCCTCCCACTCGCTCCACAAGGCAGGACCAATCAAATTCTCTCATGAGACTGGCTGAATGGTGACTGAGCCATGAAATCTCAGGTTCAAATCTCGTATCTGTGCCAGAATTGCACTCTCTGGTTCTGCCCAGGTGGTTGAGTAATTTAAAATTTATCCCAGTGTTGCAGGAGCTACTCTTAGATAAGATACTCCCATGTAGCTGGGAGAATAGGCAAGATGTTCTCCTTCAGCACCATCTGCAGTGTGTTTGGTGGGTGGGAAATAATACTGGCCTACTTTGCGGTGTCTTTGTGGAGGTTCCTGAGATAATAAATATGAAGCACTTCAAATACTATATGCTCTAGATCTGCCCTGCTTGCCTATTTGCTACCGGACCAAGTTCAAGGTCTTACTATCAGTATATTAAGACACCATTCACCTGCAGAGGTTATAGCCAGGGCTGCTGCAATAAACAGCTGTGCAAGCCTTTGTGAGGCAGAGATGTGAGAGGGCACCAGGAGGGAGGGAAGGAAAGAGGGACAGAGGCCAGTGTTGTCCGCGGCACCCATGACCATCATTCAAGTCACCCCAGGGTGTCATGGCACACAGGTTGAAAACCACTGCCTTAATAGATTGGGACCAGTTTACTTGCGGGATTGCTTCGCCCCATATATGACCACTTGGTCACTTTGATCTGCAGAACTGGCACTGTTATAAGTGCTACATACTTATCATTCCTCACCTGTAAGAAATCAGTCTTTAAGTGTGGCAAAACCTATGCTTTGGAACCTATCCTTTCCTCTTGAAATCAGGCAGGCATTTTCACTGTACTTTTGCAGACCCATTGTACAAAATATATGTTTGTGATACACTCTCCCCATGGGAGGGTATAAGCCTTTCAGTTTCAAAAAACAGTGACTTAAGTATATGGGGTACAGTGGTACCTCTAGTTGTGTACTTAATCCGTTTTGGGGTGCCATTCGCACCTGCCTCTTCCGCGCATGTGTGCAGCGCGATTGAGCGCTTCTGTGCATGCACGAAGCGCACAGATCGCTTCTGCACATGCGCGTGTGGCAAACCCGGAAGTAAACACTTCCGGGTTTGCCGTGTTCGAAAGCTGAAAGTCCGTAAGGAGCTGAATGCAACTAGAGGTACCACTGTATATTCCAATATGCTTATATTTTGTTAAGGGCAGGAGGGGAAGATTTTGCAGAGAGATTGGGGATTAGACGCTTGCAGTTCTGTTTGCGGAATGTTTGCTGGCTCCAGTGCTCATGAAGAAACAGCTACCATCTCTACATTAGAATCCGTTGCGATAACCATACATGACTTGCTTTCAAAGTACCATGGAGAGCTCCTCTTTTTAAGGTTCCAATGCATGCAGTGAAATCAGCACTCCTTCTTTACAATATTATCCATGCACCATGTTCAAATAGCAGGGGTACAGGCACCTTGGTTATAAGTATACTCCTTTGGGAGTAAGTTTCATTAAAATTAGGTGCTTAAGACTAGCATTGACAGAGCAGTTATTTGGAAACAGCATAAGATCCTTCTGTTTGGACTGGCATTTATTATCCAAGAACTGAGCCAATTGGGGGATGACAACATAACTGACTGCGGTTTTAACTTTATTTGCATTTCTAAAGTAGAGTAACATGCCAGGTGTCCTCCTTGCATTAAGCAAATGTTTTTGTGTTTTATTTAAAAGCCCAAAAATCTTTCTCTTGTCTTCCCATTTCTGTCTTGGTTACCTCGCAGAAAGGATGAGAAAGAGAGAAAAAAACAATAAAATACTGAAAATCCTTTCCTCATTTTTCTTTGTTAGAGAGCAAACCAAGAAAGAGAAACCACCGAGGACTTTAATCACTCCAGAAGGAAGAGTTCTGAATATAAATGAACCTAAGTATGTAAGGAGAAATGATCACTTGGGTTGTGTGGCCTTTTAGTGATGGAATTGGTTAAGTTATACACAGTTTTGAGAATTTACCAGAATCTGTCTCATGATATAAATGTATATGCACATATGAATTTTCCATATTTCCCCAAATCCATATGCTGTATACACTTGTTTCAAGGTATGGAGAATTTTTGAATAGACATCAAGACCCCACACTTAGGTTCCTCCAATGCCTTAGGTAGGATTTCCACATTAAAGACGATCTGGCCTTTGCTGCTTTTCTTTATTCAGATCAAGTAAGTTACAAAGAGAATGAATAAATCTTCTGCGTACCTGAGTGCCATGAGAAGAAAGAAGAATAGTGGCAGGAAGGAAATATTGATGTTTACCTACAGTGTCTCACAAGAAACGCACCGTTTTATCGATGTCTCTGCTTTGCTGTAAAAATGTGTTGACAGCTGTACAAAAATAGGAGTAGCTTGCTTGTGTGAAGACGTCAAGTGTGTAATATCTTAAAATGTTGTGTTGACAGATCGGAATTATGGTTCTGGGAGCTACAGACATATTGAAGAAAGCTCTAGAGCCCCAGAGACTCGTGTTGTCAATAGTTACTGAATGATATGTACTATCGCCTTCTTTCAATGGATTCATATTGAGGGCCAGATTTTTATAAACTGTTAAGCAGGTTTGTGAGAAGCAGTAATATCCCCCCCACCCAGTGCAACTCAGTTTCACAATGTCATTTTAATGCAGAGATGATTTAATGCATTTTAATGCTCTCTTTGGCCCTTCTATTTGCTGGTCTACAATTGTTCCTGGCCAGTGGACATGGAGGCTGAGGCTGATTTGAGTTGGAGTCCAATAAGATGGTTCCCCATCCCAGTTTGAATGCATATGAAAAATGTTGGATTGGTGAGATCGAATTATACCAAGGTTATTATAACTCTTAGCCTTTAAATAGCACTTTGGAGCATTCCAAAGGTTTTACAAATGGTGGGCAATATCCAACAGTGTAGCTCCATTTGTGCAGAGATTTCTCTTTGTGCCATGCAACTTCCCCTCCCTCTTCTCTCCCTGTGTGCCCTTCCTAAATGTGCTCTGGAGCATTAGGGGAACCTTTCCAGAACAGATTTAGGGGGCATGTGGGGATTGCTTGAGGAGAAGGAAGGGAAGCTCCATTGCACAGCCAAAAGTCCTTGACTTTTGTCAGATACTGCCCATTATATTAGCTTACATTGCAGATCAGGGGTTGAGACTAAGAAAATAATGGCTTCCCTAAGGCTATCAAGAGGCAAGAACAGTTTTTTTTAAAAAAATTATCAGTCAGAGTAGACCAAAATGGGCAGATTCGTATGTTCCTATCCCAAATACTTGTATCATCTTATATACTGATTTTCTCAATGGTTTGCTCAAGGATTTCAGTTTGTAGAATAATGCATAGCTCAGTAAAGCTTGTTGAAATAATGGGACCTGGAAAGCACTTTGCAAAACAAATTCTATTCCTGATAGAAGAATAATGTTCGACCATCACCCCTTCTTGTTAGTTTTTGGCCAGCAGGTGTCTCTCTTCCAGCACTGATATATAGCTTTGAATTAAACTGACCTCGTGTCACTCATAAGCAATAAACCAGAGCACAGTTTGTGTGATATTCTGTAGGATTCTGCAGATATGTTAAAAGAAAGAAGTATGTCTTTGTTAATGTTAAATCTAAAGCAACTAGCAGTTGAAGTCTGCACATTGTTTCTTTCAGTTCTAGTAATGTGCAAATCTTTTTGCTATTATTGCTAGGCTTCCTTTCTCTTTAAAAGATGATGAAGCAAACAACCAATTCATCCTGGATCTTGCTGTATACAGGTCAGAAAAAAATCACTATATTTGCACTGCTGCTGTGCCTGCTTTTGGACACTGCTGAATGTTATTAGTTACTCAACTGTTGGCTTTCCATTCATACTTTCATATGCACAGTGGATGGTTTTAGATTGGCTATGTGAAGCAGCAAATATTATATTGCACATGTTTGCCTGTTTGTTTTCCGTAACTGGGCCAAATACCAGTGTTGTGGGAGAAGGGAGAGTTTTGACATCAAGGAAAATGCTTCAGGGCAGACCATTAGCACACTCACACAAGCCTCAACCCGAGTCATGCTCCCCCAAGGCTGCTTTAAAAAAACGAAATAAAGAGATGGGCGATCTGACGGCATCTCATCTACTTTGGCCCTTAGTGCAAAGGTACTGAACTGGATTTCATTTGCAGGTTTGATGCAATTTCATTGACCCTTAATACAGACAGGTTTGTTATCTCACTACAACGGTAAACATTCTCACCTGTGGTTTCATGCAAATTGAGACCCAGTCTATGTTGACTGTTGGGTGTGCCTGTATTCTTCTACGGGTGATTTGCTTCTTGGGTTTGAATCTTGTTTCAGTCACTCGAGTGATATCACTGTTCTCTCTCTCCCCTTCCCCTTTGGGTCTGGTCTGAGTAAAAGTGTTGAATTCAACCATGTGACTCTTGGTGTAACATGAGCCACTGTAGGAGGGAACAGAGAGGAGTTTAATCCTCCTAAGGAAGGCTCATAAATTAAGGAACTACTAAACTAAATGGACTCCCTTCCCTCCCCATTTCAAAGACATCTAGACACCTCCCTACTTGATATTGATGTACAGCCTACTTACGTCCGAGTAATGA
This sequence comes from Podarcis liolepis, assembly GCF_965112155.1. Classification (NCBI taxonomy): domain Eukaryota; kingdom Metazoa; phylum Chordata; class Lepidosauria; order Squamata; family Lacertidae; genus Podarcis; species Podarcis liolepis. The sequence goes on from NC_139560.1 coordinate 11,027,646, forward strand.
TCAAGGGAAAGGTTAGTATGCTTTGTTGTTACTGCTTTTATTTTATGTTTTTCAGAAGTTTAATTTTGACTCCTTTCCACTTCCTAATACTAGCTCCTTCAACATGTCAATCCTGTACTTGTTCTATGGATGTTATTGGCCTGGTGGGAAGAGTTCTAGAAGGAGTGAAGGAGGAAACCTACTATTGCCTCACCCTTCCAGTTTTATCACTTCAATCTGGGGGACTCAAAGAAAGCCTTTCTTCTCCCTTCAGTTCCTTGTAGGTTTCCACTCTGAGACCCAAGTCTAATGAACCCTGATAGTTTTTGCATCTCATGGTGTCAGTGAAAATGAAATAAGGTGACAGGCACCAAGACACTGTGGCAAGAAAAGGCTTAGTCCGTTTGTTATTTGCCATGCAAAGTTGCATTTGCACTCACTTTCTTGGCTGGAGTATACTTCTTAGCTAACTTTTGGAAAGCAGCTTCACCACACTGCATCAGTTACATTCAGGTGGGATAGCTTAACGTTTGAAATTAGCCATTTTGGGAGTATTATGCAAAAGCAAAATTGGAAGATATATTTAACTGATGATGTAGAAAGGCCCTAAGATGGGGAGTCAAGTTCCCCTTCCATGCCATTTTTGTTCTTGCTAAAGCTTTTATTTGGGATAACTTGAAGTTGAGTTATCACCCTAAGAGCTGTAATATATCATGAATAGAGAGATGGAGCATTTTTAAAAATCCCTGTAGATCTTGCATTTTCTTCATTTTTTGACTTTAAAAATGCCAGTGCTGCTAAGCTAAACATTAGAAGCTGTATTCATAATCACACTACTAAATGCAGGTTAAAAATTACTTTCAGTCTAAAATAGACTAGCATAATTATTCTCATTTAGTTGCCAATATAACCTAAGTACCATGCTATAACCTTCTTTAAAATGTCATACATTTCACTGACAACACTGAAGGCATACGTGTATGTTTGAAGGCACACACACACTCGTCATTACTTGCAACGTAAATGAGGACTGTTTAAGATGCAAATCACCCGTTAGGATTGGTATTAATATATACCACAAGAGAGATTTAAGTCAAAAAAATCCTCTCGGATCAAAGACATGTTATTCATATAACTGCACGTTTTTCTATCTGGGTCACAAATGCTTTATTCTTCCTGATTCATACTTCACATCCCTGTAAACCCACAAAACTAAGTCTGGTAAACTTATGATTTTTGTAGTATCTATATCACAAATGGCGTAGTTACTTGTCTGTGTGTTTTGGGTTTTTCAGGTGTTTCAACTTGTGCTTCCTGCAGAAGTGAAGCCAGATAACAGCGCTGCTAAAAGATCTCAAACAACTGGACATTTGGTTATCAGCCTACCAAAGGTAGGGCAAGATGTTCCTGCGATGCTCAGAATTCAGTTTTGCCTTGGATCTGCTTGCCTGCACATTCTTCTTCCTCTCCCCGTATATTCTGCCCTTGAGGCATTGCAAAACTCAGAGCAAAATGTCCCCCAGAGCACAGTGTTACTGCCAAAGTGGAACAACATCAAACGTAAAGACTGGATAAACAACCTAGCCTCCAAAAAGAGGAAACATGGCAAACTTGAGCCTCAGTTCTGAGTGGACTGCCTCTTCAGTAGAACCTTCAGAGCTAAGCCCATGCTGTCACGATGCTGATTCGATGCCTTGCCTGTCTGCAGGCATTTCAAGGCCTTTTCACAACATAGTCTTTAGGGCAGAGCTTCCCAAACTGTGCGTTGCGACACATTAGTGTGTCGGCTGCAGTGTATAGGTGTGTCACATGACCGCGAACCGCTTCTCCTGGGGCTGGAAAGGGGTTAGTTTAACCTCCAGTTTGCTAGTGAAACTGTATTACCATGTTGTGAAATGGTGCATGTCTAAAAATTGTGTCACCAACATGAAAAGTTTGGAAAGCTCTGCTTTAGGGACTTGAGATCTTGCTCTCTTAAAGAAGCTTTGGCGGAAGCAGTGATACCTTTTAGTAGACTAAGAATGTAGGACGCTGCCTTATAGCAAGTTCAGACTATTTGTACTGGCCTAGTTTTGTCTACTACCCAGCATCCTTTTTCCTGGAAATGACAGGGATTGAACATGGGATGTTCTGCATCCAAGCAAAGCATGTTCTCAGCCGCTGAGCAGAGAGCTCCCCAGGAGCGTCATTTTCCAGATGGATGCGGACCGCAGAGTGGAACTTTGGTCTGCCATTTTATTTAATTATTTTATTGCGTATCATACTTGTAACATGCAATTAAGTGGTTGTGCCTCGTCTTTGGGACACTCTCCCCACGGCAGATAACAGGAGGCACCTTCATTGGTGACATTTAGGTGTTGGGTTAAAAGCTTTTTATTTAATAAGTCTTTTAATTGTGTTACTCTTTTACAGTTTTTTCTGGTTTGTGGGTTTTAATGGCTGCTTAATGCTTGTTCTGATTTTTGCTCTTGTTTTTATTGCCTCAGTTCTCCAGTATCTTCATTGCTGATTTTATTTTATTTTTTGCAGCTTTTCTATACATGAGTTCAGACATGCAAAGTGTTCAATAGATGCCTGAAATCAGTGGTCACCAATGTGGCTGTCCTACTGGTAGTGTTGGACTACAACTCCCATCACCTCTGGACATTGGCTATAACAGCTGGGACTGATGGGATTTGAGTCCAACCTCATTTGGAAGGTACCACGTTGGCCACCCCTGCTTCAGCAACAAATGATTTCTTATTTTATTTTCTCGTGTGGGTATTTTAGAACTGGCTGTAATGAAAATTAAATAAAAGCTAAAGTTATGGAAAGCAAAATTTTGCTCCAGTAGCAGGTTGCACAGCTGCAGTTTGTATTCCTGGTCTGGAATAAACACAGAGGCAAAGACAGAGATGGCTGTGTAGCGTTTTAACTGTTCTGATGTTGAAAATTGCTCCCGAGCTGCCTTCGGGACATGTTTTCTTCCCCTTGAGCCATGAATACTTGCAAAGCTAATGCATCAAAATGCTGGCCTTTTCTCCCACATCCCTAAGTTATTAACGGAAGGCATTAGTAAGATAGTGTGTTCCTTCTTTACTTTTTTTTTTACATTTGTTCTTAAATCTTTTTTTAAAATATGACTCCTCTGCTGAGATGTATGTAGCCAGTCTCCTTCAAGTTCATACCATCTGTCTTGTCTTGCTGGGCCTCTCATTAATTCCAATGGTGCATCTGTAATGACAGGTTTGCAGCCTCATCAGTAGCTGGAATTGTGCCTGAAATGTTATTCATCTGACCAAAATCCACTTCTCCAAAACATTCAGAATACACTTAAAATGAATATTTATCACACTTCTAAATCATAGAATTGTAGAGTTGGAAGGGATCTCAACTAGATCATACATAGCAGATGACCATCCAACCTCTGCTTAAAAACCTCTTGTGGGAGTTTGTTCCACTATTGAACAACTCTTACTATTGGGCAGATCTTCCTGATATTTAGTCAGAATCTACTTTCTTGTAACTTGAAGCCATTGGTTCAGGTCCTGTCCTGTGAAGCAGGAGAAAGCAAGTTTATTCCTTTTTCCATGTGGCAGGCCTTCAGATATTTGAAAATGCCTATCATGTCTCCTCTCAGTCTCCTCTTTTCTGGGCTAAACATATCCAGCTCCTTCAAGTGCTCTTCATAAGGCTTGGTTTCCAGACCCTTGATCATCTTGGTTGTCCTCTCTGCACATGTTCCAGCTTCTCAATATCCTTCTTAAATTGTGGCACCCAGAACTGGACACAGTACTCCAGGTGCAGTCTGACCAAGGCTGAGTAGAGCGAGACTATTACTGTTGATGCAGTCTAGAATAGCATTAGCTTTTCTTGCTGCTGCATCACACTGTTGCCTCATGTTCAGCTTGTGGTCTACTAAGTCCCCTAGATCCTTTTCATATGTGCTGCTGGCAATCCAGGTGTCCCCCATCTTATATTTGTGCAGCTGGTTCTTCTTGCCTAAGTGTAGAGATACTATGGATAGCAGCCACATGCCAGTGCAAGTGTGTTCGTAAGTAAACTTCACTGAGAGATTTACCCCCAAGTAACCATGCATAGGACTGCAGCCCACAGGACAGGACAATTGGCAAAGGTGTCTGGGAAGAAAAGTCTACATTGAGGGAGCCTTCACAGAAAAGGCCTTTTCCGCAACTGCCGCTGACTTCACTGCCCGAGAAAGGGCATCCACAGCAGAGATTCATAGTGATCTCTGCAAATGAACAGGCTCATCCAGAAGAATACCTTGATACTTTGGAGGCCTGAGGAGTGACAGGTGAATCTCGACATTTGCAGTGCAGTGATGTACCGCTGCCTTGCTGTGCAATACAGAGAGCTGGTGTGGCATAGGGCTGAAAGTCTGTAACTGTAAAGACAGCCTTGGTCCAAATGTCAACTGCTGCAAACTTAACAAGTTCTGCTAGGGTCTTAGATATCCACCCCTCCCCCCAGTAAAATACTACTTTTTTTTCCAATATGGAACTCAGTCGGTGAATGTTGCCAGGATTGTTACCAGAATAGGGCCATTAAGAAGCAGGAGTGAAGTATCAGCATGCTTTCAAGGTTTGTAGAAGTACAAACAAATTCCAAGCAACCCCTCACAAAAAACAAGCCTAAAAGTCCCAAAATACAGCCAAAAGAGGACTGAGTATGCTAAATAGCCAGGAATGTAGATTGACAGTTGGAAAACGTTAGAATGGGTGGAGAGGAGGAGAGACTATGGAATAATTTATCTGGAGGGAACGGCCGGCTAGAACCGTGAACTGGAGCACTCCTTTTAGGAGGAATGATGTACTGCAACATTTTGTTGCTTGTGTCATTTGCAAAGAATAATGCCAATCTACCTTACAGAGTTGATGCGTGTCTTACAAGTATGTAACGTGTACTGAACTCTCAATTGCGCCATACAAATATGTGTCAAACCCAGTGTCTGGAAAGGAACCTTCGCTACGTTCAAAGCTGGTCTTCTTGGCAAGCCTTTGCAAAAGTGTAGGGTCTCATATGTATTCACTACACATATCTGAGGACTCTGGATCTATGGTCATCCAAAGTGCACATGCAGCACAAGAATAGTAATTCCTCAATTGTATTGATTCATAAGCATCCTGTTTGAAAGTTCTTACATCTCAGTGCAAGGCCTACATTGGATAGCTTGTTAATTTTGCAAAACTCCAGCTTTTCAGAACTTGCAGTCCTTTAAAAAAATAATAAAATATTGCCTTTCTAGTGACCTTGTGGTAGCAAAGATCCTGAAGAGAATAAATTTCTGCGTCAAGTAAATGAAAGCATTTCATGTTCCCGGACACACTTTTATTAAGTCTGAAAATTAATGTACTTCCTTCTTCCAAAGCAAGTAATAAGGGCAGCAAAAGGTTTTAGACAAATAGAACAGGACATTTTTCATCACAAAGCTAACCAAAAGGGAGACTTTCAAGTTTTTGCATAGGGTGGGTTTCCATAGACATTTTATGCTTCACAAAGTCAATGCAAGTTGGCTTCCTGAGTTATGTATGTACTCTGCTGGTCCACTTCAACCCACTTTTCAAAGTATTATATAAGTGTGCTGAGTTGAGATTGAAAAATGCATTGGTCCGTTGTGGTATGGAAAGGTGAAAGTACATAAAGGATTCACAAACCACATAATTAAGAAAAAATGTATAGAGTATGGGATGAATATAAAAATTTATTGGAGAAAGAAACACCACTTTGGCTTTCACCATTGGAAGACATAGTGGTAAAGAAAAAGAATATGATGGAAGGTTGGGCAACTTATAGAAATTTATTAAGAGAAGACGGAGGAGAGTTTAAATTAAAAGAATTTAAGGAATTATCAGAAATGTTAACAACATGGATGCAATATCATCGCTTGAACAAAATATTTAAGACAGATAGGAAACAAGGGTTTGGTGAACAAATATCACAATTGAAGAGAGACCTGTTGGAATGTAATGTTAAAGTGCTGTCTAAAATGTATAAGATATTATTGGAATGGGAGACAAAGGATGAGCAAGTAAAATCTTCAGTAATACGTTGGGCAATAGATATTTGTTATAATATAGACATGGAAGCATGGGAACGATTGTGGAATATGGATATAAAATTTAAGAGAAAATCATGAAAATGTTATATAGATGGTATCTAACACCTAGTAGATTGGCAAAAATTTATAAATCAAAATCGAGTAAGTGTTGGAAATGCAAAGAAAAAGAAGATATGTGGCAGTCTTGTAGTAAGGTTAAAGCTTCCTGGGAAATGATGTATAATGAATTGAAAAAGATATTTAAGATAACATTTGTTTAAAAACAACAACACAGAAGCTTTTCTCTTGGGAATTATAGATGTAGAACTACTCAAACAGTATAGGAATTTATTTATGTACGCAACTACAGCTGCAAGAATGTTATTTGCCCAAAAATGGAAAGAAGAAGTCCTGACAAGAGATGAATGGATACAAAAACTTATGGATTATGCAGAAATGGCAAAACTTACCAGAAGAATAAGAAATCAAGATTTCAGCAGCATCAGGTCTGCTAGCGTTGTTGTTTTTCATTTTGTTAATAGCTATACACAACTCTCTCAGATTTGGAGATACTGCATGCTTATCTCTAATCTCATCTCTAATCAGCTGCCCAGATAAATTTGTGACCATCCTTCAGCTCCTCCATGATAATATGACAGCAACAATTGCAGATTACAGTGGCTCTTAAAAGTGAGCCATTCACAGTTGAATCAGGTGTTAAACAGGGTTGTGTTATTGCCCCAACTCTATTAGTTTAGTTGCCGTGATCCTACACATTGTCAAAGGGAAAGTCCCCCCCGAAGAAGAAATTATATATTGAACAGATGGAAAGCTCTTTAACTTGAGTAGGCTGAAAGCAAAGACTGAGGTTACCATAACTTCCGTCATAGAGCTTCAACATGCTGATGACAACATAGTGTGCACACACTCAGAGGATGAGCTCCAAACCATTCTAAATAGCTTTGCAGAAGCTTACGAAAAGCTTGGCCTATTGCTCAATATCCAAAAAACCAAAGTACTGCACCAACAAGCACAAAACAATGCCCCTGCAGCGCCACAAGTCCAACTTAATGGTGTAACATTGGAAAATGTCGATGACATCTCCTACCTGGGCAGCTGTTTTTCCACAAGGGCCGACATTGATATCAAAATCCAGCATCACCTGAAATCAGCGAGTGCAGCTTTCTCCCTATTGAAGTGCAAAGTGTTGGAGGATCGGGACACTCACAAGGAAGCCAAAATGCTTATTTACAAAGTTGTTGTACTACCAACCTTACTGTATGCTTGTGAAACATGGACCACTTATAAATGCCATCTCCAACTCCTCTAAAGATTCCATCAGTGGTGTCTCTGAAAAAAATGTTGGAAAAACAGGTGAACTAGTGCCAGTGTGCTGGAAGAAGCAAAGATCACCAGTGTTGAAGCAATGATTCTTCAACATCAACTTCATTGTACTGGTCACGTTGTGCGGATTCCTGATGATCGTCTTCCAAAGCAACTACTCTATTCTGAACTTAAAAATGGAAAGCGTAATGCTGGTGGTCAACAAAAGAGGTTTAAAGCCTCTCTCAAGGCAAATCTAAAAAAAATGTAGTATAAACACCAACAATTGGGAAACACTGGTCTGCGAGTGCTCCAATTGGAAAACAGCTTTTACCAAAGGTGTCATGGACTATGAAGATGCTCAAGCTAAGGACGCAAGGGAGTAACATGCTAAGAGGAAGACACGTTTGGCAAATCCTCACCATAATCAACTCCCACCTGGAAACCTATGTCCCCACTGTGGAAGGACTTGTGGATCCAGAATTGGCCTCCACAGACTCCCTATCAAGACTGTGTTGATGGAAGACATTCTTACTCAGCGACGAGTGATCACCAAAGAAGATTTGTAAGAATTACCCCAAACAAAGGAGCTGATGAATCTGTAGTGAATCTGTACAGAATCACTATGAGGGAAATGCATGAGCAGCACTGCAGAGTTGCAGCCTTCTTTGTTTCTGACACCAGATGCCCAGTTGATGACAAAGGAAAACATAAAAAATGAAGATAAATGTCTCCTAGCAACATCAGCTTTCACAGCTGTCCAGGTTTATCATCCAAAAAAGCAAAGTTCAGCAGATGCATTGGTAAGAAGTGTTGCCGTACCCATCTTTTGATCAAATTCTTAAGGAGGCTTGCAATGGATTGCAGTGATTTAAATAAAACAAGAACCAGCACATACACAGATAACCCAGCAGCCCTTAGTTTTCCGGCTGATGGATGGGGCCAGAGTGTGCAGTTCCCACTGGGAAACCAGTTGTAGTACAGAGTTACTCCTGGCTGGGATGGGGGGAATCAGCTCTCAGCAGCTTCTCCTTCTCTGTCTGATGAAGAGGACTAGGTTGGTCTTGACCTTGCCATGATATTCTTCCTGAGAGGCATGGATTTTGACTTCCCAGTGGTTTGTGGTCCTCTGGCTGATGGGAGTGGCTGGCCAGAATGTAGGTCTGTTCTGCTTAGCATCCCTAGGACAACTTGGAGCCCAGTGTTCCTTCTAGCAGAGAGGGGGAAGCAAGCTTCCTATGTTTGCTTCCCTGCTGGCTGAAGGTTGGGCTAGACTTCCTCTAGCCATGCTGTTCTTCCTTGGAGGTAGAAGATGTGATCTCCCAGTAGATCTTTGACCTCTGATGGATGGGACCAGAGTATGCTTTCTCACAGTTCTGCAATACTAGGCAAACTAATAGGCAAATTTATTGGGCTTCAGATGCCATTAATAAATATCTAAAAATTAATGGCAGTTGAACTCTGAAAACCCAAACCTATAATTTATAACAAAAATATACAGTTTCCACCATCAAATTGAATGATCATTGACATGCTGGTGCTCTATAATTCTGGGAACATTTTGTCCAGATGTCTTCAGGATTTGCATAAAATGTTACTCAACTTGGAAGTCCAGAACAGTTTTTGCATTAGACTCAGAACATAAATAGCTTATTCTTTATCAAATACACAATCTAGCCAAAGTGGAGCACCTCTATGTCTCACTAATTTAAGTAAGAGAGAGAGTGAAGCATAGGCATAATTCTGCCATTAAAATCATTGGGTTTTAGATGTGCTTAACTTTGGCTGCATTGTGCTCCTTGATTTGTGAAGAATACAGAAGGTTTGGACCTCATTCTTTCTGAATCATTGTCTGCTTTAGGCAGCAAATATAAGTGTGTGTGTGTATGTGTGTTTGTGTGTGTGCACACACACCCTTTATTCAGAAGATTTTATTTATTTTCAGTGCCTGGAGCTGAACTGTGATAATTTGTACTCCTTAACCTTGATGTTCAGATACGGTTGACTGAAATGTTAAATAAACACATTTTACCTAAAGTATTTGTGTTTATAACATTTTCTATCCTACAGAAAAATGCAGTGATGAAACCAATATACTTTTCTTTTCAGGCTAAAGAAATAATTGTGGCTAAGCAAGACGTATCCACTTCTAAGAAACCCTCTGACACCACTAAGCTTCAAAAAAATCTAAGAAGGTAATAGTTATGATTTATACCTCAGTTTTTATACATGCTGCAAATGGGTTTTTCAGTTGCAAGGATATTTCTTCTCATGGAATGCACAGTTGTATGGAATAACAAAAATAAATATTGATTTGTATGAAATAAAGCTTTATATGGTGCCTTGTCCAATGCCTTTATAAACGTCTGCTTTGGTGGCCAACCCGAGAAAGTTCTTACAGCCGCAAGTCAGATTTATTCCATTGACTGTCACTTGGCCTCTTCTACAGCGTTATGAATTGAAGCTCAAATTCTTGATCAAGAAAGGACTTTTCAGGTTCTTCACTCTGCTAAGCGATATTTCCTGGGTGCCTGAACAACTTAGGAAGACACAAGAACTTCCCGACAGTAAGAGCTGTTCGACAGTGGAATTTGCTGCCAAGGAGTGTGGTGGAGTCTCCTTCTTTGGAGGTCTTTAAGCAGAGGCTTGACAACCATATGTCAGGAGTGCTCTGATGGTGTTTCCTGCTTGGCAGGGGGTTGGACTCGATGGCCTTTGTTGTCTATTCCAACTCTATGATTCTATGATCTATTTGAATTCCATCTCATTTAGTTTAGGGCTATTAACGGCTGAAATTTTTGAAGTTATTGATCAATAACACAAGGCAGCATAGGCTCTTATTGGCAAGGAGGAAAGGATGATATTTGTCTTTTGTGTTCTGAACAGAGGTAACATTTTGCTAGTGGACTAGGAAATCTCTGCACTAGATCATGTGTCAGAGAATCATAGGATTGTAGAGTTGGAAGGGATCAGGGAGTCATCTATTCCAACCCTTGGGAATCTTAACACACATCCAATTTGAAACTATGCCTGACCCTGCTTAGCTTTGCAAATGTGCTAGCAGTTTACTTTCTGTATCACTAGCTGGAGAAAGATGAGCGTTAACACTGGGGCTGGAGGGACAGTGCGTAGTGGACCATCTTTTTGGTGAAGGATGGGATAAAAAAACTTTAAAAACAAAATCTACCAGAATCAGAGAATTGTAGATTGTCACCACCATCATTTCTGTGTTTGATACTGGACTCTCTTACGTGTTGCTGAAAGTTTTGTAGGGCACACTCAGTTTCTGTAGGGTACTGGCCAAACTCCCATTGCCTCACATGACCTGACTGCACAGCCAATAATGTCTCCCTCGTCGAACCTGCACCTTGCAGAGAAAAATCAGTAGCTTTTGATTATCTGTCTCTGAAGGAGATTGACCATCATTATGGATCTTCTCACCAAGGAACTGAAATAAATAAATGAGGAAGTCCAGGATCCTTGGAACCCAGGTTGAGAACCACTGCTTAGGCAAATGCCTTGTGGGGAAGTGATTTGATAACTGTTTAGCTTAGCATTTCTTGTAAAAAAACACCCCTCTGCTAGCCACTTTAGTTCTTCAGGTTTCTCATCCAAAAAAGCAAAGCACAATTGATGAGCTGGTGGGGAATATTGTTGTGGGGACTGCACCAGGAGCTTCATATCTCTCTCTCTCTCTCTCTCTCTCTCTCTCTCACACACACACACACACACACACACACACAAACACACAGAGGATTCTTGTAAAGCAGACTGGGTGATTCCTGTGGGAGTCAGTCTTAAGAGCCTTACCTTCAGGGTGGTGCTGACCCAATTGCTTCTTTGCAAAGTCAAGCCTCTCCTCTTGGAGTTAGTTACAAGGGCTTTGAAGAATAAAATTTATAGGAGCAAATGTTCAGCCTGATGCTGCATGGACAGCTTAACATGGATTGGAAGATCTGGCAGTGGGAGCTTGGCTACTTAACAGATCGCATAGAAGTTTCCTCAAATCCAGAGGTGGATGCTGGAACGGATGGAATCAGAGAAATGTAAAGTTGCAAGGGGCCACTAGGAACTTCTAGTCCACCCCCTGCAATGCAAGAATATCTTGCCCAATGTGCGGCTTGAATCCATGACTCAGAGACTAAGAGTCTCATGCTCCATCTTCTGATGGAGAAGATACCCCTGCGATTCATTTTGGCCTTTTCCAAGGACCGATTCAATTGTGTGATTAGCTCTGCCCTGTGGAACTCCTTGCCAGTAGAAGTCCCAGTAGAATTCATCCCTGCCTTTTTTTTTATAAAGTCTTTTAAAAGCAGTCTTGTTCAGACAGGCCTTTGGAATGTTATTTTTAAAAAACAACAACCAAACAACTAGTATTTATTGATGTTTTCATTGATGTTCACATTATATTTTTATGTTGTACATCACTTTGTTATATTTTTATGAAAGTGCAGTAGATATCTAAATAAATAAATAAATAAATAATCCCTTTTATCGTTGCTCCATTTTAGCAAGGACAGTTCCTAAACATGTCAAAGAGTTGGCGTGAATCTCACCCTCCAGTAGCCTGAGAGCCTCCAGTAGGAACACGGGCAGATTTTTAAAAACTTTAATTAATCATATTTATGACATGTACTGAGCTTAGGGAACAAGGTGACCTAGACAACATGAATTGTGACTAAGACCTTGTTTCCCATGATTGATGTCTTCCTCTAAATAATACTTGTAAAGGCATGTTCTTCCCGATCAGGTCCTGATTTTGAAAGTCATAGGTGTCCTTGCACTTCCAGTTCAATGGATGTTCTTCAATGGATGTTCTTCAGACTGCTGCTTGATTACAAGAGTCAGACAGGCTCTTGGAAACTCATATCATATGTCTCTGTCTTAAATATCTATTTTGCTTGTGTAACAACTATACTAAGACCTTTTCAAAGACCTAGATGGGAGCCTAGTCCTGTCTTCATCTGCTAGTAAACACTGCCAGTCAAACTACTGTGCTTATATGTACAGATAGATATACCAAGTCAGGCAAGATTCCTATAAAATCAAATGGGGGGGGGGGGAGAGAAAGAGAGCACAAATTCTGGGCCTGAACTGGCATGTCTGCTCGTGCTGTCGGCTTGTAATCTTTTTATGGTCTCATGATTACTCTCAGTTAATAGCAATAACCTCACTGGGTGTAAAGACGAATGAGAATGACTGTAAAGCACTTAGAGGTATTAAGATCGCTACATAAATGGCAAGAACCGCAAAGCACTAACATTTCATAAATGATATCATTTAAATAATAGTGTAGATTTAATGAGAGGCTGTGGCTTATACAAAATCCAGCATTTCATAGACTTCAGCTCCGACAAATTCTCCAGGGACTGCAATGGCAACCTGTTGCATTTGGGGAACAATTCAAATTATCCGTTGGAGGTTAGCCATAGCTGAATTCTGGGTTCAGTTCCCAGCATCTCCAGTTAAATTATCTGTGTCTCAGGTCTTCAGAGGCTCTATAATACTGAATGCTGGAAAAGTTGTGCCGATGGTCTCACAGTAGAAGGTAGCAGCTTCACATAGCTGAAATATATTTTGAAATATAAATTATCTGCATATCGAGGAAACAGATTCTCTCTTCCCCATGATATCACAACCATAATTATCATCTGCTTACAGGCAGATAAACAAATTAAGGGGGATGAGACCCAAGGGAGAAGGACTTGCATAGAGAAAAAACCATACATTGTCACTGCAAACTTAGGACCCTCCTTCTCCAAGGAATTAGACCTCCCTCTCTGAGAATGGAGAAAATGAGTTCCAACCTCAGAGAGGAAGATCTGATGTTAGCTTCTGCCTCTCCACTGTCCTAGCAGTTTGTACTCCATAGAGCAGAAAACTGGGTCCACTAGGAACACATTAGGGGCATGCCAGGGGAGGACATGGTGAAGGCTTAGATCTGAAGGATCCAGTGACTTTTCAGTCCCCCAACATGCCCCCAAACTGGAGATTGAATTACTCCAGCCCTGGAGCTGGTGTAGCTCACAACTGTTTTATCTCCTCCCCACTAAGGAAAGACAAAACAGGAAGCAGGACAGAGAATTGCAAAGCACCCTCGTTTCTTCCCTGCCACAATGCAGCAGATAGACTGCTTTCTGTTTCCTCCAAGGCCAGTTTTAGTATTACATGGTAAATGCCCTTTTCAATTAATATTCTATCACAATATTAAAGAGTGGTCAAGAACATTATTTTGGTGATCTATCTAAATTTTCATGATCTTCTAGGCAGGCCAGGACGACAGAACCTAGCACCTTCATTTTCACATGATAATGAAGAAACAATCATGGACCTCACTTTCTTTTTAATACGGAGAGAGTGGAGATGCCCTGCTCAGAACATCATTACAGTGGTACCTGGGGTTACAGACGCTTCAGGTTACAGACGCTTCAGGTTACAGACTCTGCTAACCCAAAAATAGTACCTTGGGTTAAGAACTTGGCTTCAGGATGAGAACAGAAATCGCGCAGCGGGAGGCCCCATTAGCTAAAGTGGTACCTCAGATTAAGAACAGTTTCAGGTTAAGAACGGACCTCCAGAACGAATTAAGTTCTTAACCAGAGGTACCACCGTATTCGTCAATGGATTTTCACTAAGTATCCCACAAGGTTCTGTGGGGAAAGGACAGAACTTGCAAGAAGATGTTTGAATTTCTTGAGGCTAGGGAAGAACTTCTTTTTCAAGAAAAGACTCTCTTTTCTCCTCAGGAGGTTTGCAGGTAAAGGAAATATATTTCAACGTTGTTGAAGGCATGAGAACAGAAGCCAATCGAGAGTTCCGGTCTTCTTCAAGTAGGAGAGGAAAATCAGGCTGTTCCCAGCTGGGGGATACCACTGTTCTTTGGAAAGATGTGTGATGGTCTTTGAATGCTGCCCCCTTCCCAATACCTGGCATGCTAAGAGAAAAAGCTTGGCTCTGAGCTTCCAGGTGCTTGATATATAACACCTCAGAAGTGCTGATGTTTAAAGACTAGATGTTCCAGCAGGCTGCTCATGTCTGCAACGAGGCAAAAAATTCAGGCTGGTTTGAGAGGTGGCTAGTAAACCCAGGTGTCGTTGCAATTCAGTGGCAGGTGATGTGGCCTGATTTTGTAATCACAAAATCAGTTAGCCTGACCATTTTTTTTGGGGGGGGGCAGCTGACACCTTTTTGTGTCTGGTGTGTGGGCCGTCAAGGCTGCAGTGGGGAATCAATGGCAGACACCAAGCCGAAGTGCTGAGCTTGGAAGTCTTTCAAGAGGAGGTTGACTGGGACACCCAAAAGATTTCAGAAGGAGAAACAAACCATCAGGGAAAGTGTGTGTGTGTGTGTGTGTGTGTGTGTGTGTGTATTCCCTTTAGGGGTTCAGTGTTGAGGCTCAGACTTTATTCAGTCCAGAAAGCCTGTGAAAGCATATCCATTAGAAGAAGAAGAGGAAGAAGAGGAGGAGTTTGGAATTGATATCCCGCTTTATCACTACCCGAAGGAGTCTCAAAGCGGCTCACATTCTCCTTTCCCTTCCTCCCCCACAACAAACACTCTGTGAGGTGAGTGGGGCTGAGAGAATTCAAAGAAGTGTGACTAGCCCAAAGTCACCCAGCAGCTGCATGGGGAGAAGCAGAGACACGAACCCGGTTCACCAGATTACGAGTCTACCGCTCTTAACCACTACACCACACTGGCTTAGTAGACATGCCACAGCAGGCCCATTCCAGACAATTATATTGCAGTACTTTGGTACGTCCAGAATTTCCTTGGGCAGTGGGGGATGGGATGGGGGACGATTGCAGTTCCTTCCACGAGACTTTGTAGTACCCAGCATCATCTTCCCATGTTTTAAAAGGGCTTGAACTTCTGAGCATCGTAAAGCTTCCAGTAATCTTTTCGAAGGAAATTACCTGAGCCTGGAGGTCTGAATTACGACCGGCAATGAACATTGCTGCTTTTGACTTTGTGTGCTTTCTGCGTCTCCAGAATTGTGTGTATTTAATGTAATAACAGAGATAAGTACGTATATTGTGGAACAAAGTAGAACCCAATTCAGTTTCCCTGAGCGATGTTTCAAGTGGCTATAAAGCATTGTGGCCCTTTTCACTGTGGTCTTCTGGCACCATTTCTAGATGATGGACAGAAGCTCCATCGTGAGGCAAGAAGAGCGTTGGGATGGTGTCTTTTATTTTGCTGCTGCTGTTACAGATAATAAATTCTCTTGCCCTTGGAATCCTCTCTCACCTCTGTTTTTCATAACTTAGAACATGTTCACATTTACAAAAGAAAAAGTAGGAGGTAAACTATTGGAGGCGGCAAACCCCTTGTCTATTTGGTCTTATCTATATGTATATATGTATGTATGTAATTTCAAATAATCTGTATTGGAATGGCAGTGAGAAAGATGAACATGCAAGGCGCTTGTAGATATGGCTCATATATGGCTGGGCTGCCTTTACTCATGAAAGGGAGCAGGTGGCGCTATGGTCTAAACCACTGAGCCTCTTTGGCTTGCTGATTGGAAGATTGGTGGTTCGAATCCACACTATGGGGTGAGCTCCTGTTGCTCTGTCCCAGCTCCTGCCAACCTAGCAGTTTGAAAGCACACCAGTGCAAGTAGATGAATAGGTACTACTGCGGCAGAAAGGTAAACAGTGTTTCCATGTGCTCTGGCTTCTGTCACGGTGTCCTGTTGTGCCAGAAGCCGATTAGTCATGCTGGTCACATGACCCGGAAAGCTGTCTGTGAACAAATGCCGGCTCCCTTAGCCTGAAAGTGAGATGAGTCCCCCAACCCCATAATTGCCTTTGACTGGACTTAACCATCCAGGGGTCCTTTACCCTTTTTACCTTTACCTTTTACTCATAAATACTTTTCTTTCATATTTGTGTTAATATTAGGCATTCCTATCCCAGTCCCACCTTTTAATCCTGTGACTTCACAAGGGAGGTGCCAGGCTTTGTCCAAGCTCAAAGACAGCATGCAGATGGGGTCAGATTTGGCAGACATAGGCAGCACTAACTGCAGCTTCTGAACAGACTACATAGCCCTACATGGAATGCTTAACAGTTGTCGATCCCTTAATGTTAGCATCTTCTTATGAGTACAGTGGTACCTTGGGTTAAGAACTTAATTCGTTCTGGAGGTCTGTCCTTGACCTTAAACTGTTCTTAACCTGAGGTACCACTTTAGCTCCTGCTTCCGCTGTGCCGCCACCGTGCAATTTCTGTTCTTATCCCGAAGCAAAGTTCTTAACCTGAGATACTATTTCTGGGTTAGCGGAGGCTGTAACCTGAAGCGTCTGTAACCCGAGGTACCACTGTAGAAGCATTTTTGACGATTCCTACAAATGCAGCCAATCTCTCCTAGTAAAATTGCCTGGGGCGCATGCAGTTGCCAATGCTTCACCAAGCACATTGTCTGTGTTGTCCTCAGGTTAAGAAAAACACTGATCCAAGTAATTGTGATAAGATGCTAAGGACATCCTTGTCTTGGACTCTAGTTAAACTGTGATACCCACATAGGACTGGATAATGATTTCAGATAGTTTGGGGAACTTATGCCCAGACATGGCATAAATTTGTCAGGAATTACCAAACAGCCATTGTGGTTCTCTTCCTACCCCCACACAATTGCTTTCCAGACTTTGCTAAACAACTCTTTCAATTTCTGGTTCCAAAAATTGGAATCAAGAGTTGGTTAAAAGCAATTTGCTTCTCTCTATCGTTTTGGCTTTGCTTGAAGAATTCTGGGGTTGGATGGTTAGTCTAGAATATTAAATTACATGATAGATGCAGAGGTGTGGTTGTAGAGTAAGTGTCTTTAGCGCCTGCCTCAAAGCGACTAATAATCTGAATCAGAATCATAACACATTCTTGCAAATAAGCTGGGAAGACAGCAGTTAATTACCTCTCAGAAATGTCCATTTGTAGTGTGCCTACCGTAATATTAAATCCACTTTATTAAACTTGAACAGCATGAAAGATCTGTACGGCTGAAGTGTGTTCAGCAAAAGAGGGGGATGATTGAGCCTTTCTCACTAAGGGTGAAACTAAACGTGATGTTAATTACATGAATGCAATTAACTTGCAAGTTTCTGTTTTGTTTTTTGTTATGCATTCTGCAAGTAGCTGCTGAGTAGCCTCCAGACTGGGCAAGAGGGTAGGGAGTACTGAGGGGAATTTAGCTTTTTCTGTCCTTGCTGTGGGGTACCAACAAAAATAACTTCTTCGCATCTCCTATTTGCATGCCTAGGAGAATCAGTGGGAGTTTCCCTTGAAATGCAAATACTTTTTAAAGTAGTTTAAATCATAACAATGTGTGAAAAGCACCTAGCTTTCTCCTTTCAGCATTTTGGCCAGTGAATGACCTTTCACAATCCTTCAGTGGAACTTCATGATTGTTTGTTCTTTCTAGATAGAGAGAACAAGCAGTTGTGAAGCTCCGCTGAGCAGTGACTCTGAGAATAAATACATACTGCATCCAGTGGAAGACTTCATTTGTTGTTGCATTTCACTGTGGGCTCTTTGGCTGGAGAGATGCCACAGATAAACAGTCGGCACTGCTAGATAAAATTGAAGTATCAGTGTCATCCAAGGAAAAAGAATGCATAGTTGCTTTTTGAAAAGTGTAAAATTAAGTTCTGTTTGCATGTTCCTGGCATCTATATAACTAATTTTTTAGTTGACCTAGTCAATATGTAACTATTTACATGTCTTGGTGGCCTTTGAATTTGTGCATTTATGGATTTTCTTGACTGCTTTGCATTGCTGTTTTGTCTTTTCTCATTGGTTGCTGTTGCTGACACTGCTGGACAGCTCCCCTAACCTGGCTTGGGATCCTGCATATGGTACTGTGGTCTAAACCACTGAGCCTCTTTGGCTTGCCGATCAGAAGGTTGGCGGTTCGAATCCTCGCGACGGGGTGAGCTCCCGTTACTCTGCCCCATCTCCTGCCAACCTAGCAGTTTGAAAGCATGCCAGTGCAAGTACAGTGGTACCTGGGGTTAAGAACTTAATTCGGTCTGGAGGTCCGTTCTTAACCTGAAACTGTTCTTAACCTGAGGTACCACTTTAGCTAATGGGGCCTCCCGCTGCCACCACACTGCCGCCACACGATTTCTATTCTCATCCTGAAGCAAAGTTCTTAACCCGAGGTACTATTTCTGGGTTAGCAGAGTCTGTAACCTGAAGCGTCTATAACCTGAAGCGTCTGTAACCTGAGGTACCACTGTAGAGGAATAGGTACTGCTGCGGTGGGAAGGTAAATGGAGTTTCCGTGCGCTCTGGTACTCGTCACAGTGTCCTGTTCTCCAGAAGCAGTTTAGTCCTGCTGGCCACATGACCCAGAAAGCTGTCTGTGGACAAACGCTGGCTCCCTCAGCCTGAAAGCGAGATGAGTGGCTACAACCCCATAGTCACCTTTGACTGGACGTGACCGTCCAGGGTTCCTTTACCTTTTACCTTATGCAAGGAGACCATCCTGAAATGTGTGATGTAGTTCGTGTGAGCACCATTTCTGATCACCCCTTTTTTAGTGTTGTTCTTCCGGCAGTAAGTAGTGTGTGGTTATAACAGCAACCGTGTCCTGACTGGCCAGGTGGCAGAAGGGCCAGTTAACTGGGCCAGTTCCATTCTTCCCAGTTACACAGCAAGATGACAACCCAAGGAATGGAACTGTACTGGAGTGGACTGGGACATGCTTCCATATATGTCTAGTCTATTTCACAGCAACTTTGAGTTCATATTCTATGCACCAAGCACTCCATGTACATGATTTCCTTTCTGCATTGGCCCTGACAAATGACAATAGTGAACGCTAATCTGTTGAATGCTGTTTTAATTTTGTTCAGGGGTGAAGGTGGAACTCTTTGCAGGAGACGAGTTTAGGTACTACTGTTTTTTACTGTACAGTTTTGAATCTCATTACTTAACAAAAGGACATAGAAAAGCAGCCAACTGAAATAAGCACGAACTGATATAAACATACCATTCAATTTAAATAGCAACTAATGTTTTGTTTGTTGTCAACAAAAGGTTTAGTTTTTACCACTGCTTTCCAGCATTTTTTGTGTAATTGGGATGTTGAGAAGGATAAATTGCTGGATTGAAGCAAGTGAGATACATCTGCAATGAAAATAATGCATTTAAAATAGGTGCTTTTTCAGAAGCTGGCAAATTATACCTTGATGCATATTCTTGGTGCAAAGTAAGTATCTGGATTAAAATGAGTTTTAAAAATATAAAAACCAGTGTTTGTAGGCCTTCTATGTATTAAATCGTATGTGAGTAAACCTATGAAAACACACAGTTTGACTTGTCCTGGTTTTAGAACCATTCTTGATTTAATATTCTTGATTGTGAAATTGTTGTCTCTGGAGATTTGAGGAAGCTACAGGATGAGTATCTGTCTGTCTTGGATAAAATTGTCCAAATCCTGCTTACGTAGATAAATCTTAGAAGTATTTTCCAAGCGAAATGTCTTCTAGTCCATTTTATGTTAAGATAAAATTATGCATATAACTATTAATATTATTATTATTACAGAAATGAGTGTACAGAGAAGCTGGAAGTGGACCCTAGCAAGTATTCATTCCCTGATGTAGCAAACATTGTCCAGGAAAAGGATCGGATTGGACAAGGACCTGTAAGGCTTCAGCGGCAGAAAACTGTAGATGCGAATAACATGAGCTTTGATGATGACCCAGATGTTCCTCCTTTAATTTGAAAGATTGATATAGAGTTTCTTTTGACTTTAGAACACCATAGACCTGTCTAAAGATAAGTGCCTTGCCTTTTAGCTGATTCCCTTATTCTGTTGTACAAACAAATGGATGTGCTTCTCTATAAACCCATCTACTTCAGCTGTCTCTGGTGGTAATTGAAATCCCTGTCGGAGTGGAGTTCTGCTTTACTAAACAGCACATCAGTTCCAAATTGCACAGGCCTTTTTTCACATACCGTGCTTTGCCAGCATTCTTACATCAACCTTGGAGATGGTGTGAATTGTTTTCAGGGTCTGAGGCAAATCTCTCTCTCTCTTGCATGTACTGAAATTGCCTCAAGACTCAAGGCCAGGCTTGTCCTAAGCGGCTGAGGTGGGGAGGGGGACAGTAGGCAAAGCAAATCCATGTTGTATCTTTTCCTGCAATGGTTTAGAAGGAAAAGAGAAAATTTTGATCTTTGTTCCAAAGATCAGAGTCAAGGGGACAGTGGTGAACAGTTTCTAGATGTGGAGCACTCATCAGAGTCCTAGCCAAAGCACCCAGGTTGATAATTTGTTTTGAGCTAGTGGGATTCTGACCAAATACTGGAAATGGGTATGGAAAGATGGCTGCAAAGATGGGTTGTAAATGGTTGGGATGGGTGAGTTTGCTTGGGATGGGTGAGTTAGCTTGGGATGGATGAGTTAGCCTGCCTAGTTAGATTTGTCACTCCAGCTTTCTCTTCTCTCTCTTTTTTTCTCTCCCCCGCAATGCCCTCCCTCCCATCTCTGCTTCCACAAATCCTACACTGTCTCCACTGTTCCTCTGGAAAATCACGATGAAGATTGTTATTTACTTCTACAAAAGTACACTAATTCCGGAACTGTTAAGTGAGATGAAGGAAGTCTTGTTGCTTTCCATGCTGCAGCAGTTGGCAACTAGATAGGCCAGTGAACTAATCCAGTGCTAAACACCTAGTGGGGGGTGGGGCAGCCTGGCCACAGCACACATTCCTAATCTTTTCTCCCTTCTTCATGCATCCCCAATCCTAGGCAGCAACAGCATTGCTGAGACAACTCACAGACAAAAGGAAGTGGTTGGTCATAATCCAATCCTTCCCTTCCCTTCCGTTGCCCTCCACCACTTCAGATTCACAGGGAATCGTGCAACATGCCCAATGTTTTCATATCAATGGGATGAGTGAAGATTAAGCCCAGGGGGGTGAAATCATCTGTATGGCTGCTTAGCAACCACACAAACATCTTCTATGCTTCCTGCTAACCTAGATACCAAAATGAACACTTGTGTGGTTGCCTAGCAACCATACTTGTGATTTCCACCCCCATTTCACTTTCCCCTACCTTTCCTGATTACCTTTACTAGCCCAATTGAAATGAGTGGAACTGTAAAGTTGTGCAGCTCCTCCTGCTGCTGCTGGCCTTCAAATGACGATGGCAGCATCCCTGGAGGTGGAAGGTGATGGGGCAGTGGACAGCATTGAACTTCCCCATCCTGTCGGTGCAATAATGGTTGCTTATGCAACGGGGCTTTCTCCCCTCTCCTTCCCCTGCTGCACGTACCCCACACCCTCCCAAAATCTGCTCCAGAGGGTTGAGAAAAACCCCAGAAGAGTTTAGGGTGTGTGTGGAGAGGAAATGGGGGGAAGTCTAGTTGCACGTGCAGAAATCCTTGCACTGGTGGGAGGCTTACTACATTGGATACAAACCATAACCTCACCCCCTTTTTTGCTCAGTATCACCCTGTGGCTAAGGTTCTGCTCAGTCCTCTGCCTTAGTTGGTTGCTAGGCATGCTAATAGGGCTAAGATGATGGGGAGCATTGGATTAACTTCTGCAGATCCCACAATGTCTCCTAAAGGCAGGATGAAAGCATTGCCACTTTGCCTTGTGTCCTCGGTGCACTCACGGTTTTGGACATACTACCATTATCAATCTGAACTGAAGTATTGGAACAAATAGGCCAATAAGCTAACTCACTTTGCGGCGGTTATAATTTCCTGCAAGACTTGGCCTGATTCTCTCTGAAGTGGTATACCTGTGTCAGCACTGCAGCATCTGAAGAGGTCAAACATCACTCTTCCATGTCTGGGAGAAGTATTTTAGCTTATCCTTCTTCCTGACACTCCAGTTTTTATTGTTTCATGCAACTAAGAGATGCAAGTGATCAGTTTGTGCAACACATCCACAGAAGAAAGGTGGGATATAAATGTAATAACACATGGAAATCCATGCGCCCAGTGTAGTGGACTGTTGCCTGTTCATGCCACAATAAATAAAGTATTGCAGCGCTATCATTTATTTGAATCTTCTTAGTCATCTGGGATTTAGGAAGTCATCTACTTCTCAGGGTAAATCACCTCTGAAACATCTTTAACTTTTTGTTGGTGTCCAATCAATTTTCTACTCAAAATGTTTTGCATTTTCGTTAAAGCCACCTGTGATGTTACGAGGGATGGTTCCTGCTGTTTGCAAGGGATGAGGATCCACACTCTCAGGAGGAACTCATCAGCTCCTTATTGGTTAATGAATTTTAAGGTGTTGCCTTGGCATCGCTTTCTGCCAGAACACCTGCTGAAGGCCAGCTGTTAGTTGTCAAAGCAAGGCAAGGACCAGAACTGCGATTTCACTTCTGTGCTCAGGTCTACTTTTAACTTTTTTTAATCACTTCAGGGAAGAGTATTTGGCACAAGATGTTCTACATTGGGAAGGACTCTGGAAAACTGGGAGCAGACATCCCCCTGGTGTGATGGCCTGGGAATCGGATTCAGAGGCTGAACCTGAGGGATCCCAGCCTGCACAGGATTCCCCGCCTCCAGAACCAGCTGAGCCGGGGCTGGGGCATGAGCCTGAAGGGTCCTCACCTGTGCTGGATCCTCAGGTGCAGGCATCAGCTGAGTCTGCTCTGGCTCCTGAGGTGCAGCCTGCAGGTGCTCCACTCTCAGCCCTGTCAGAGGAAGCTGAGGTTGCCTCTGGGTCTGGTAACCCTCCAGCCTCTCCTGAGGCTCAGGGCAGAGAGGCGGAGGGAACTATGTTCCCGCAGGAGGAGTGCTCGCCTCCAGGCCAGGAGAGGCGAGTCACCAGAGGATCAGGGCTGCCCTATGCCTCGGGACAGATAAAAGCCAGCCAGCCCCAGTCCCAAGTTGTAGGAGCAACATTGTTGGTTGCTAGTTCCTGCCTGAACCCTGTCCTGCTTTCCTGCCTGAGCTCCTAACCCACCCTGGCTCCCTGCTTCCAAGCCTGTTCCTGACTTCACCCGACTCCCTGCCCTGCACCCAGCTTCAGCTACTACGGACTTCCTCCATGTTGCACTTTTGACCACGGACCGGACTTGGACCTTGCCTCTTGGGTAACCCACGGGACCAGCACACCTGGAGCCTTTCAGTACACATGCAAGGGACCACACTAGCCTGCTTGTCCTTCATTCTCAAATAGCAAGGTCAGGTAATTGCTGAGACCCTGCTGATTCAAGGGAGCTTGGACTGCATGTTCATTGCAGGTGGGAACAACTCAGAAGCAAGCATGAGCGGTGTAGAGTTATGCCAAAATGATCTGCCCCATACTGTCAGTAGGTCTATCAGTGGGTATTAGTCATGATGGCCATATGGAATCTCCATGTTTATTCCATTGAACCCCAGCTGCTGGGAAGAAACACAGGAGAAAGGTATTGCCTTCAGACTCTACTTGTTGACTTCCTGGAGACATCGGCTTAGCCACTGTGAGAAGAAGGAGGGCAACTTAGACTGGTAGTTTTCCCTGAGCACGTGCATTGTGTGCAGAAGGTCTCTGGTTCAATCCCCATCATCTCCAGGTTGGGCTGGGGGGGGGGATTCCTGTCTGAAACCCTGGAGAGCTGTTGCCAGCTAGCATCAGCAGAACTAAGTTAGATGGACTGGTAGTCTGGCTTAGTGTAAGACAGTGAATGGGTTCAGTCTGATCCATGAAGCTTGCGTTTTTAGGGGTCTCTAAAGACTGGGCTTTGCTGAGTCACAGGAGACATTTGATGTTATTCTTCCCAAAGGGCACCTTCCCTTTCCCATGGAAAAACACAATAGCCTGGGGCTCATCTCTATGGCCCCAAGAAATACAGAGGTTGCTACTGCTCTGGAACACACATCAATCAGTCCATTTCATACATTACTGCAGAAGCTACTTCTCCACACCTTTCTCTCAAGGCCTCATAGTAGCACATGGAAACAGGAAATATGTGCCCTGGGCCAATTGTACTTTTCCTTCCCAGAATACAGTTGCCCTCCCTCCTGGCTGGGTCATTATCAAACGGAAGGACCAATGCACTTGGGTCTAGCTGTGTAGTTCCAGTTTCCAAATGTTACTGTGGCACTAAGGGATGAAATTACAGCAAACCATCTCCCAGGTTGCCACAATAATGTGTGAGGGCTGTTGCTTTGAGGGTTCACATCGCCTTGGTTAAACCCCGACATAAAAACATAAGATGCTACAAGTGGTCAGTCTCCAGTACGTAAACAGAACAAGACTGAGCATTGGTTCTGTTGTATCCCACAAAGGGAAGACTTTTACATTAAAATAAATTACATCAGCATTGCAGCTCTGCATCTTGCAGAAAAGCGATAAAAATAAATGTAAACAAATAAAGCATCCTATAAATCTAAACACAATTCAAATAATGACATATCTCTCTCTGTGATGTGTCTTCTCTAGCAAGCATGAATAAAGGTCAATGAGGAATGATTGATTGTGTTTTTTCAATGGTCGCTGGTCTCCCACCAGATTTATTGCCGCCAGTCTGTGAGGTGACTCAAGCCTCCTCAACTTGCCCTTGAAAGGGTAATGCAAAAAGATGGCATGTCGTTTTTAAAAAGCGCTCTTTTACTCAAGGAAACTTGCGCGATTTCTATGTGAAAGGATATTGTAATCCCAAGATGACTTCACTTTCTAAAAATAGCTCCTGTGTTGGAGCTGCAAGGTTTGATTAATGAAGATGAGGAGGACAAATTAGCAGTGGATACCCTCTGAAGGCAATCGCTGGAGGCGGGGGTGGCCTTGAGAGTGACCCGGACTGTCTTTACAATTAGAAAATCAGAGCTGCCTAGAACGATCCTTTCAAGGATATTTGGGGATTACGACTGCTGCAGGGCATGGCTGTGGGGCTCTTACTAGAGATTTTGTCCCTTGGAGCATAGTTGTAAACCATACTTCAATAAAGAAGGACAGCAGAGTGATACGAGACATAATACTACAATTACATTAATCTGTCTAAACAATGCAGTTTTTAAAAGCCATCTAAAAGAAAATGGGTAAGACACTTGCCTTCTTTTACTGGTCAGAAGTTCCACAGGGCAGGACCTGACACATTACAGGCTCAGTCCTTGGTGATGACTGACTGAACTACGGGGGCACTGGGGACCACCCAAAGGGTCCCATCAGAAGATCTCAGTGACTGAGCTGGAACATAAGGAATCCCATGGTCCGTATGTAGGACAAAGCTGACCGCCTAATACAGTGGTACCTCTACTTGCGTTCATCTCCAGTTACGTATCCTTCGGGATAGGTATGTGGCAAACTACGTGCCGTGCGCATGTGCAGAAGCACTAAACTGTGCCGTGTGCATGCGCAGAAGCAGCATCTCTGGTTTTGAATTCCTCAGGATGCGACCAGAGCTCCAGAATGGATCCCGTTTGCACCAGAGGTACCACTGTAATATGTCAAGAGACTGGTCCTTTGAAATTTGTATTTCACCGAATTTTGCAGTGTAGTTCTCCAACCAGAGTATGTACAGAGATAGCATTATACTTGAAAGAAATGTGTGTAAAATGCACATATTATGGAATATAGCGCAAACATGAATGATATTATGGAAAATTGCTTGCAAAAATGTGTATTATAGTCATAACAATATATAAACATGTTTATTAGGAGAAATTTGCATTAATGATGGATATTCCTGAGTATATTTTTTAAAAATGCAAATCGCCACAGAAATGTGGAGAAGAGAGTTTTTGTACTGGGAAAACCAGAAATGCAGACAACCAAAACTGATGGTTTCCTCTATCCCTACTCATGAGTAAGTCTGCTAAGGCTTGGGCTGCATGAGTAGCTGCTGAAGCTTTGAGGGGGGAAGGAAATTTGCCAAGAGAGAGCAGAGAATGTTAAAACTGGCCTAATTCTCTGAAAGGCCCATTTTTTGCTCAATTTCGACGAGCAAAATGGCTTTGTTTAAACTTCCAGTAGAAACCATGTCGCCCATTAATCTCCTTATCGGATGCCTTCAGTTTCTGCGATATGAAATATATATATGAAATCTTTGAAATGGATCCTGCTGGATTATGAAGAACACGAGATGCGTCTCTTAAAGCATCGCAGTGGGTTTAGCTATGTGTCTGGTTCCCTCGGCTGTGACGTGCAAGAGATATATTTTTAATAGCTCTGCATGCAGAGTTGGAGCTGGATAAAAGGGAGCTCTTGTGCTGCTCTCAAATACTAATTCGACAGCTCTTGCTCCAAATGCATCTCCCTGCCTGGTGACAGCAGTTCAGTCTCGCTAACACCCTCAATGTATTCAGCTCGGGTCCCTGATGCTATTTCTGACTCCTGTCTGTGAGGGAAAAGCGGGTACTGTTGCTTTGTAGTTAATTAAAAAGACCTACGTTCTCAAGTGCAGATCTGCCTGGTCTACAGGCAGAACATGAGGAGCCTCACTTGATGCCTTTTGGTCCTTTTCTGGTGGTGATACTTGGAAGGGTATAAGATAAGGTCTCACTGCTGAGGAGCAACCCTAAGGAGGAACAGGCAAGAGGTTCAGAGGCTATTGCAGTGAGTAACAGTTTCTGGAGAACTACTGCCTTCATACCCTGTTCAGAAGCTTCCCAGAAATATGTGGTTGACCACAGTGGCAATGCCAGCCCTATCTTGAGGCAAAGTGAGTAGCGGCCTCTGCAGGTGACAGACGCTGGAAGTGATGTCAAGGTGTTGGGACAATACGGCTGTGCACCTTCCTAAGCTAGTCAGTTTTCTTCAAGCGCAGCGGATGACATTGCTCCACCACCAAAGTAGAGGCAAGACTCAACTGCTGGCTCAGCTGGCTTCTGTGAGTGACACGAAATGGCATGTGGCCGCCATCTTGTTCTTCATCCCTGGCAACAAAATGTCTCGAGCCAACCCTGCACTGTGGGATGCAGGATGCGGAACTATAGATGGATCTCTGCTCTTTGGTGACATAGAAGTTGTGCATGGCACATGGAGAGAGTTTCTCTCTCACTAGAACTCATGGGCAGCCAATGCAGCTGGTTGTTGGAAGATTCAGGAGAGATAAAAGAAAGGACTTCAACACTCAGTTCCCAGGATTCAGTGAAAGAAGAACATGTGCTTTAAATCTGAGTTGACTGTGCTTTAAATTCAGATGTTTCCTCAAACCCAGCTGGAACTGGTTAGTCCAAAGATTTTTGCTTCCTAGGGGGTCCCCACTTCCAAGTTTCCTAGTTCTTCTGGGCCTCGAGGCTAGCATGCTGGAGATGGGTGCCCCCAGTGCTTTTTTCCCCTAAAAAAAAATGTTTAGGTGTACTCTCATTTTGACTTGAGACAATCACCGGGAAAGGAAATGAAGCCACCATCGGAAGTGGTAACAACAGAACTGACCAATCACCATGCTAGATTCTAACTCCTACTTCACACATTAAACGCTCGCTTCCGTCTGAGAATCAGGAAGCACTGTGACAGGAAGTGAGGCCGCCATTGGGGGTAGCAGTGGAACTGACAATTCACAGTGGTGGTGAAGAAACTAAAAATTTAAAATCATGTAGTTTCTTCTCCTGTTAGATTCACAAAATGTTTAGGGGTATGCATACCCCTCCGTCCCCCCCAGAAAAAAGCACTATGTGTCCCTATACCTTTAGATGCCAGAGCTCCCTGGGGTTGGGACATCGTTCAACACCCACCTCTGATTCTGCAAGTATTTTTTTAAAAAAAATCCTTTTAAATATTTGAAAACCCTCATGATATTCTTCAGTCAGGTTTGCATGCAGAATTCTTAGGACACCTGCTCAGTTCAGCCAGCCATTTAATTTCTTGACTGATATATGTAGCCTACTATTTATCTACTTGCACTTTGACATGCTTTCAAACTGCTAGGTTGGCAGGAGCTGGGACCGAGCAACGGGAGCTCACCCCGTCGTGGGGATTCGAACCACCGACCTTCTGATCAGCAAGTCCTAGGCTCTGTGGTTTAACCCACAGCACCACCCGCATCCCGGTTTGCTTACCCATGGTTTAATCCATGATGTCTAAAGGAAGTGGCAGAGAAGCCGTTCTGTGAAATTGTGCCTGTGTTCTTTGCCAAGCGTCTAAATGCCATCTCTAAAAATTAATAGGCATATAGCTCAGCATACGGCAGCCTTGGCACAACTGCTAATGGTGAGGAAATGAAAGATGAGAAACAACTGAAAAGAAACACGTTGGCTCCAAGGATCTGTGAGGGTGCAGATGCTTCAACAGTCCTTGCTTATCTGGGGCAATCTCCATTTCCTAAATCGCTGTTCCTGCTTTGTCCTGTGAAAAAGATTCCTAGAGTTCCTTGGAAAGGCTTTGCTGGTGCGATATAACATTGCAGGGGATGAGTCTGTCAATGGCTACCAGTTGTGATGACTATAAAGGTTCTTAGGCTGTATGCTATTGAGAAATTTTATTGGGGGGGACAGCAGGAGAAGGCTATTTTCCTTACGTCCTCCTTTTCTGGTTTCCTGAAGACATCTGGTTGGCCACTGCGAGAAACAGGCTGGGAAACAAATCCAATGAAAAGTACAGACCCTCCAAGCGTCCCTGTTTTCCAGGGACAATCCCAGATTTACAGAAGCCATCCCGGTTTCTGATTTGATCCCAGAATGTCCCGTTTTTCCTCAGGACGGACGTCCCTATTTTCATCAGAGAAATGTTGGAGCTTATGGAGTTTTGCGACCCCTGAACCAAGGAGATAAGTAACTACACAGCCTTTAGAAGACATCCGAAGGCAGCCCTTTGTAGGGAGGTTTTTTATTTTTGTTGCATTTTTTATTTTACAAACAATAACAAAAACATCAAACAGAACACAAACAAAATATCCCGTTCGACATCCCCACCTTTTCTGGATCATTATTTTTCATCTGCATCCAATTATTATAAATCCTTAATCAACCCATAATTCAAAACTTAATGCAAGGTTTCCTATTAATGGTTGTAGTTGTCTACAATAATTTTTCAAATACATTATATACTTTCCCCATTCTTTATTAAAGTTTGATTCTTCCTGGTTCCTGATTTTTCCTGTGAGTTTTGCCATTTCAGCATAGTTCATTCATTTTATCTGCCACTCTTCCTTGGTCGGGACTATATCTTTCCATCTCTGGGCTAGCAAAGTCTGGGCAGCTGTGGTCGTGTACATAAATAGATTCTTCTGGTCCTTCGGAATCTCCACATTAAAATTCCTAAAAGAAAAGCTTCTGGTTTCTTAGAAAAGGTTATTTTCAACTTTCCCCCACTCCCAACTCATTAAATATCATCTCCCAGAAAGCTTTCCCCTGTGTAAGGAAGTTTTTAAAAAATGTTTAATGTGAGCAGTGAGCAACCTGGCAACCAAATTTTGCACCAGCTGAAGTTTCTGAACTGTCTTCAGAGGCAGCCTTACATATAACATGTTGCAGTAACCTAACCTAGAGGTTACAAGAGGATAGACAACCGTAGTTAGGCTATCCCTGGCCAGATGGAATGAGCCCAGCACCCCATCTCTCCCACTGAGGCAATCAGATGGAATGGCTGCCCCAATGGGCCAGTTGAAGGAGAGGAGTTGTTGAGATGACATCTTAGTTCGTGCCTAGTTATGTACAGTAGAGCTCTGCTTTTGAACAACTGAACTGGGTAGCTTGGATCCTGATCTATGTTTAAGCCGTGCGCTGACTTGCAGAACGAAACCTTTGGGGAATAACCGAGCCCAGAGTCTGAGCACTGTGTCTGAGAGTGGGAGCCAAAGCAGTGGGTGACATGATGGGTGACGTGGTGCTCATTGGGATGAATCACTGCAGCATACTGGAATGAGATGGCAGAGAGTGAGACAGTGGTGAGGTCAGCGCAGGGCAAGTGCTCCGGCGGAGCCCATCCATCAGCCCTGCTAGAGTGTTTGCACCATGCAAACTTTGCCATCGTGGCGGCATCCTTCCCCCTCTCCATCCAGGTATGCAGCAGCAACTCAGCAGGAGGAAGATCAACTGAGCAATGCTGCCCTGCCCAACAGTTGTTTGGGGTCAGTGGACTAGGGGGACTAGACTAGTCCCCTAAATGTTCCCGGTAAATTAGAGTATTAAAGTCTGGTGCCTCCATCCCAAAGCCTAGGGAGCTTCTGCCTGGCTTAGGGAGGGAGGCACGATGCTCCACTGGGGCCCAATACACCTCCTGCCACCTTCCCAATGCCCGCCCAGCTTTGGGGAGGAAGCAGCAGGGCACCAGCATCGTGTCAGAGGCCTGGCATCTCCCTTCCAAAGCCCGGGAAGCTTCTCCGTGGCTTAGGGAGGGAGGCACAATGCTTGCACTCGTGATGTCAGGACATTGCAATCCCCCTCACAAGCTAACGCCTCTGGACCTAACTTTGAGAGCCAGTATGGTGTAGTGGTTAAGAGCGGTAGACTCGTAATTTGGGGAACCGGGTTCGCGTCTCCGCTCCGCTGGGTGACCTTGGGCTAGTCACACTTCTCTGAAGTCTCTCAGCCCCACTCACCTCACAGAGTGTTTGTTGTGGGGGAGGAGGGGAAAGGAGAATGTTAGCTGTTTTGAGATTCCTTCGGGTAGTGATAAAGTGGGATATCAAATCCAAACTCTTCTTCTTCCCCAACAAACAATTTCACTGCACGCCACTGCTACTCTGCTGTCTGCTTCTAGCTGCAACCCTCCAGAAGTTCTAGTTACAGGTAGGTAGCCATGTTGGTCTGCTGTAGTCGAAACAAAATTTTGTAAAAAAATCCTTCCAGTAGCACCTTAGAGACCAACTAAGTTTGTTATTGGTATGAGCTTTTGTGTGCATGCACACTTCTTCAGATACACTGAAACAGAAGTCACCAGACCTTTATATATAGTGAGAGGGTGGGGAGGGGTATTACTCAGAAGGGTTGTTGGACTACAACTCCCCATCACCTCTGACCACCGACTATGCTGGTTTATGTTGATGGGAGTTGGGAGTCCTACAATATCTGGATGGCCAAAAGATGGCATGGCTTGTGCTGTTCCACACTCATGCAGAACTCTGAATAGCCAGATCTCTAGTTACTAAATAATGCTGTTTGGACCAGTAATTGCTGGAATTTTTATATTTTTTTATTATTTTCAATGCAAAAATTACAACAAAAATTACAAACATAAAATCCAAAAAACAAAAACAAAACAAACAAAACAAAAAAACAACAACACACCCACAAAGAAAACCATGCCTTCATAATAATCTTTATGTACATATACACATATTGACTTCCTCTGTTTTGAGAGGAATTTTTTTTGGCACTCCGTTAGGAAGGAAATGCAGAAGGGTTCTTTCGAAGCCTTTCTGGGAGATCTGGGAAGCTTCCTTCTTGCCTGAAGCACCAGAGCTGGCCTCCCACTCTGTTTTCCCTCTTGCCATTCTCAGCGCTGTGCAGCAGAAGGTGACTGGATCCGTGGAGAACGCCCTCCAGAACGCACCCTCCTTGCCAGCCTGTCACATAGTGCTACACGCGCCTCCAGTTTTAAGCATCCAATCTCTCGTTTGGTACATCCCTGGAAGGCAGTGGGCACATTATGTTCAATTAATCCTTTCTCTGTCTGCCAAGAGGGAAGCATTGCATGGTGCAATGGCTCCATCTTTACCCGCCAGTCCCAGGTTGCCAAGGCTTCCTCAGCCTCTCTGCTTCTGGATCGGTGCAGCCAGAATCCAATCGGTAGGACACTTTGAAGCCCACGCTTCTCCCCAGTTGTGCCACCAAGCAGAGGTATACCTAGGTTCCCCTGTGCCCGTGGCAAGAAGCTGTATCAACACGCATCCTTTGCTCCCTTGGCACGGACCTATATTGGCACCCTCATCCCTTGCACCCTTGCCAAGGAGGTGCATTGGTTCCTCCAAAGCCAGGAGAGACCATGGACCAAAGTTTTCATCCCTGTGATGGCCTGGGACTCGGGCTCAGACTTGGAACCAGAGGAGTCTCAGTCTGCACCGGATCCTTTGCCTCAGGCATCATCTGAACCAAGTCTGGGGCCTGATCCTGAAGAGTCCCAGTCTGCACAGGTTCCCCAGCAGCAAACACCAGCTGGGCCGAGTCAGGGGCCTGAGCCTGCCCTGGCTCCAGATGCAGGGATTACCTGGTTGCCTTCAGCTGGGCTATCACTTACAGCTGCTCCACTACCGGTTGGGTCAGGAAAGGCTGAGGCAGCCTCTAGGTCTAGTAACTCAGGTCTGAGAGAAGGAGAGACCTGAGTATTTGCAGGAGGAGTGCTCACCTTTGGGCGAAACGGAGGTGAGTCGCCAGGGGATCAAGACCGGCCACTACTCCGACAAAGATAAAAGGCTGTTGGACCCTGTCCCACGTTGCGGGAGCAACATTGCTTTATGCCAGATCCTGTACCTCTCCTTGCCTGGTTTCCTGCCTTGTGTCTTGCCTTGGCCCTGTTGAACAGACTCCTAGCAGAACCTTCGGATTCTGGACCGGACCCGGACCACAGTTCTCGGGTTACCCCCGGGCCCAGCACAGTCCCCTTTCACACTCCGCCAGTGGCTATTGGGGTCTGCTCTGCTCTGTTCTGTTCTTCCCTCCCCCTGCTCCATCGGTCCATCTGCCTGCCTTCCTGCCTTCCTCTCCCCTTCCACTTTCTCTTCTGCCTTGTTCCTCCCTTTCTCCTCCTCTTAAAACTCTTACCCACCTTCTCTGTCTTCCTTCCTTCCACCCACCATTGAGGCATCCAGTGGAGTCTGTGTGCCTCATCCAGTTGTTCAGAGCAGGGCTCAGCAAGGTTTACCTTGCCTGCGCCAGTTCACTCCAGTGGAGATCTCTCTGTGGGCTGGATTGCGCCCGCCCACGATTTCTGGCATCTGTGCAGACACAGTTTCTGGCGTCTGCACAGATGCGATTTTCAGCATCTGAGCATGCACAAACGCGATTTCCGGTGCCACAGAAGTGAGTTGCCGTGCCACGCTGCACCACGCTGTGCCGGTTTAGCGCAGCACGCGGGGACTCGCCGAGCGAGTGGCTCAGTTCAGGGCTGGCTTATGGGCCGGTTAAACGACCCCCGCAGGCTGCTTGTGGCCCATGGGCCTTAGGTTGCCGACCCCTGGTCCAGAGCAGTAAAGGAGCTGTCCAGGGAGCATGCAGACGGGGTCCCTAGCCAATCCAAGCCAGAGTGAACAGGCATGATTTTTGCACCCACCTGGGCCTCTGTCCGTACTTCCTTCCTCACATTTGTGAGTTCAGCAGAGTGCACCCCTTTGCAGCTTTAAAGGGAAGTTTAGATAGGCTAATTTTAGCCGTTTGGTTTAAGTAATCCAGGATGCTTTAAGGCATATTGGGTTCTCCTAGTATGCCCCCCTTTTCTCCCCCTGAAAACAACAACCACACACACACATTTACTCACTCAGAATACAGATACAGAAGGTTTAAAATGGCAATTCAGTTACAAAGACATACTTCAGTCAAGTTCAAAATAGTGTCTGGGTTTTGGAGCTCACACACAGCAGATGTTCTTCACATTTCTGGATTGATGGGATTGATAATGAAAAAAGAGGATGCTTCCAGGTAGGTAAGGAAATAAAAATGGCTACGCCCTCCATCGTCAGGGCACAGGGGGAATGTCTCTCACAGAGTTCTCTCTAGCAAACTTACAGGAAAACTCTGTGAGCTCCAGCTCCTGTCATGTGCCTATCTAGGAAAAAAACAAATGGTTGTTTTTGACTGCATTTTACACATCCCACATAATAGCCATAAGGCCTCTCTATGTCTCCACCATGTTAATTCTGAACTGCCCTTCATCCAATCAGACCTTAAGGAGATATGAGATTCATGAATTCCAATAAAAGCATTATTTATTTACTATTGCATTCATGTCCCGCCTTCTCTCCAAGGAGTTCAAGATGGCATACATGGTTCTCCTCTCCCCATTGAATCCCCACAGCAACCCTGTGAGGTAGGTTGCACTGAGAGACAGTACCTGACTCAGGTTCACCCACTGAGCTTCATGGGGATTCGAACCCTGGACTTGCAGGTTCTATCCCAGAAGAGGTGGCTTTGCGGGAATCCATCATAAAACCACAAAACCGAAAAGGCAGCAGATAGGCAAAACCTACAGATGACAGCTCTGGAAGACGTGCAAGGAGCATGTCAAGAGTCAGGTTTCTGCTCTGCGACTCCTTCTAGCTTTTGATGCTAGAGTTACCCTGTGTGCCCTTCGTCCCTTGTTTGTTGATTCCTTTTGAACGGGAAAGTGTTCTTTTACTAATGTATTTATATTGCTTGTCTTTCTCTAGTGACGGCGGAAATCAATAGACTCGTGCCTGTCCAAGAGGCCAAAATGCATCTTACCGTGCTTCAGATATTGAAACCTTTGTGCCAGGAAGTTGTGCTGTTCTGCATGGCTGCAAAGATGCAATCTGTACCAGTTGCAAGAACTTCAGTATCAGACACAACAAGGTGAGTTGTGTGGCGAGTTCCTGCCCTCGCCAGTAGAAATAAGACACAGGACAACATGAATAAGGTTAATGGGCAAAATAGGCCACAACTTTATTGATTACAGGAATGAGCGGTATTGGCTTAGGCATTGGTCCTATTGACTATATGGCTTCAGCCCGATTGCATGAAGACCAGACAGGGTTAACCACCAGGAGGGAGAGTCTTGCTGAGGCACGTCAACTAGGA
Organism: Podarcis liolepis; assembly: GCF_965112155.1. Classification (NCBI taxonomy): domain Eukaryota; kingdom Metazoa; phylum Chordata; class Lepidosauria; order Squamata; family Lacertidae; genus Podarcis; species Podarcis liolepis. The sequence goes on from NC_139560.1 coordinate 11,062,577, forward strand.
GCTCCCCCGGGGTCAACTGCTCAGGGGAGTGCCTTAGGCCCACACCTCCATAGGCTTCGGACAGGGCCACGCCCCCGGAGGCCTTTACTGGGCTACCCTAGACTGTGGAGGGAGGCGATGGCGCTCCCTCCCCCCTCATCTATTTAACCCTACCCTTACCAATTCCTAACCACCAATACCAGGAAGTTGTGATGAGTTCCTACGAGGTAGGCGAAAAACAAAATGCCTGGAGCCAATTTGCCAATTGGAAAAAACTCCTACCAGGCCCCTTGACAGCGACCAACCAAAGTCCATAGCAATGTCCAAGAAGCCTGACTAAAGGGAGGGGGGATGGGAAACCGAGTAGGTGAAGCGGTGAAAGAGGACGAGCCTTGGCTGCACCGGCCCTAAATAGGTTGGGCCACGCCTCCCCAGTCAGCTGATTGGCTGCCTGGGGAGATGATGCAGCCAAGGATTCCCCAGATCTGTCGGGGGCTGAGCTCATCCCCCGTGCACGTGGGGGTGGGCGTGAAGCCTGCAACCCCACCTCCTCCCCAGGTCGGAAGTGGCTTTGTGTGTCAAGACCCCGTAGCCACCCCCTCTTTGGGAAATAACACACACAAGGACACGGATATTAGGTTTATGTTATTGGGCAAATTTGGCCACAACTTTATTGATTACAGAATGTGAGCGGTATTGGCTTAGGCATTGATTGGACCTGACTATATCTGACTCCTGCCCGATGCGCAGGAAGTCCGGTAAGGGTAAACCATTGGAAGGGGGAGCCCTGTCAATGCGAATCAACTCAAGCTCCCCCTGGTGTTCCTGTCGGGGTCGTGTCATGGCCCTAGCCCCTGACCCGGGCTTTGGTCAAGATCAACGCCCCCAGATTCCTTTAATGGAATACCCTTAAGCTTGGAGGGGCAGGTGATGGCCACACCTCCCCTCCCCCATCAGAAGAAGAAGAAGAGTTTGGATTTGATATCCCGCCTTTCACTCCCTTTAAGGAGTCTCAAAGCGGCTAACAATCTCCTTTCCCTTCCTCCCCCACAACAAACACTCTGTGAGGTGAGTGGGGCTGAGAGACTTCAAAGAAGTGTGACTGGCCCAAGGTCACCCAGCAGCTGCATGTGGAGGAGCGGAGACGCGAACCCGGTTCCCCAGATTAGGAGACTACCGCTCTTAACCACTACACCACACTGGCTCTCAAGGTCATCACAAGGTCAAACAATGCCTACCCGCAACCCTAACAAAGTTGTGACGATTGCTACGAGGTAGGCGAGAACCACAAGGCCAGCGCCAATTTGGCAAGTGGAAAAATTCCTACCAGGCCCCTGGACGGTGACCAACCAAGGTCCATAGCAACGCCAGTGCCTAAACCTGAGAAATAGGGAGGGAGGGAGGGTGATTGAGGAAGCGAGCCAAAGAGGAAGCCCTCCAGCTCGCGCCTCCGCTTTAAATGGTCCTGGCCCCGTAGCCCCGTAGCCCCGTAGCGGATTGGCTGGCCGGGCTCTGATGTGGCCGGGATCTCCCGGTCAATGGGGGACAAAGTCCCCCGCCCCCGGTGGGGAGTGGGTGGCCACGTGGTCCACCACAACTCCTCCCCACTGGGAAGTGGAGTGGATTTGTAAAAGTGATACATAGTAGATCCATGTAGAAAGTCATTGCAGGAGTTAGGACCATAGGCTTTGTAGAGTTGGAAAGGACCTCGAGGGTCATCTATTCCAACCCCCTGCAGTGCAGGAATCTCAACTAAAGAATCCATGACAGGTGGCCATCCAACCTCTGCTTAAAAACCTTCAAGGAAGGAGAGTCCACCACTTCCAGAGGGAGTCCATTCCACAGTCGAGCAGTTCTTACTGTCAAAGAGTTCTTCCTGATCTTTAGTCGGAATCTCCTTTCTAGGAACTTGAATCCATTGGGGTGGAGACATCAGTCCATTTTGGTTTCCATCTTAAGTTCAGCTTTCCACATCAGCTAGTTTGTGATCATTATTTTTTATAAAGTCCTCCTGAAAATACAAGAGCATTTTAGCACAAATTCCCCCTAATACACACTTTTTTTTCTTCCAGGGAATCTTCCCTAGCATTATCCAGTTTTGCATGCTTATTGGTTTGTGTTTTTATCTTCTTGTTTTTATCATGTAATTTATGTTATGAGAGCTACAGGGGAAGGACAGGATACTACTTCTGCTAAATGAGAATAATAGTTAGCTCTGGTCTCTGAGAGAGAAAGGGAAGAAACCTCCTGGTGTATGAGGAAAAAATGTTTTTTTTTTTATTCCTCTTGATGCATTTTGAACCAAGTTCTTCCTCAGGGACCTTCTGGAATGGCAAGTTTCAACCCGGTGAACCCTTTGTTGCATGGGTTTGATCACGGGCTGAAAATTGTAAGGGAAGAGTTACCCTGAGGAAGAACTTTCTTCAAAATGCTTTGGGCCTTATGCAACATTTCCCCCTTCCTTTCCCTATGATTTCTTCTTCCTATGTAGTTCTTTTGTAGTTCTGTTCTCAGGGCAGGTTGGAGACGTATCTGATTGTTCAGGGCCAACCCAAGGCATTTTGCTGCCTGAGGCAAAGGACCAAATGTGCCGGTTCATGTACAAAAGCCAAGTTTAACTTCGGCAATGGCAACGGGCTAGCTTAGGGGGTGCAAGAAACACACAACCGTGTCCTCCACCAGATCCCTTGGGATCTGCCGTCCGAGGCAGCCGCCTCACTCTGCTTGATGATAGGGCTAGGCCTGGCTGGCTTTTAGTTTATGTCCAGGGCAGCTGTTTACCAGCTCCATCTGGTACACAGGCTGAGAACCTATTGGCCCACAGACTGTCTCGCCAGAGTGGTGCATGCTCTGGTTATCTCCCGCTTGAACTACTGCAATGCGCGTTATGTGGGGCTACCTTTGAAGGTGACCCGAAAACTACAACTAATCCAGAATGCGGCAGCTAGACTGGTGACTGGGAGCGGCCGCCGAGACCACATAACACCAGTCTTGAAAGACCTACATTGGTTCCCAGTACGTTTCCGAGCACAATTCAAAGTGTTGGTGCTGTCCCTTAAAGCCCTAAACGGCCTCAGTCCAGTATATCTGAGGGAGCATCTCCACCTCCATCATTCTGCCTGGACACTGAGGTCCAGCGCTGAGAGCCTTCTGGCAGTTTCCTCATTGCGAGAAGCCAAGTTACAGGGAACCAGGCAGAGGGCCTTCTTGGTACTGGCGTCTGCCCTGTGGAACACCCTCCCACCAGATGTCAAAGAGAAAAACAACTACCAGACTTTTAGAGGACATCTGAAGGCAGCCCTGTTCAGGGAAGTTTTTAATGTGTGACATTTTAATGTATTTTAAATTTTTGTTATAATCCGCCCAGATGGGCGGGGAATAGATAATAATAATAATAATAATAATAATAATAATAATAATAATGTACCCTGGCAACTGCCTGACCTGTCCAACCACCCGACCCCAGATTTATTTATTCCTTTTTCTCCTGGTTCTACAGAGGTCTTGGGTGATGCCACATACAGGAGTAAGTGGCAAGCATCAATATGAAAGGACGCAATGATAGGGCAGGGGTCAGAGCCTCAGGCCTGGGGGCTGGATGTAACACTCCAGGCCTCTCTATGGATCCCCTCAGAGCACTCCCCTGTTCTGCCTCCCATCTGTCACAGCACTGTCAGGCGAGAATTTTCTCTGCCTCCATGTTTCTCTGCCTTATCTCTGCTCCCAGGTTGGAGATAGTTTGCAAGGAGAGATTCCCTTGCTTAGACACTGGCTGTCTCGACACCTGTCCCACCCCGAGCACCGGCAACCCACGCTATGCCCCTGAACCATAATATATTATTCTTGAAGTCTTAAAACCAGAGGGCAGCTAGTACTGGGCAATTTTTTTGCCAGCAAACACTTTGCAGAGCTGCTGGTTAGTTTTTTTGAAAGAGCCACAAACCAAGATGGCTGCCTTTGCGAAGGCCTCAGTTGTATTTATGAGGTAAGAAAAGAAGAAGTCATCAGCTTTCCAGAGTAGGGTGCCAGAGCGGAAATCCATCCATCCATTCTCTTAATTGAATTTAAAGATAATTTCCCCTTTATGCCATCTAAAATTGCTGTTTTATTTTCCTAGCAGCAATCACGAGGCTGAAAATAATAATGAATCAATTGTGAGAGGAATATGAGTTCCAGGTGCTGAGATATTGCAAAGGAATGAAACCAATAAATGCCTTGATATATAAAATAGCCATGAAGGATCAATACTTGCTGAAACTGGAAATTACTAAGAGCAGACCCACAGGGCAAAAGTCTTAAACAATCTTGTGTCCCGAGGGGCAGTGATAAGAACTTCTTGCATTTGGCTCTGCATTGTTAACTCTTCTCAGACTGGGATATGTAATTGCACTGCAAATCTTACTCAGAAATTAATTAGCACCTTGGCTTTAAGGTTGATGTAGGTGAAAATGTGAAATTTCCAGAAGTGTGTGTGTGTGTAGTAATAATATTTTTTTCCATATAGAAAGTTACAGTTGTTACTCAACAATTATATTCCAGTTCAGCAAAGCTAGTGACTTCCTGCTCACCCACCATTGATGTTTGTAACTCAATTCCTTTTTAAGGTTCTGTCTTACCTAATTTCATCCACTCTAACATGTTTCTTAATATATTCTGTTGTTTCCTTACACTTCAGACCCTGCTGTGGTCTTTGCATATGGGAAACAACTTTTTAAAAAGACTAGAAAGGGTTTCCAGTTTGGCTTTAATATCCCGCTTTATCACTACCCTAAGGAGTCTCAAAGTGGCTAACAATCTCCTTTCCCTTCCTCCCCCACAACAAACACTCTGTGAGGTGAGTGGGGTTGAGAGACGTCAGAGAAGTTTGACTAGCCCAAGGTCACCCAGCAGCTGCATGTGGAGGAGCGGGGAAGCGAACCCGGTTCACCAGATTACGAGTCCACCAGTCCACCAGATTATGAGTCTAGTTCTCTTTAAAGGATTCTAAATTTACATCTTCTATCAGCGGCATCAATTTTGCCATCTCTGCATATACCAAGAGAACAAAGAACACCTCTTCTAGAAATGGCGGTGCTCCCAATTAAGGATCACACCCCATCCACCCCTATTAATCTACCTCATTCCTATGTCTTGTAATCTGAGTTTGTACTCTCTGTGCTTTCTGTTCTGCCACTTTCTGAGCTCTTCTTGACCTTGGGCTGAGTGGAGGAATGCTGTCTAGAGACTGTGACTCTGTTAACCCTCTCTTTCCCAGTGTTTCTTCTCCTAGCTGTTCCCCATCCAGTATTCCCAGCTCCTGCCTTCTGAACTATGTCCCTCTGCAAACCACTGTTCCAAATCTATACTGTGGGAATATTCAGGATTTTGAGCAGGAGCAGGGGGAGAGGGAGGCTCCCACCACTCCTCCTCAGTCCAGCCCTCCCAGCATGGTCCCTGACCGTCATTTATAACTCATCACGTAAAACTGTACTGTGTGGCATAATTATGGATGGGTTTACAGAGGATCCCATCCATGCAGGGCCCATGGCAAGAATCTGCATGGTTGAGCTTCTGCTGAAGATTCACTCCCATCCAACCTGCTGCAGTACAGGAGCAGCTCACCTGTTGGGGGCAGAGCACAGAAATAGCCTCCTGGCAGTGGTGTCACCGCTGTTTACCAGGAGGGCGAGTGGGCTGTGCTGGTGACTGGTTCACCACACCTCAACCAGGGTGATGTCCTTTTAGGATTGAACCTGGGATGTTCCGCATGCAAACCCGGTGTGTCCTTCCCATTGATTCAGGTCATCTCTCTCCCACTCCCCGCAAGACTCCTGAGCACAGACATATCCATAACAGTGTTCAAATAGTTTTATTTATTTATTATTATTTATTACATTTGTATACCACCTTTAGGGACGCGGGTGGCACTGTGGGTTAAACCACAGAGCCTAGGGCTTGCCGATCAGAAGGTCGGTGGTTCAAATCCCCGCGACGGGGTGAGCTCCCGTTGCTCAGTCCCTGCTCCTGCCAACCTAGCAGTTCGAAAGCACCTCAAAGTGCAAGTAGATAAATAGGTACCGCTCTGGTGGGAAGGAAAATGGCGTTTCTGTTTGCTGCTCTGGTTCACCAGAAGTGGCTTAGTCATGCTGGCCACATGACCTGGAAGCTGTACGCCGGCTCCCTCGGCCAATAAAGCGAGATGAGCGCCGCAACCCCAGAGTCGGCCACGACTGGACCTAATGGTCAGGGGTCCCTTTACCTTTATACCATCTTTATCTTCCAAGAATCTCAAGGTGATTTACATGGTTCTCCTCCTCCCCATTACATCTTCAAAACAACCCTGTGAAACTGGTTAGGCTACGAGATGATGACTGGCCCAAGGTCACTGAGTGAGCTTCATGGCTGAGTGGGGATTCGAACCCTGCTCTCCCAGGTCCTAGTCTAACACTCTAACCATTACACAACCCTGGATCTCAATCATAGAATTGTAGAGTTGGTTGGGCCATCTAGTCCAACCCCCTGCAATGTCGGAATCTTTTGCCCAACATGGGGCTCAAACCCACGGATCTGTGATTAAAAGCCTCATGCTCTACCGACTGAGCTATCCAGCTCTGTGTATTTAACCAGGCTTGTTTTGAGTCACAATCGTTCTGGGCGGCTGCTTGGCTATGTCTTTAAAAGCAGCTGCTGAAGACGGTTTGATCAGCAGCGAAAGAAACAAAATCCAGCCACTACAATGGAGCCATCTGGCGAGGAAGAAACGGGCAGATGTGTACCCCCTTCCTTTGCTGGATTCCAGTTCTCCCATTCTTCTGCAACGCCTAATATTTTCTACCCCACTGAATACCATTGCATCTGGCTTCCAGTAATTTGATTGCCTCTCCAACTTGATGGATGATAACATCCTTAATTCTGATATCTGCAACGCATTTTCCCTCCCCCTCCATAAAGTTCAGGGAGCAGACTCTGATATTAATGACATAGCCTCATGCTTTGTATGCAAGAGGTCCAAAATTCAATCCCCACCATCTCTAACCTCAAGGACTCCAGGTAGGAATATTAAGAAAGACTTACCTGAGACCTTGGTGAAACACGGAAAAAGCAAGAAGTGTGCTCTGAACAAGCTATCACAGTGTGCTCTGATCTATAGGAAGCTGGCTTGTATAGAGTCAGACCGCTGATCCACCTAGCTCAAAATAGTCCACACTGACTGGTAGCAGATCTCCAGGGTTTCAGACAGAGTCCTTTCCCAGTCCTACCTGGAGATGCTGTGGGACTGAACCTGTGCATGCAAAGCAGATGTCCTACCATTGAACTACATCCCTTCCCATTGGTACCTGCCGATGACCAACATCCAGGCACAATCAATACATGAAGGGAGGCGGGAGTTGCGCTGGCTGACCTCATCCCTGAGCGACACACATTCATCAGATCTTCTGCGCAGAGCCTCCATGGATGTTGGTTGCCTTCGTGAGATTATCGTCCAATGAAATCATCGTGTTACATACAAAAGCTGGCGAGAATGTGCAGAAGTTAAATCCTATACCACACAACTGAAGATGATGGAAACACAGCCCAAACAACGTCAGTGCTAGACCACAGAAGTACAAGGGTTCTTTGAAATAGTGATAGCCAGACCCACTCAGATCTACTCCAGTATTAACCCAGTGATCCAGCCTCTGAACTGGGCATGAAACAGACGGAGGCCTGTTGTTATTGTTGTTAATTGAATTTCTATACAGTGGTACCCCACAAGACGAATGCCTCGCAAGACGGAAAACCCGCAAGACGAAAGGGTTTTCTGTTTTGGAGGCGCTTCGCAAGACGAATTTCCCTATGGGCTTACATCGCAAGACGAAAGCCCATAGGGAAATGCTGGCGGTCGGGAGCAAAGACTTTCGCCCACAGCCGGCCTTCAGAAGAGGACCTCTTCTGAAGGCCGGCGGGGGGCAAAAGTCTTTGCTCCCCCCCCCGCCTGCCTTCCCCCCTGCCTGCCCCGGGTGATCTTAAAATGCTGGCGGGCGGGAGCGAAGTGTTCGCTGCCGACCCCCAGCATTTTAAAATCTCCCCGGGACAGCAGAGAAGTCTCTGCTGTCCCGGGGAGATTTTAAAATGCTGGGGGTCTGCAGCAAAGCGTTCACTGCCGACCCCCAGCATTTTAAAATCTCCCCAGGACAGCAGAGAAGTCTCTGCTGTCCCGGGGAGATTTTAAAATGCTGGGGGTCGGGAGTGAAGCGTTCGCTGCCGACCCCCAGCATTTTAAAATCGCCCCGGGACAGCAGGGGCTTTTAAAATGCTGGCGGTCGGCAGCAAAGCCCTCCTGTCCCCGGTGCTTGCGGGGCGGGAGGTGGGAAGAAGGGCTTTTCTTCCCAGCGCCAGCCTTCAGAACAGCCTTCTGAAGGCTGGGGGTGGGAAGAAAAGCCCTTGTCCCCCCCCCAGCCTTCAGAAGAGGTCGGGGGACAGACTGTCCCCGGACCTGGTCTGAAGGCGGTTTCCCTAGGAACGCATTAATTGATTTTCAATGCATTCCTATGGGAAACCGTGCTTCGCAAGATGAAAAACTCGCAAGAAGAAAAAACTTGCGGAACGAATTAATTTCGTCTTGTGAGGCCCCACTGTACCACTCTTCATCTGTGGATGACAGGGTGGTTTACAATATTAAAATGCAAAAATACATAACAAACTCCCTCCCACACATACAGTTTAAAAGGCCGGAGACTGGGGGGTTTTTGGTCACAATTTTTTTATTGATTTTCATACAATTTAACAAATTCAACTCAGTTTCCATGCAATATTCCCTTGGCATCCTCATCCTTACTTCCAGGATGCTTCTGTTCAAATCCTTTTATCTGCTGCCTTAAATGTAATACAGTGGTACATCGGGTTACAGACGCTTCAGGTTACAGACACTTCAGGTTACAGACTCCACTAACCCAGAAATAGTACCTCGGGTTAAAAACTTTGCTTCAGGATGAGAACAGAAATCACACGGTGGCAACAGCAGGAGGCCCCATTAGCTAAAGTGGTACCTCAGGTTAAGAACAGTTTCAGGTTAAAAATGGACCTCCAGAACGAATTAAGTTCTTAACCCAAGGTAAAGGTAAAGGGACCCCTGACCATTAGGTCCAGTCATGCCCCACTCTGGGGTTGCGGTGCTCATCTCACTTTATTGGCCAAGGGAGCCGGCGTACAGCTTCCGGGTCATGTGGCCAGAATGACTAAGCCGCTTCTGGTGAACCAGAGCAGCACACGGAAACGCCGTTTACCTTCCCACCAGAGCAGTACCTATTTATCTACTTGCACTTTGATGTGCTTTCGAACTGTTAGGTGGGCAGGAGCAGGGACCGAGCAACGGGAGCTCACCCCATCGGCAAGTCCTAGGCTCTATGGTTTAACCCACAGCGCCACCCGCGTCCCAAGGTACCACTGTACTTATTTCTAGAACATGTGTCCTACATTAGATTCCTTTATCGTTCTCATTTCCAGCCCTGCCTGCGGTTTCATTTGACTATAATATTTCCTTAGAGAATCCTAGAGATTGTTTAATTAGTCAGAGGCCTGGGAGAAGAGGGATGCTTTTGACTGGTGCCTAAAGATTTGACGTGTCAGAATCTGAGGGACTCAGTTGCAGCACTGGTATAGTCCTCCTTGTCACCTCCCACCTTCCCCTTAGGAGAATAGTAAGAGCCCTGTTGCATTTAGTCCAGTATCCTATTCCTAAAGTGGTGAACCAGAAGCCCAGAAGGAGCAGAACCTGAGAGCAGCACACTCTCCCTCCTTCTGCTTCTTGGCCACTGGCATTCCTAGGCATATCACCTCTGGTTTGGGAGGTAGACCGGAGCCATCATGGAGAGTAGCAGTCGATAGCCATGTCTTTCAATAGTTTGCCTAATCCCCTTTAGTAAAGGTAAGGGGACCCCTGACCATTAAGTCCAGTCGTGACCGACTCTGGGGTTGCGGCGCTCATCTCGCTTTATTGACCGAGTGAGCCAGCGTCCAGCTTCTGGGTCATGTGGCCAGCATGACTAAGCCACTTCTGGAGAACCAGAGCAGCGAACGGAAACGCCGTTTACCTTCCCGCCGGAGCGGTACCTATTTATCTACTTGCACTTTGACGTGCTTTTGAACTGCTAGGTTGGCAGGAGCTGGGACCGAGCAATGGGAGCTCACCCCGTCACGGGGATTCGAACCGCCAACCTTCTGATCGGCAAGTCCTAGGCTCTGTGGTTTAACCCACAGCGCCACCCGCGTAATCCCCTTTAAAGCCACCCAACTGGGTGGGCATCACAACATCTTGCTGGAGCAAATTCCAGGGCAGAAATCTGTGCTGTGTGACGTCCTCTTTCCCTCTGCAAAGCTGGACAAGATTGACGCGTGAATCACCAGCGAAGGACTCCAGGGAACATGAGATCCCAGATGGCTTGGGGCTCATCCAAAATAGAAACAGGGAGTGGGGTGGATATGGAAACGTCCCCCTAATTTAAGAATTTGATGCATCTCTAGTTAATTATGATTTATATAGTGCCATGCGAGTACAAGGGGCCAGGTCCCTGCCCTTGAGTAGTTTACCATCTAATACAGTGGTACCTTGGGTTAAGAACTTAATTCGTTCTGGAGGTCCGTTCTTAACCTGAAACTGTTCTCAACCTGAGGTACCACTTTAGCTAATGGGGCCTCCCACTGCCGCTGTGTGATTTCTGTTCTCATCCTGAAGCAAAGTTCTTAACCCGAGGTACTGTTTCTGAGTTAGTGGAGTCTGTAACTTAGAATCATAGAATCATAGAGTTGGAAGAGACCACAAGGGCCATCGAGTCCAACCCCCTGCCAAGCAGGAAACACCATCAGAGCACTCCTGACATATGGTTGTCAAGCCTCTGCTTAAAGACCTCCAAAGAAGGAGACTCCACCACACTCCTTGGCAGCAAATTCCACTGAAGCATCTTGAACTTGAAGCATCTGTAACCCGAGGTACCACTGTATTTGACACAGGAAGCAAGAAAGGGAAGGATAGCGTAAACAGAGAAGTGATGGGTCAGTTGCACATGCTTAGGTTTAGTTGGAGTCTGAGGTAGGGCATGAAAATGACCGTAACGTTACGAACTTGGGAGAGCCAGCCTGGATAATATCATTGGGTCCCTTCCAGTCCTGTGTTTCTCTTTATCCATGGTGGGATGATGATGATATTCATGTCCGCACCATAAAAGCAGTGTACAGCTGCATTGCAGGACATCTTTAGTAGAAATGTCTAAAGAGTAAAACCCTACACCATGGGTAGGCAAACTAAGGTCTGGGGGCTGGATCTGGCCCAATCGCCTTCTAAATCTGGCTGGCAGACAGTCCGAGAATCAGTGTGTTTTTACATGAGTAGAATGTGTCCTTTTATTTAAAATGCATCTCTGGGTTATTTGTGGGGCATAGGAATTCGTTCATTTTTATTTTCAAAATATAGTCCGGCCCCCCACAAGGTCTGAGGGACAGTGGACCGGCCCCCTGCTGAAAAAGTTTGCTCACCCCTGCCCTACACCAATCTGAAGTGGAGTTCCTAAGATGGTGCCTTGTACGCCTCCTTCCGGCAACTCCTGCAGATGAGCTGATGCCGAACGTATTGCTCTGCTTTCCTTTGGACTGCATCAGCGAGAACAAGGGAGAGTCTTGTCATCTGGGCAGCCCAGGACCTTCATCCACACTGCCCAGGCCTGCGCCCCAGAGAGGTCACTTTGCTGCTGCTAATGCAGTGTTTCCCAACCTTTTTTGGGCAAAGGCACACTTGTTTGATGAAAAAAATCTCGAGGCACACCACCATTACAGCCCTGTGACGTCAGCGCGCAGCGTCACGCCAGGAGGGACGCACGAAAGTGTAACTTTCAATTTTTTCCCCTCCCCCTTGCCGGGGAACCTCCAAGCTTTGGGGGTGGGGGGGGGAGGAGGCAGCAAAGCGAGGGACTGAGGGACCCTAACCCTAACCCTAACCCTCACCGATCACCCGGGAAAGCATGCGAACGAGGAGCCCCCGTGTCCTGCTCCTGGCAGCGGACGGCACAAAGCGAGGAGGCCTGGACAAGGCAGCATGCTCCCCGCTCTCGCTGCATCGGGGCTTTTCTCCTCCAGGCTGCTTTCGAAGTCCCCTTCTCCGCTCCCAAGAGCCGGAGCCGCTGCTTCCAGGCCCTGTCCGAGCCCCGACTTGTGGCCTCACTTCGAGGAGCGCCTGTTGCTGGGGACGGGGCTGCATCCCCCTCAGCTGCCGCCTCGCTTCCTTCCAGGAGACCCGACGGCTCCCCCTCTCCTGCTCGCCCTCCTGCACCCGCAGCAGACCGAGACCTCCCCGCCCCCGCCCGGCTCGGCCCTACCTGGGCGCCTCCAAGCCCGGCCGGCTCTGCGTTGCGCTCCACACCGGGCAGCTGCAGCGGGGGCGCGCGGCGGCCCGGCTGAGCGCGCCCCGGAGCCGCCGCGCCGTCGCTCGCGAGTCCCTCCGAGAGCCCTCGGGACTGACTCCGGAGTCGCGAGGCGGCGCGGCGCCCAGGGAAGGGGCGGCTTCCCACAAGTCCTCCGGGAAGCAAACGCCCTCGCCCGCCTCCCTCCAGGCAACATCTCGCGGCACACCAGGCAACATCTCACGGCACACTAGTGTGCCGCGGAACACCGGTTGGGAAACACTGTGCTAATGCAACAGTTTGACTTCACCCCTGAAGGTGCACTCCATTGTCTCTTGAGACAGATGGATGCCAACAATAAGTGATGGTGCTCTCTGGGAAATGGTGGGGTTCTTCCTGGGATGAAGAGCAATAGGCTAAAGCAGAGAGTTGGGAGTGTGAGCTGGGCTGATGCTGGAAACTAAACACAGAGTCATGTCTGCTCTGTGCTGGATCCCAAGCTGTGGCTTGGGGGCTTCTCTATAAACTATAAATGGAGAAGCAAGATTTGTTGGGGTGTTAATGCTGTGAGCCCCTCCATCCTATGCTCAGATTGTGCATAAGGGAAAGGGAAAGGGACCCCTGACCATTAGGTCCAGTCGTGACAGACTCTGGGGTTGCGGCGCTCATCTCACTTTATTGGCCGAGGGAGTCAGCGTACAGCTTCCGGGTCATGTGGCCAGCATGACTAAGCCGCTTCTGGCGAACCAGAGCAGTGCATGGAAACGCCGTTTACCTTCCCGCCGGAGAGGTACCTATTTATCTACTTGAACTTTGATGTGCTTTTGAACTGCTAGATGGGCAGGAGCAGGGATGGAGCAATGGGAGCTCACCCCATCGCGGGGATTTGAACCGCTGACCTTCTGATCAGCAAGCCCTAGGCTCTGTGGTTTAACCCACAGCGCCACCCGTGTCCCTTGTACATATGTATGTATAAATGAAACCACGTATCTTAAAGACACCACAGTCTCTGCTATCCTTCATTCCAAGACAGCCAAAATCTGTGCAGCCACCCCTGGAGTCTTCAAGCACTCAGAGTCTGGGACAGCACACAACGGTCATGGAAGACGTCATGGAAAAGGTGGAATTGAGGAGGGATCTGAATTATGTTAAGACCAGTGTCCTGGGATGCAGTTCCAAGCATACGAGGCAGGAAGGGAGAAAGGAAGGATAGGTTTGGACAGTGGAAGGTGGCTGAACTCAAGGAATTAAGATCACAGGCATTGATATAGGTGGGCGGGTAATAATAATAATAATAATAATAATAATAATAATAATAATAATAATAATAATAATAATATATTTATACCCCACCCATCTGGCTGGGTTTCCCCAAAGGCAGCAGCTCTGCTGTCTGCTTGTTCTACCCTGCTATCTAGGTGTGTGTAGATAGCATAATAATAAAATAAATACAATTGCTAACTAAAAATAGCGCACAACCAGAGTGGCTATAATTTTCAGAACAGCTTTAAGAATTTGTTTCTTTATGCATAGTGAAAAAATATATTTGCAGTCTGCTGTAGACTAGCATTTTTCTCCAGTTAGAGTAATTTGGGAACAACCACAAGGATGTGTGTAGATTTATCTGTCTGCAGTCTACAACTGGTTGCTGGGATGCCCTGTTCTGTGGTCAGCGCTTGGGTGCGACAGCCCTTTCAAACCTTCCCAAACCGCTTCTGATTCAATATTAGGAAAGGCTGAGGTGCGTGTGGTTGGTGGAGCATTAGTCAGCCGGGATTACGTTTGCATCTTGCTGAAGAAATGTTACCTTGTGTTCTTTTATCACCAAAACTGATAATAAGATCATCGTTTTGGCATCGATGCTGCCATTTGTTATTTGGATATGGCGGGGGGGGGGGGAGATAAGGAAAAATTAATAATTGGCTGACTACATGCAGAAAAACCTACGTTCTGCTCTGATGCACTACCCGCCATCTGGCAGCCATGAGATGTTGCTGGCAATGTATGGGCCATCCATCTAGTTTGGGAGCCACGGTTCTTGATAGCTTTCTTTTCCCATTTCCAATCCATCCTTTGGGCCATAACATACATTTATTTGACACTGATATTGGTTATATACATGAGTGCAATAGGAGAGTCCCAGGAATTATGGTTTATTACCCGATTGCCTGATTTGCTCCCATGCATGTTTACTCAGAAGCAAGAACTCAAGGAAGAAGCCCTAAGTCTACTAGCAGAGCATAGGCATGGAAAAGATTCTGTGGCCAAACCCCAGCTCCTTCAGAACAGCAGAGTTGGATGGGACCCCAATGATCATCTAGTTTCTAGTCCAACCCTCTGCAATGAAGGAATATGCAATTGCCACATGCCTGGATCGAACCTGCAACCTTGGCATCATCTGCACCACACTCTAACCAACTGAGCTATCCAGTCAGCTGAAGGACTTCAAGTAGAAGGGTCAGAGCACTGCCAGTCCATATAAAGCCCAGAGGTAGCCAATGTGGTACCCACTAGATGTGTCTGGATTACATTGCCCATTATCCCCGACCATTGGGCTGCTGGCCAGGGCTTGTGGGTTTGTAGTTCAGCAACATCTGCAGGGCACATTGGCTACCCCAGGAAAATAATAATATTGCTGGCCCAGATGGGCCATTAGTCTGAATCAGGTTTTTTCTTTCAGTGGGCTCAGTTGGAATTTCCCCCAAGTAAATGTGCACAGGGTAGCATCATGCTGTGAATAGACCACAAAGGGCAGTCAATGGATTATACACCTCAGTCTAAGAACATGTTTTTGGGCTTTTGTGTATGATTACATTCTAGCTCAAATGGTTAGAGTGTGGTGCTGGTAATGCCATGGTCACAGGTTCGATTCTCCTATGAACAGCTGCATATTCCTGCCTTTCAAGGGGTTGGACTAGATGATCCTCAGGGTCCCTTCCAACTTCACAGTTCTATCATAACAGGTTCACATCCTGGCATCTCACAAAAATGAGGGGAGGGCACTCTGCGTGTCCCTTTGCAAATTCAGAAGAGGGCGCTCTGCATGTGCTTTGGGGCACTCTTTGCAAATTCAGAAGAGGAGCCCTACGTGTGTTTTAGGGACACTTTCTCGCAAATCCTCCTCCTATGATCGAGCCCTGGGAAAACAGGCGTCATCACAGACCGTTCTGAAAATCGTACCGATGAACGCGGCTCCTTTCGGGATCCAGAAGCTGTGGGCTTTTTGGGAGCGTTGGGACCAAGGCAGGGGAAGAAGGTGATTGCGCAGGTGTGTGTCTGTGTGTGACGCCAGCACCCCTCCCTCTCGCAGCCTCCCCGCACCTCCTCCCAGCCCGAAAGCCGCGGGGAGTCCCGGCAACCCCCTAGCCTGGCCTCCTCCTCCTCCCGTCTCTTACCAGAGCCAAGCCTGGAACGGAAAGAGAGCGCCACGAAAACAGACAGCTTGGCGGCGCGATCGCCGCTACTGCCTCTACCGGAGAGAGGGGCAATCCCTCGCGCCTGGTTCTGGGGGATTCACACCCACCCACCTCTCCCTTTATTTTATATTTTTGCACCCATCGGCAATCGCGATCATAAAAGGTGGCGGGTGGAGAGCGCGCGCCAGCCTCCTTTCTCGCCGCCGCTCCGTGCGCAATTACGCGCCGGGCGCTCGCCAAACTGGGCAGGAGGAAGAGGAGGAGGAGGAGGAGAAAGAAGAGAAGGAGGAGCCGGTTGAGGCGCTGCTGCGATTTGCTGGCTTCCCATCTCTACAATGGACCACGCCCTACGGTGAGGTTGGGCAGGGCTGGGCGGAGAGAGAGAGAGGAGAGAGAAAACTCGCTCCCTGGCTGGCATCGGAAGCTGGAGCGCGCGAGGAGGGTCGGGGGGCTGCGCCGGGGCTCTCATGCGTCGGGCTGGGAAATAAACCCTGCGATGAGCTGCTCGCCCCTGCCCGGCTGGACCAGGTGTTGTTGCCGCTGCCAGCTTCCTCTCTCTTCCTCCTTCTCCTCCTCCTCCTATTCCTCCGAAGCATCCTCGCCGCTGATGCCACCTCGGTGCCCGCGGAGCTGATGCCCATCTCCCCTGGGGAGGCGATGACCTGACGGAGGATGTGATTCCCTCGCCCTTCCTTTCCTTCTCCAGCTCTCCCCCCTCTCTCTCCTCCCTTGCCCTGCCCTGCTGGGGAGGGGGGAGCCCTCGCCTCTCCCTCCCCCCCAGAAAATCGGAGGGTGGGCGCAGACCATGGCCTTTGGCTCCCCGCGGCTGCTGTTCCTGCGCACCCCTTGCTCACCTCTGAGGACCAGGGCAGAAGAAGAAGGAGGAGGAGGAGAGGAAGATGGGACTAAAATCCAGGAAGGCGGCGGCGGCGGCGGCAGCAGCAGGAGCATCGCCGCCGCTACCACCTCCAGGGGCTGATGGTGGTGGCAGCGGCGGCCACGTCGGGGACGAGAAGAAAGTGGGGCTGGCCGCTGGGGACCTGGAGCAGGGCGCTCTGGCTCTGGGCGCCGGGGCGGACAAAGATGGGACCCTCCTGCTGGAAGGGGCGGGCAAGGAAGACGGCGGCAAGAGGTCCGCGCAAGGGATTGGGCTGCTGGCCAAGACGCCGCTGAGCCGACCCGTCAAGAGGAACAACGTGAAATACAGGCGGATGCAAACTTTGATCTACGACGCCCTGGAGAGGCCGAGGGGCTGGGCGCTGCTCTATCACGCCTTCGTGTGAGTCGCTGCTGGCACCCCAGGACACCTGGGCGCGCGGTTGATGGATTGTTTGCGCGATGGGCCAGGATAAAATGTTCGGGGGGTAGGTGGGTTTGGATGGGACCAGGGGTGGGGAAACATGTCCATATGGGTTGGCATTCCTCAGTGGGATGGATATTAGGAGGGGGGTGTCATTTGGTGGGCCGATGCCACGATGCCAACAACAGCAATGTTTCAGGTTGGGTTCTAGCAAGCTGCAGACACAGATCCTGGAACGGAGAGCGCAGCTTTAGGGCCGTTTCCCACGTTATGGGGCAGCACACGCGGGTTTGCTGCTGCAAAGGGATGTGCAGACAACCCAGCCGGGAGTTGCACTTGATCCCGGGCTCCCAGTAAGATGCACGTGTCTGCAAATCCACCTCGGTGGTGTTTTGCGTTTTGTGCTGAATGTAATGTGTGAATCAGCCTTTGGGAAGGCTCGTGGCACGCATGTAACGCTCAGAGATGCTTCTCATTCACGTGCCTCTTTTACCCAAAAGGGCTCTTTGCAAGAAACCGTGGTGGTTTGTAAGGGCAGAAAAACACGCTGGTAAATAAATCTGGATTAGTGATTGTGGGCTGTGGGCACAGGAAAAAAAGCATATGAATTCTGGGTTGTTGGGGAAACGCGTGATAAGCATTTGCTTTCTGAGGTGGGCTGATCGCTATCAATAGCTAGTGTGCGTTTTGATAACGGAGTTAAATTGTGACACTAGGTGATCGGCTGGGTTCTTTTCCTGCAAGGTAAAAGCTTCCACGATGTTGGATGGAATCTCGTTGCAAAGATAGAAAGCATGGCTTTATTTTCTTCCTGTAAAAAAAAAAAAGGGGGGGGGCTGAGCCCTCGAGAGATGCAACGCCTGAAGATGTGAGGGCTGTGATAACGTAATGTTATCTTGGTCACATGGAAGAGAACATGTTTTCCTGAAAGTCGAAAGCGCTCAAGGTGTTGTGGGGAATTTGCCATAGAAACAGGAATGTTTGATGATCTGGCTGTGGTGCTTTATCATTCTAGTCTAGGCAACAGCCTCATGGAAACTTGTTGTCAACAAAAAGAATTGCAGGCGGTTGTTTGGGTCTCTGTGTGTGTTTCTCCGGGAGCAACACTTGTGTTCTTTTTTTTTGGGGGGGGGCGATATGATGTTCTCTGGGGAGTTTGTAAAAAGGCACGTAGTGCTTCAAAGATGCTTCTCCAGATGGGTTGTGAAAAGGTTTATCCGTTTTTAAAAAAATGAGATGCCCCTGAAACACACCTCTGCAATTAAATATGGAGATGAATAAGCGTTTTTTCTGTTTTTAAGGAAAAGCAAGATTGGCGAGAAATTAAAATGACAAGGACACAACACTTTTAGCGCATCGGACCAAGAGTCCACTTAATACTGGATTTTCTTTTCAGCGCTGGTCAGCTGCACCACATCCACAAACTGGGTGTGAAGGTGGTTACTGTCTGCACCTGCTGCTTGCAGGTATACTTCCATTGGGCATGGAGGGTCTCTATTATGAATCGTGGCAAACTGATAACCCACCATACTTTTATTTAAATATCGAATTAATTGACAGTGATCAATAAGGTTTCTGTGCATTACTAACAACTCAACGTTTTGCAGTGTGGAGAACTTTGCAAGAAACAGACTTATACCAAGGACATGGGTGAAATGGAAGGGTCACACACCAACTGTATTCCACAATATAAAAGCTGGAATATCCCCTAGCAGCCGAATGGCATCTTTAGTGACTGGGGCCACACCCACACCATGGATTTCCCAAAGAACTCTGGGAACTGTAGTTTGTTATGGGTGCTGGAAATCATAGCTCTGGGAGGAGCCAAACTACAGCTCCCAGGATTCTTGGGGAAGGATGTTCTTTAAATGGCTTATTGTGGCATGGGCTTTTGTGAAATAAATAAACCAAAAATGCAAAAAGGGCAAATGGAAGGATGACAACTATGTCTCACTTTTAGTATGGGTACATTTAGTGTGGCTTTCCTGCGTAAAACCAGTAAATTGAATAGTCACGAATAGTTGGACACGACTAAATGACTGAGCAACAACTACGGCTATGGAACAGTGCAGGGCCTGTGCAGAGAAACCATATGTATTTTTTTTACAGATGTCAGACCAGTGCAGTGGTTGCAGTGTTGGACTTAAAGCTGAGAAGGTGTGGGTTCGAATCCTGGGTGGGTAACCAAGAACCCTTGTCGATCTTAGACCAGTTGGTATCTCACAGTCAAGTCTGCCTCACAGGGTTGTTGTAAGGATACAAAGGGAAGGAGACTCACTCTTAGGTCCTTGGAGGCATGGTGAGATGATGGTGATGATGATATTAATAGCTACACCATAAAAGCGGTTTATAGCTGTCATGTGGGACATCTCTGGGAGAAGAAACTGCTAAGGAGTAAAACCCTACACAAAAAAAATTAATGTGTGTGTGTGTGGGGAGGGTTGACAAGAAATTTTCTGCACCGGGTACCACCTGACCTTCCTACACCTCTGGTTGTGAGGTGATGCAAGGTGATCGTGCACACAGTACTCTGAGGGGCAGCTTGGTTGGTAGAGAATGAGACTCTAAAAAGCATGGGTTTGAGGTCCACCTTGGGCTAAAGATTCTTGCATTGCAGGGGGAAGGACTTTCCCAAACTTAGATCTCCAGCTGTTTTTGGACTACAGCTCCCATCATCACTAGCTAGAAGGACCAGTGCTCAGGGATAATGGGAACTGTAGTGCAAAAACAACTGGAGACCCAAGTTTGGGAAAGCCTGGACTCCATGATCTTCATGGTCTCTTCCGACTCTACAATTCTGTGATTCTGCTCCAAGCTCTCGTGGCAGAAACTGCATAAAACTGACCCCCCAAGGAACAGCAGGATATATAAATTAGGGCTGGCACGCAATTAAAATCAATCAGTCAATCATTTAAATATTGGTTGGTTGGCTGGCTGAATTTGCTTGCCTGTGTATGCGAGTGAAACAAATAGTTTTGAAACAAAAGGCCTATTTTGTTTTTTGATGGTGCTGCAAATGTCATAGCCAACATGCCTAAAAAGAGGTCCTGTCTTGAACTTGACCTTCCAACTCTAGAATTCTGTGATCCTATGGGACGTTCCTTGCTGCTTGAGGGAGAAGGGAGATTGCCTCTTTTAAGAGGACCAAGAGTCTGGAAACCAAGCCTTAGAAGGAGCGGTTGAGGGAGTTGGGTGTGTTTATTCTGGAGAAGAGGAGACTTGAGAGCAAAGGCTCTCATGGAAGATGGAGCAAGCTTGTTTTCTGCTGCTGCTTTGGAGGGTAGGACCTGAACCAATGGATTCAAATTACAAGGAAGGAGATTCCCACTGAAACTTTCTGATGGCGAGAGCTGTTCAGCAGTGGAAGATATGGTGGACTCTCCATCGTTGGAGGTCTTTAGCCAAAGTTTGGGTGGTCATCTGTCAGGGATTCCTTAGCTGTGATTCCTTGATTTCCAGGGGGTTGGGCCTGGACAGTGGAAGATATGGTGGACTCTCCATCGTTGGAGGCCTTTAGCCAGAGGTTGGGTGGTCATCTGTCAGGGATTCCTTAGCTGTGATTCCTTGATTTCCAGGGGGTTGGGCCTGGACAGTGGAAGATATGGTGGACTCTCCATCGTTGGAGGCCTTTAGCCAGAGGTTGGGTGGTCATCTGTCAGGGATTCCTTAGCTGTGATTCCTTGATTTCCAGGGGGTTGGACCTGGACAGTGGAAGATATGGTGGACTCTCCATCGTTGGAGGCCTTTAGCCAGAGGTTGGGTGGTCATCTGTCAGGGATTCCTTAGCTGTGATTCCTTGATTTCCAGGGGGTTGGACCTGGACAGTGGAAGATATGGTGGACTCTCCATCGTTGGAGGCCTTTAGCCAGAGGTTGGGTGGTCATCTGTCAGGGATTCCTTAGCTGTAATTCCTTGATTTCCAGGGGGTTGGACCAGATAACCCTGCTCTTCAATTCTGTGATTCAAAGGTGTTACAATTCAAGGTGGTCGTACTAGTGTGCCAAGACTCCGGTAGCCACATAGCTGACTCCACCAGGACCAACCATCTTGGGCCATATGATCAGAAGGGCAGCCCTGTTTGTGGTGCTGTTTGGTTGGGCGTCATTGTCATTTTTTTATTTGTATACCGTTTTTCTATCTTACAATAGTCAAGGCAGTTCACAAGCTGAAGAAACAAAAAATGTACACCTTATAAGGATCTAATGCAATACAAAAACGTCATAATAAAACAAAACTTTAAAATAAGCAACCTACGTCAAAAAGTAACATTCAGCAATTAGAGTAGTATAAAATAATATCCACACATAAAAGTTAAACAGAAATCCACTCAACAGTTACAATAAATAATTTCTAAGCTATAATCAATAAAACAATGGCAAGCCACAGTACATAAAACAATAATATACAAACTGAGAAGCAGAGACTAGAGGGTGGAGCAAGGCAGGTGGAAGGAGGCCTTGCCTGATGGAGTCTCTCTCCTCACTGACTCATAGCAGGGCCTCCTCGGTGGTGTCTACCTGTTTGTGAAATGCCCTCCCTGTTGAGGTGTGTCAGTCTCCTCATTATTAACATTTGGGAGGGATCTAAAAAAAACCCCATTTCTCTTCGCCCAGGCATTTGGTGGCTGAAAGAGGCAGTTTCTGGTAATCTTGAAATTATTAGCCATGAGGATATGTGACTGTTGCTAAATATTCTTGATTTTTTTGCAGTAGTTTTGTTCTTTGCCACCATTCAGGTGGGATAAAAAAGTAATAAAAACTAATAGGGTGGTGCTTCGCATCTGCAGTTTTTGAGTGCTTACAGTCTACAGAAAGTTCGGCTGCCTGATTAATCAGCGTCTTTCGTTAGTTGATGAAAAGTTTTTTAAAATAGATTCATGCAACCGATGAATAGCCTTGGATATAAAGAAACCCCTTGCAGTTCTGTCTTGCATGTAGGACCCACTATGCTATCCCTTCCCCCCAGGAATACTTAGTGTGTTATATTTTGCTAATACTTACTTCATACTCACCATGGCTAAAATTCTCTTGCCATTTGTCTATGTCTCAGCTTGAATATTTATTACTGAAGGCAATGATGTACTTCCTTATTTTGGCAACACTTCATGGCTGGGGATACGCAAGTTTTATGTTTAATGGAATCTTTTAAAACCCGTTTTACGTAAATGCTTTTTAATCTTTAACATGTTCTGTGAGCTGTAGCTCAGAGTAAACCCACTGGAATTAATGGGCATGAGTTACTTCTGTTGATTTTAGCGGGTCTGCTCTCAGTAGGACTTAGTTTTACATAGATGATAGATAGATAGATAGATAGATAGATAGTATTCCTTTTATGTTTTATATTGCACACTTGTGGACAGTAGTGCCGGGTAGTGGAAAAGAATAATTTGAAATATTAAAAAAAGCAGAAGAAAATGTTAAGAACTGTATTGCTGGATCAGTCCATCTAGCCACAGGACTGTATAATGTATGGAGTTCTAAGAGACCCCAATAAGTCATCTAGACCAGGTAAAGGTAAAAGGACCCGTGACCATTAAGTCCAGTCGTGGCCGACTCTGGGGTTGCGGCGCTCATCTCACTTTATTGGCCAAGGGAGCCGGCGTACAGCTTCCGGGTCATGTGGCCAGCATGACAAAGCCGCTTCTGGTGAACCAGAGCAGCGCACGGAAACGCCGTTTACCTTTCCACCGGAGCAGTTCCTATTTATCTACTTGCACTTTGACGTGCTTTCGAACTGCTAGGTTGGTAGGAGGAGGGACCAAGCAATGGGAGCTCACCCCGTCATGGGGATTTGAACCGCCGACCTTCTGATCGGCAAGTCCAAGGCTCTGTGGTTTAACCCAAAGCACCACCTGTGTCCCTAGACCAACCCCATGCTTAATGCAGGAGCCACAATGCAAGATGCTTTGCTTAAATATCTCCAGCAGCAGAGCCCTGCCACTTTCTGAGGCTGTTTCTGTGCCTCTGTCCAACTGTTCTTCGGAGGGTTTGGCTAATGCTTAGCCAAGACCTCATTACTTGCAGTTTCCATCCATTGCTTCTCTAGCCTTGCCCTTTGGAGCAACAGAGCATTGGTGTTTCTAAGAGCCCAATGCCTACAAAGCAGGGCATGAAATCAACAGCCCTCCCCGTTAGACCTCAGACGCTGCGTGGCTCAGTGGTAGAGCATCCGATTTGCATTCAGAAGTTCTTGGGTTCAATTCCTGGGATCCCCTGGTAGGGATGCGAGAGACCCATGCCTGAAATCCCAGAGAGCTGGTGCTAGTCTGTGGAAGCAGTACTGCACTAAATCGTCCAATGATCTGACTCTGGATAAAGCAGCTTCCTCCTATTCAGAGTTACCGTGCCTCTGAACATGGGTTGTCCTTCTTAACTAGCAGCTCTCAATGGAGAGCTGGTGTGGCTTGTTCAAGTCAAGTAACCTTTATTGGCATCCCATAAGAACATTCAGTATACATTCAGAATAGATAGGCCAGTGCGATCTCGTCGCCACCCCAATGGTACAGTCACCCGCCAAAGGGCAAAAGAGGCGAGTAATCCGCCTCATCTCTGTGGGTTTCCAGCAAGGGCAGGATCCTGTAGCATACTTCGGCGACAAAAAAATCAAATAGAGGAACTTAGCTACTGTCTTGGTGAGCTCCTGGTCTCTCCCCTGTAATAAGAAGTGCATAACCTCGGTCTCTGGTCTCCATGTT
Organism: Podarcis liolepis; assembly: GCF_965112155.1. Lineage (NCBI taxonomy): Eukaryota > Metazoa > Chordata > Lepidosauria > Squamata > Lacertidae > Podarcis > Podarcis liolepis. The sequence goes on from NC_139560.1 coordinate 11,086,316, forward strand.
GGAATACATAGATGGTCTAGAAATTGTTGGCAGAGATCATCATACCTTTTACATTTAAGGGCCATGTGAGCTGGAGTTTCCACCAGGTGGGCATCACATGGGCAGATCCTATCTCCTTCTGCCAAACCCACAAACCTACCCCCAAAAAGGTTAGAAGGATTAGAATTGAACTTAGCCAGCGAAAAGACCCTTCTTTCTTGCGGATTAAACGAAAATGGTAAATAATTAAGATTGAGAGCCAGTGTGGTGTAGTGGTTAAGAGCGGTAGTCACGTAATCTGGGAAACCGGGTTCACTTCCCCGCTCCTCCACATGCAGCTGCTGGGTGACCTTGGGCCAGTCACACTTCTCTCTGAAGTCTCTCAGCCCCACTCACCTCACAGAGTGTTTGTTGTGGGGGAGGAAGGGAAAGGAGAATGTTAGCCGCTTTGAGACTCCTGAAGGGGAGTGAAAGGCGGGATATCAAATCCAAACTCTTCTTCTTCTTCTATTAAATTCCTGCACCCAAGGGAGTCGAAAATAAAGAGGGGAACATGTTTTTTCCACAGCTGAGATTAGTTCCTGGCGATCTATGTCCCACAGCCTAGTTTTTAACGTGGTCTTGGCGACTGGAAAGCCACAGCGCCCAGGAGATCCTTTGAAAGCACGAGCTGCTGTATCCTTGTGCAAAACAGTTGTAGCCCTGGGGAAGGGAAGGCGTCAGACAGAACTTCACTAAGTAAAGTATCTTTGTCTGTGTGGCTTGTTGGCTAAGAGACTGAGCTGTGAGTCAGGGAGCTCCCAGTTCGAATCCTGCCCCTGCCACAAACTCACTATGTAGCTTTAGGCAAGGTGCTTGCCTTCTGCCCCAGTCTCTCCATCTGCACTATGTGAAGGAGCAGTAAGACTGACTTGCCTTATAGGCTTGTTCTAATATCATCGATTCATTGAGTTGGAAGGGACACCAAGGATCATCTAGTCCAACCCCCTGCAAGGCAGGAATAGGCATCTGCCCCATACAGGGATCGAACCTGCAACCTTGGCATTATCAGCACCATGCTCTAACCAACTGAGCTATCCAGACTGTAGGGATCACGAGCAGATAATGTACGTGAAACCCTTTGAATGCTTAAAAGCGCTGTGCAAACATTGCAGATTATTAATTGCCATCAGCAGGTGCATCTTCCTTGAATTTTGTCTAATCCACTTTAATAATAGTAATAATAATAATAATAATGATAATAAATTTTATTTATACCCCACCCTCCCTGGCCAGAGCTGGGCTCAGGGCGGCTAACACCAATAAAATCACAGTAAAAACATAATAGGGGGGAAAGGGGGGGGGGACCAATTTAAAATACAAGTTAAAAAGCAATTTAAAATGCAGCCTCATTTTAAAATAGCCGATAAATCAAGACCATAAGGAGAGGGAAACATAAGGGTCAGACCGAGTCCAAACCAAAGGCGTGGTGGAACAGCTCTGTCTTGCAGGCCCTATGGAAAGATGTCAAGTCCTGCAGCGTCCTAGTCTCTTGTGACAGAGCATTCCACCGTGTTGGGGCCAGTGCTGAAAAGGCCCTGGATTTAAAAGCCTGGGTGGCCCCTGGGTGACCATCACCAAATCTTGCGACCATGAATCCCAAACATTGCAGTGCATGCAGGAAGACTTTTCTGTCTTGCACTCCAAAAATGGTGGGGAGGGAGAGAGACAGATGTGGAAGAGCGATAGCTCAGCAGATGAGCATCTGGTTTGCATGCAGAAGGTTTCGGGTTCAAGTAGGGCTGGGAACACCCCTTATCTGAGACCCTGGCAAGCTAGTTGGACTAGTGGATCTGACTTCCTATAAGGCAGCTTCCTAAGTTTCTAGGAAAGCCAGCAGATTTGGGACCTGCTCTTCATTACCTTAATATCCCTTACTTTCCTGGAAACCTCAGAGTCTGTAACCTGAAGGGTATGTAACCTGAAGCGTATGTAACCCGAGGTACCACTGTATAACAATCCAGTATAAAACAAATCCAAACACCAAGGGAAATATTTTTAAGCGACATTTTGCTTTCCCCAGTCGGCAACCTGGCATCCAGAGATCTCCACGTGGTTGCAAATGGACCCAAGTCAGACGCAAATTGTGCCTGACTCCTGGCTAATTTCTAACACTGGTCCTGAGCGGGGATGCCTCTGCCCACAAGCCATTCCTGTGCACAGGTGGGCGCGATAGTTATTGGTACAGGGTTATTGGCAGCTTCCTGCTCTCCCCATCTGAAATGATGTTCATATTCCACGGTGCTTTTGGAGGCATGCCTCCTTTTCGCTCTTCTGTTTTACACTCGGAGATAACACATCACTTTGGCATCTTGTCATAACAAGCCAGCGGTGGGTTAACCAGGGGTGTGTTGCAACTGGCTGTTTCTCTTGATCTGGCCTCAAAAAGGAGGAAAGCGGGATCTCTGCTGCTTGAGGTCGAAAGGATCAGGCACTGGGATGGGAGAAGGAAAAGGAACCGGCCTGTAGAAGCCAAAGCGGAATGAATAAAAACGAGAGCCGGTTTTGAACGGCAAAGGTGACTCATCCATGCAACAGACAATTAAGAGACGTGGTTGTTTCTCCATTTCTCGTCTTCCCAGCCAGCCCTGACGCTTTTGGAAAAGGCAAATGTATCTCTATCTTTTCTGCAGTTCCGTTGCACAAGTGCAGAACTCGACACGAGATTTGCCGCCCTGAAAAAATCTGTTTCCAGGTTGTTGTTGTTTTGAAAATGGCAAGTTCCTAGCTATCAAGGTCTCTGAAGATGAGTTTGAAAGCATATGGAAACTGCCTGGCAAAATCCGAGAGATGGATTCCCTGTGGGCTTCTGTGCTAACCTGGTGCCTTGGTGCAACCCTGGTGGAACTCTGCCCATGCTTCCATCCTGGTCTCCGCTTTGCCCTGCGCATTGTTGCTGCATTAGCAAAGGCCCTTTCTGCTTGGTTTATTTAGTTTGGTTTTAATTATTGATGCTAATACTTCATGTTGCGCTAATAAATATTCGGCAGCGTGCTGTGTAAGAGTAATGAAGCCTCAGCAATTTGGGATCTCAACCACAAACTTTCTGCTATTAAATCTTTGCTGCGAGCTGGAGCAGTAGCCAGAGTATCCCCCTTCTCTCTGTGTGTGGTTGTTTATGTGTGTGTGTGTGTGTGTGTGTTAGAGAGAAACCATGTATTCAGAAAGCTGGATGTGACATCTGCAGGGATAACACAATCTAGGACCCCAGTGTGTGCTTGTGTGTAAGCTGTGTGGGTTCCTGAGGCCTTGCTGTTTTCTGCAGGAAACATACTCACCTGCTGCCCAACATTTTGCAAATGATGATAATAATAATAATAATAATAATAATAATAATAATAATAATAATAATATAGTTTTATTTATACCTCACCCTCCCTGGCCAGAGCTGGGCTCAGGGCGGCTAACACCAGTAAAATTACAGTAAAATCATAATAGGAAAAAAACCCACCAATTTAAAATACAGGTTAAAATGCAATTTAAAATGCAGCCTCATTTTAAAAGTAGCCCATAGGTCAAAACCATAAGGGGAGGGAAACATAAGGGGCAGACTGAGTCCAAACCAAAGGCCAGGCGGAACAGCTCTGTCTTGCAGGCCCTGAGGAAAGATGCCAAGTCCCGCAGGGCCCTAGTCTCTTGTGACAGAGCGCTCCACCAAGTCGGGGCCAGTACTGAAAAGGCCCTGGCCCTAGTTGAGACCCATCTAACCACCTTGTGACTTGGGACCTCAAAAATATTGTCATTTGTGGACCTTAAGGTCCTCTGCAGGGCATACCAGGAGAGGCAGTGCCATAGGTACATGGGTCCTAGGAGGAAACCTTGCAATACTCCTGTTCTCATATCAAAGGCTGCCCTACCTTATTATTTTCGAGTAATTTGGGCGAGGGCTGTAGGTCAGTGGTGGAGCTTTGGAGGCAGAAAGTCGCAGGTTCAATACTTGGTACCTTCAAGAAGGACTGGGAATGTCTGCTGTGTGAAAATTTAAAGAGCTGCTGCCATATTGTGTAGACAATATGGAGCTAAATGAGCCCATGGCCTGACTCTGGGCTCATGCACATTTCTGCTTCTCCTGGGCCTAGAATGCCTGGATCCAAGTGATTTTCTGCTTGTCCCATGTTTCTAGGTGTGGGTCTGAGCAGGTCTGCCTTTGTCCTGCCATTTGCCACTGGGAAGCCCCCTCCTTAGCACTCCATTGGAACAAACAGCGATCCGTGGAAAAGTCAATTGCTGTTTGTCCTGATTCAGTGCTAAACCATGGGTTTTCCTGGGGAAATCAGCAGGGTAAATGGAGTTGTGGCTAAGTCCAGAGTGCATGGCAGGTTTTTTGTTTTCCTGCTACTGTGTCTCTTGTATGCCACATTAATTTACCCTGCAACTGCCTGTCTTCTGGTCAATTTAAAAGCCAGGAGGGACATTGTTTCCTCTTGCTTAAATATACGTTTGGAAAAAATAAAGTGTTTACTAGTGCATTATAAAGTGTTTACTAGTGCACTATTACAGTTTGGAGGGATGCGGGTGGTGCTGTGGGTTAAACCACAGAGCCTAGGACTTGCCGATCAGAAGGTTGGTGGTTCGAATCCCCGCAATGGGGTGAGCTTCCTTGGAGTCTTTTTAAAAAAATCATTTTTATTGATTTTCCAATAAAAAACATCCATTTAATATATCCAATCATAATACTCCAATCAAAATAAAAAAGACCAAATTATAGTCCAAATTATAATTATTAATTTTTCAGAGCTCCCCACGGTCTAGATCTCTGAAGCATATCTCCCCATCTCAGTCCTGCCTCTCCTTGTTGTTTCCGTATTTTCCACATCTCGATTTTGACGCTTTATAATTCTCTGTCCCCGAGCCCAGGAGTCTCAATCACGTCAAACATCATATTTTCATCCGTTGAATACAGATTTATTAGTATATATTCCCTTCCTTGGAGTCTGACCTTCCGGACCCTGGGGAAGGAGCTGCGCTCTGAAGAATGGCTCAGCCAGGGTTAACTCTCCAACCCTGGCTTAGTTGAAAATAAGCCGGCAGAACTTGCTGTGACATTTGCCCTCCTAGGTGTGTGACATCATACTGGGTTCATAAGGAAAGGGTTAACTAATTGTAAAATGACTAACCAATGGGAACCCAAGGGGAGGAGTTAGAGTTAGGGTGGTTGAGAAGTCAGTCTGGAGTTAGAGAAGAGACAGAGAGGAAAAGTCTGTGGGTTGGGCTAGTCTGATGTGAGAGAGTGGGAGAATTTGTTAAGAGGAGCCAGTCAAACAGTTGATATAATCAGTCAGAAGGTATTAGGAAGGTATAGTCTGGTAAAGAAACTAGAATCATAGAATCATAGAAGAGTTGGAAGAGATCACAAGGGCCATGGAGTCCAACCCCCTGCCAAGCAGGAAACACCATCAGAGCACTCCTGACATATGGTTGTCAAGCCTCTGCTTAAAGACCTCCAAAGAAGGAGACTCCACCACACTCCTTGGCAGCAAACTTTCTTAACTAAAGTTAAGAAACTGACAGGAATATTATCTGAGCAACCATAAACTTGTTAATGGTTATAAAATAAACTTGTTTATTTGGTTCACTCTTAACAACTGTCTGGACTCAGTGTTTTACCCGAGAGTAATGGGTTGGTGGCAGCGGGGAAGTGAGCACAGTGGTGGCACAGGGATCAATAGACCATTAAACATCCGGGGACCCCGTGTGATCGCCACAAAGGCTTTCATAGCTCCCTCTCGGTTTCTTTTCTTCCAGGCTAAACATACTCACCTCCCTCAATCGCTCCTCGTAAGGCTTGGTTTCCAGACCCTTGATCACCTTAGTCCTGAATCATTAATGGGAAGACATGTACACACCCCTCAAGCAAATCATGATGAATGCTCATTGTCATATATAACAAATCAGAATAGATGCTTAGTAAAGACCAGACCTCTGTGTGAGCAAGCAAATCAGGACAAATGCTCAAGAAAAGGTCATCTGGAGGGAGCGATGTCGAAAGGAAGCGATTTCCATTCTGACCTCCATTAATCACAACCAGCATTGATTCTTGGTTTCCACCTTATACTAAGTCCACTAATAAGTTATAAGTTACATAATTTACATAACTTGCATTCATTTCAATGTAAAACAAATGTCAAAACAGTGCAAAACAGCCTGTCATTAAGTGAGCACAGTGGTGGCACAAGGATCAATAGACAGTTAAATGCCCGGGGGACCCTGTGTGATCGCCACACTTGCCTATCCTGGCTTAGCCAGGGTACAACTGTTTGAGCTGAGGCTGGTGTAAGTCCCCCAAAAGGGACATTCCAAGGGTGGGACTGTGTGGTTTATTTATTTTTTTGTAAGCTGCCCTGACCCTTTTTTAAAAATGGAAAAGCTGGGCTATCAGAGCCACTGAGAGCCAGTGTGGTGTAGTGGTTAAGAGCGGTAGACTCGTAATCTGGGGAACCGGGTTCGCATCTCCGCTCCTCCACATGCAGCTGCTGAGTGACCTTGGGCCAGTCACACTTCTGTGAAGTCTCTCAGCCCCACTCACCTCACAGAGTGTTTGTTGTGGGGGAGGAAGGGAAAGGAGAATGTTAGCCGCTTTGAGACTCCTGAAGGGGAGTGAAAGGCAGGATATCAAATCCAAACTCTTCTTCTTCTTCTTCTAAATTGATAAATTAATAACTAGAAATATAGGCATGTGGCGGTAGGGCATCAAATTATGTCCTAGCAACTCCCAATGACATTATTAGAGAAAGTTGGATTAGGAAAATTCACGGGCGATAAGTCTCATTGTGGTGTTGCTTTGATAGGAGTCTTGGTTGACCACAAACTTGACATGAGCCAACAGTGTGACGCGGCAGCTAAAAAAGCCAATGCAATTCTGGGCTGCATCAGTAGGAGTATAGCATCTAGATCAAGGGAAGTAATAGTGCCACTGTATTCTGCTCTGGTCAGACCTCACCTGGAGTACTGTGTCCAGTTCTGGGCACCACAATTCAAGAAGGACACTGACAAACTGGAACGTGTCCAGAGGAGGGCAACCAAAATGGTCAAAGGCCTGGAAACGATGCCTTATGAGGAACGGCTAAGGGAGCTGGGCATGTTTAGCCTGGAGAAGAGGAGGTTAAGGGGTGATATGATAGCCATGTTCAAATATATAAAAGGATGTCACATAGAGGAGGGAGAAAGGTTGTTTTCTGCTGCTCCAGAGAAGCGGACACGGAGCAATGGATCCAAACTACAAGAAAGAAGATTCCACCTAAACATTAGGAAGAACTTCCTGACAGTAAGAGCTGTTTGACAGTGGAATTTGCTGCCAAGGAGTGTGGTGGAGTCTCCTACTTTGGAGGTCTTTAAGCAGAGGCCTGGCAACCATATGTCAGGAGTGCTCTGATGGTGTTTCCTGCTTGGCAGGGGGTTGGACTCGGTGGCCCTTGTGGTCTCTTCCAACTCTATGATTCTATGATTCTATGATTCTATGATTCTATTGATGAAATGAAGTATTCAGTGCTGAATAAAAGGAAGGTGATGCCTGTTTTCACCACTACGATTCCTTTCTTGCAGGCATCTGACTTCACCCCCTTTGGAACAGAGGGCTGGGTTTATGGGGACCTTTAGATGTGACCCCAGAAAGGCAATTCGTACATTTTTATTATTATTGCCATTGTACTTTGATACCGCACATTTTTAACAAAGCCACAGGCATTGCTTGCCTCAAAATTGCTTCTGGCGTGGAAGAAAATTAAAAGGGAGAACCTCAACTATTAATAACTTTGAAAAGAAAATGGGCGAAGAACCATTAAATATGTGTCACCTCCAATTTCATTTTGGAGCTATCTGTGCGAGACTGATCAGCTCGTGCCTGGAAGAAAGATAAGACGCCCAAGAACTTTGGAATAAGACTGCACAGCACTGACTTCAGGGATCAGCTGCACTTAAAAGAAGAAGAAGAAGAGTTTTGCCTATAAAGCAGCATATTAAATTTAATTCAGCCTCTTCGGTTCCCCAAACCATTGATGGCTACAAGCCTATTCCTACTTATACCTGGAGCTAAGCTTCATTTTAGTCAGTGGGACTTAACTTTTGAGTGTAAATGAATATTATAAGATTGCACAGTTAGACTCCTGTGCATGCATGCTCAAAAGTAAGCTCCATTTAGCCCCAAGGACTTACTCCCAGGTAAGGCTGCAATCCTTATATCATGATCCTCTTCAGTTCAGAAGCTTTAGCAAAGTCACTTAACTAATGCAGCTGCAGCCCAGAGAGAAAAATCTTGATAACACTTAACTGAGGAGACTGAACCAAGCAGTGTATACTTTGAAGAGAAATAAGCAGGGAGATTTGGTCTTTTCTTTGTGGGCCTTGTACATCACACAGAGACATTCAACCAAATATACAGAAGAAAACTCCCTCAGAACTGAACAGCCAATCAGAGATGTGCTACCTCAGTGGAGCTCATGCTGCTCTGCCTGGTTGCTAAGCAACATTTCCACACACACACACACACACACACACACACACACGCACCCTTGGCTAGACTTTAAAACCATTAACCATTACATTACAAAGGGAATGGCCCATTGAAAAGCACTCTTTGAGTGTGGGCTCCAAACAGCTGTGAATTAGTAATATAGGAATCTGCTGTGTAACTTCAGTCCATTTTTGTCTGCACTGACGAGAAGCATCATTCCCAGCCCTACCAGGAGATGCTGAGGACTGAATCTGGGGACCTTTTTTGCATGCAGAGCAGGTGCTTTCTTGAACCTACAACCCTTTCCCCTAGCTGCAATCCACCTTGCAGTTTTATCACCTAGCCTGCCTTTAGCCACTTCACAAAAATATCACAGGGGATTTTGTTAAAAGCTTTGCTGGAATCAAAATAAATTCCACCCGCAGCATTCTTACAATCCACAAAGTGAGTAACCTGATCAAAGAAAGAGATAAGACTAGTCTGGCAGGATTTATTCTTGCCAAATCTGTGCTGACTTCTACTTTATCGCAGTTTTGCTATCAATATGTTTGCAGACTGACTGCTTTAGAATCTATCGGAGTGCCTTTCTCGGTCTGGAAGTCAGACTGATTGGGCTGGCAAGTTTTAAATCTCTCTCCTCCCCTTCCCCTTTTGACTTATTCTTTACTATTGGGGTAGGAGTTGGCAACCCTGTCTTTGTCCCCTCCCCATAGGGACACAGATGTATGACATCGGCAAGGAGTCGCCTTAATAAAACCTAGGACAATATCTCAGTCAGTAGAGCATGAGACTCTTAAATAATAATAATAATAATAATAATAATAATAATAATAATAATAGTTGTTATTGTTTAGTCGTTTAGTCGTGTCCGACTCTTTGTGACCCCATGGGCCAGAGCACGCCAGGCACTCCTGTCTTCCACTGCCTCCTGCAGTTTGGTCAAACTCGTGCTGGTAGCTTCAAGAACACTGTCCAACCATCTCATCCTCTGTCATCCCCTTCTCCTTGTGCCCTCCATCTTTCCCTACATCAGGGTCTTTTCTGGGGAGTCTTCTCTTCTCATGAGGTGGCCAGAGTATTGGAGCCTCAGCTTCACGATCTGTCCTTCCAGTGAGCACTCAGGGCTGATTTCCTTCAGAATGGAGAGGTTTGATCTTCTTGCAGTCCATGGGACTCTCAAGAGTCTCCTCCAGCACCATAATTCAAAAGCATCAATTCTTCATCGATCAGCCTTCTTTCTGGTCCAGCTCTCACTTTCATACATCACTACTGGGAAAACCATGGCTTTAACTATACAGACCTTTGTTGGTAAGGTGATGTCTCTGCTTTTTAAGATGCTGTCTAGGTTTGTCATTGCTTTTCTCCCAAAATAATAATAATAATAAATTTTTATTTATTTATTTTGCTACCCATTCTTCCACCTAGTGGGATACATGGCAATTTTAAAACAACCCCTAAAACAGATCGCAAGCATACATTTCCCACATTCATCAACCAGTAAAGCAGGAACTCGCAACAGAATGAGTGTTTTTTTTCAAGTGGTGCTGAAAGCTTGTCAAAAAGTAGGATTTTGCTCAGAGGGGAGGGAGTTCCACAGGTGGGGAGCCACTACCGAGAAGGCTCCCCCTGCAGTTCACTGCACCACCACTAGGAGGGCCTTTCCCCATAGCACACAGGCAAATTTGTAATGTTTGAGCCATTCCTTCAAGCAATCTTCTGATAGAGGCATCCGGAATAAATGCAGCACTGCATTCTTCCAGAACTCCGGCATGTAATAGAACACCTTTGCTTATTAAATCCCCAGTTCCCTGTTTCACTGTCATATTGCATTATGAACTGCTGCAGTTTTTGCTGAATAATGATATTTGCTATTTTTGTGTGTGTGGTGCTGTCTCCCCCTGCTTAGTGCTGCTGTTTTCAAGGTTATCCTTTCTCAAATGGTGCAGCGTGGGGACATTTTGCACCCCCCAGTGGAAACTCTCTGAGGGGCTAGATCTAGCAACCAGTGCTGGCTTATGTCGACAAGTCCAAAGCCTTCTGGTTTTCAGGCTCTGTGTTGCAATGAGAGTGACAGGGGATTGGTGATCTTTCGATTGATCACTCTAATCCACTCAGAGCCTTCAGGTGTGTTCCGATGCACACAGGCACATTTCCACACAACAGGATGCTGATGGAGCTTGCATATGAATCAACACACCATTAAAATTTGCTATTTTTACCATCAAAACAGAGACATCACCTTGCCAACAAAGGTCCGTATAGTAAAAGCTATGGTTTTCCCAGTAGTGATGTATGGAAGTGAAAGCTGGACCATAAAGAAGGCTGATCACCAAAGAATTGATGCTTTTGAATTATGGTGCTGGAGGAGACTCTTGAGAGTCCCACGGACTGCAAGAAGATCAAACCTATCCATTCTGAAGGAAATCAGCCCTGAGTGCTCACTGGAAGGACAGATCGTGAAGCTGAGGCTCCAATACTTTGTTCACCTCACGGGAAGAGAAGACTCCCTGGAAAAGACCCTGATGTTGGGAAAGGTGGAGGGCACAAGGAGAAGGGGACAACAGAGGACGACATGGTTGGACAGTGTTCTTGAAGCTACCAGCATGAGTTTGACCAAACTGCGGGAGGCAGTGGAAGACAGAAGTTCCTGGTGTGCTCTGGTCCAGGGGGTCACGAAGAGTCGGACATGACTAAACGACTAAACAACAACAACACCATCAAAACAAAATAAGAGGTAGATCTTGAGCACTGGCAATAGGTTAGGGATTGCACCATCATCTCTCAGAGACATTAGACTTGTGGAATTATCACTGCTAAACTTGATCAGTATCAACTTTGGGCTTTATTCCCAATTCCCATGGAAACAGATATTGGTTGTTACATCACCACTTTCTCTGAAGCAGGGCTAGTAAACAGGAACCCAAAATGTAGCAGTCCCTGCTCACAGACTCCTCATTTGGGTCGCTCTCATCCAGTCATTGCCCAGCTGAAAAAGGACCACAGTTTCAATGGGGTTGAAAATTTGCTGAGGGAGGGAGAATTGGACTTTGATGAAGTGTGATCTCTGAGTTTGGTCCCCACCTCCCCTTAGAAACCTTTCAGAGGCAAAGAGGAAGGAAGCCAATTGTGTTTGACCGTCCCATTAACATTTCATTTTGTTTCCTCATTAGGCAATGCCTATTCATTATTCATTATTAGATTTATATACTGCCCTTCCTGTGACACTCACAGGGCAATTTACAGCATAAAAATACTAAACGAAAGACAAAATAATAGCATAACAACAACAAAACCCACCCAGAAACACCCTTCCAAAAATACATTTAAAAGTCCATAGTTTTTTTAATCAGCCAAAGGCTTGGGAAAAAATGAATTTCTTTTTGGCATGGCATCAAATAATGAAGGTGCAAGGCAAGCCTCATATTCAGGGAGCCACCAGAGAAAAGTCCTGTTGTTATAATAATAATAATAAAAATTTATTATTTATACCCCGCCCATCTGGCTGGGTTTCCCCAGCCACTCTGGGCGGCTTCCAAAAGAATATTAAAATACTATGATACATCAAACATTAAAAGCTTCCCTAAACAGGGCTGCCTTCAGATGTCTTCTAAAAGTCTGGTAGTTGTTGTTCTCTTTGACATCTGGTGGGAGGGCGTTCCACAGGTTGGGCGCCACTACCGAGAAGGCCCTCTGCCTGGTTCCCTGTAACTTGGCTTCTCGCAGTGAGGGAACCGCCAGAAGGCCCTCGGTGCTGGACCTCAGTGTCCAGGTAGAACGATGGAGGTGGAGACGCTCCTTCAGGTATACTGGACCGAGGCCGTTTAGGGCTTTAAAGGTCAGCACCAACACTTTGAATTGTGCTCAGAAATGTACTGGGAGCCAATGTAGGTCTTTCAAGACCAGTGTTGTATGTTGTAAACAAAAATCTGCCCTTTTTTCCATTATGGGGTATCCAAGAGCCCATATAGAGTCCTTACTTAGGTTCCCTATTGGTAGGAGAAAATAACAGAGGCCAACCAGAGAATATTGAGAAGCAAAGCAGCTAGTAAGCTGATCTTTATTGATCTGTTGCAACAGGGTGCTCCCCTCACCCACAGGAAAGGAGGAGGAACCCCGAACAAAAGTGTTCCTGCCCTTATATAGACATTTTAAATTTCCTCCCTGGAGTCCAAGACCACCCGCAGAAACATCATACATACATCACAGAAGGGGTGTAGCACAAGACTACCACCCCAGATACATCATACCTACATCACAGAAAGGGCGGTCTACAGCAGAAATCTGAGTGCTTTGTTTACCTCCTGGCTGCCAGGTTACCTATTTAATGGTCACTTGATTGGATTGCCTGGGGAGCCTGGCCAGTCTTTTGTAATGATAAATACTTAGTTCCTGAACCAGGTCACAGGCTCACACCCTATTCATATATTACATGTGCCCTTAAGACAGGATTTGTGAAGGGAAAGACAATGGGGAGGCTTTTCCATTTTCCTTTGACCTTGCAGAGAAAACATTTGGTCAGTTTGGGAATAAAAAAATGGTTTCAGGTCAGTCTTCCTGTGTTGATCTATGTATGTGCTTGGTTGGTACACTTATGAACATTTAACATATATATAAGACCTCAAAATTCCTATCGCATTTTGTTACCGCCCTCTCTGGACCTCTCATGGAGGAGGCACATGAAGAAGGGCCTCAGATGATTTATTACAATATATATTTAACCAGAAGAGTTTTCTGACAGTAAGAATTGTTTGACAGTGGAATGGACTCCCTTGGAAGGTTGTGGACTCTTGTACCTTGGAGGTTTTTAAGAGAGGTTAGATGACCATCTATTATGGATGCTTTAGCTGAGATTCCTGCATTGCAGGGAGTTGGACTATATGACCCTCAGGGTCCCTTCCAGCTCTATGAGTCTGTGATTCAATAATAATAATAATAATAATAATAATAATAATAATAATAATACCCCACCCATCTGGCTGGGTTTCCCCAGCCACTCTGGGCAGCTCCTAATGGGAACACCAAAAGCACAATAAAACACCAAACTTTAAAAACTTCCCTAAACAGGGCTGCCTTCAGATGTCTTCTAAAAGTCAGGTAGTTATTCATTTCCTTGACATCTGATGGGAGAGTGTTCCACAGGGCGGGTGCCACCACCGAGAAGGCCCTCTGCCTGGTTTCCTGTAACTTTGCTTCTCACAGTGAGGGAACCACCAGAAGATCCTTGGAGCTGGACCTCAGTGTCCGGGCTGAACGATGGGTGTGGAGATGTTCCTTCAGGTATACTGGGTTGAGGCCACTTAGGACAGGGGTCAGCAAACTTTTCCAGCCATGGGCCAGTCTACCGTCCCTCAGACCATGTGGTGGGCCGGACTAAATTTTTTTGGGGAAAAAATGAATGAATTCCTATGCCCCACAAATAACCCAGAGATGCATTTTAAATAAAAGGACACATTCTACTCATGTAAAAATACGCTGATTCCTGGACTGTCCATGGACCGGATTGAGAAGACAATTGGGCCACATCCGGCCCACGGGCCTTAGGTTGCCTACCCCTGATTTAGGGCTTTAAAGGTCAGCACCAGCACTTTGAATTGTGCTTGGAAATGCCAATGTAGGTCTGTCAGGACCAGTGTTACTGTATGTGGTCTCGGTGGACACTTCCAGTCTATGATGATTTCAGGGTCTGGATTGGGTCATATGGGATAGGAGAAGATGCTAAGCAATTTGCCTTGTGTGGTTCGAAACTCTTTGGGAGTGGCTCCTATGCTTGTGAAACAATGTCAGAAGGCAGATAGATGCCTTTGAGCAAAACTCCCCTAGTCCTCTTGATCCCTTTAGTGCTGAAACTGTAGCCCAAAGGATAGAGATGCGTTTTTCTTCTGAAAATTGTGATGTTGAACTTGTCTGCACAGATTATCTTTCTCTTTCCTGGTTCACTCCTTGATCTCCTCGCTGCTAACAGAATAACATGTTAATACGCCTAATCTAAAGAAATAAGAGCACCTAGATTCTAGCAGTTTGATATGAAGTAGAGAAAATAGAGGGGGGAAATGCAGAGTTTACCTATTGTGGCTCAGGACTGAGTTGTCCAGCAACTGCAGTGATCTTCTCTGAGCACGTCAGTGTTGAGATCAATACCAGAGGTTTGGGTAAGACTTGCAGGCCAAGACTCCTCTTGGGAGTCACAAGCTCTGCCCAGTGCGGTTGCTTTGAGTTTAGACTCTCAACCAAGGGAGCTAGGCAGAAGAACTCTTATTTTTACATCAGGCCTCTCGCTCTGACACATTGTGCTGTGATGTTCCTCACCAAAAGATGCTGCATGAGTGGGTGTGAAAATGAGATGACGTCTGAAGCGCAAAGCAAGGCTGAAAGCTACGCTTTAAGTCTGCTTTTGATTCTCATAGGCGTGTATGTACCGTATTTTTTGGCCCATAGGGCGCACCGGCCCACAGCGCGCACCCAGTTTTTTTGGGGGGGAAATAAAGAAAAACATTTTTATTCCCCCCCCAGGCGCGGGGCTTCCCCCGACCCCAGCCCCCAGAACAGGCAGCTCTCCACAAGATGTGGGAGAGCTGCGCGAAGCCCAAAGCCTGGGGGGCGCTGAGCTCAGCACGCCCTCAGGCTTCGGGGTGCAGGCAGCTCTCCAAGGCTTGTGGATAGCTTCCTGAAGCATGGAGAGTGAGAGGGGTCAGTGCACACCGACACCTCTCACTCTCCAAGCTTCAGCAAAAGCCTGCATTCGCCCCATAGGATGCACACACATTTCCCCTCCATTTTTGGAGGGGGGAAGTGCGTCCTATGGGGCGAAAAATACGGTATTTTAAAGGGGGGGGCAGATATGTTGTTGTGAGGGCAAATGAGCAAGGGTAGGAGGATCTCCTGTCACCTTGGGCAAAGTTCAAATTCCTTTGCAAGACAGGCACCTGAGATACTACCCTGTTTACAGACAGGCATTTTGGGGCGGTTCCAGGTTGCTTAAAACGTGAGGAAAGCAATTTTTTGTCTTTCCGCTTGAGATTCCAAGCTTAATTTGCACCTCAGTGGTATCTGCGTTTGGCAGGAGCAACTTTTCCTTCAGAGATAAGGAGGACCTTTCGTTCAATGGCTATCTATTGCACGCAGAATGGTTTTGATCAATTGCTACCTCTTTGCATCTGTCGGCAAGACGGCTTGAATTCTCCGTGAGCAGCGGAGGGGAGGGAGTAAGGATCTCCTCGTGAGCCACTGGTCCAGTTCATGAGCCGAAGTGCTGGCTTATCACTCCTGACAAGGGCAGGTGACGGGGACATGACAGAAGGGGTGGGGCCAGTGCGTGGAGCCATGCTCTTTCCCCTATTGGGATAGCAATGGCACAAGAGCAGAGCAGGGGACAAGAGTGGACAACCTCAGGCCTGAAGATCAAAGTACATATTTTCATTTAATAACTTTTTATTCAAAATTACTCCCTACTTTTCTCACCTTGACCTAGCCACTGTGATCCACGCGATGGTCACCTCCAGACTGGATTATTGTAACTCGCTCTACGTGGGGCTGCCCTTGAGACTGACCCAGAAACTCCAGTGAGTGCAGAATGCCCTGGCGAGACTCCTTACGGGGTCCTCGCTGCAAGATCACATTCACCCGGTGCTATACCAGCTGCACTGGCTCCTGGTGGAGTACAGGGTCAGGTTTAAGGTGCTGGTTTTGACATTTAAAGCCCTATACAGCCTAGGACCCTCGTACCTATGGGACCGCCTCTCCTGGTATGCCCCACAGAGGAACTTATGGTCTTCAAACAAAAACATCTTGGAGGTCCCAGGCCACAGAGAGGTTAGGCTGGCCTCAACCAGAGCCAGGGCTTTTTCGGCTGTGGCTCTGATCTGGTGGAACGCTCTGTCACAAGAGACTAGGGCCCTGCGGGACTTGACATCTTTCCACAGGGCCTGCAAGACAGAGCTGTTCCACCAGGCCTTTGGCCAGGGCACAGCCTGACTCCCTCCTTTGGCAATCTTCACAGAACTCTAGCCCAATGGTTGCCATCAATTTGATTTGAATTAATTTTATAATGTAATGATTTTAGAATGTTGTATTATTTTATTGTTGTTAGCTGCCCTGAGCCCGGCTTCGGCTGGGAAGGGCGGGATATAAATAAAAAATTATTATTATTATTTATAAAATTAAACAAAACATATTATCCAGAGACAGACCATCCTTATTCCCCCCCATTTTTCCTCCCTCCCCTCCCCCCCACAGAACCCACCCATCCCCACCCCCGACTTCCCTCAGTTGCAGTCTTTGATTTCTCTAAAAATGCTGTTTTCTGCATGTTACACAGTTGTATAGATCCTCAAACTATTTAGCTGATTATTATCAATAAAAAGTTTGTGAATGTTTATTCAAAACCAGCCAAGGAGTCCAGTTCGCTTTGTTGAGTCTTCAAATACCGTACTTTGTAAAGGGTTCCCATTCATCTTTAAAGTCACAGTTATCCTTGTCCCGTAGTTTGTATGTCAGTTTTGCCAGTTCTGCATAGTCCATCAATTTTTCTTGCCATGATTCTTTAGTTGGGGTTTCTTCAGTCTTCCATCCTTGTGCTATTAAAACTCTTGTGGCCGTTGTCGCATACATGAAGATGTTTTTCAACTTTTTTGGCAGATCTTTCCCTACAAAGATCAAGTACATATTTTCAAGCATCTCTGTTTGGCCCATAGGACTCTCCTCAGGCCAGATCTGCCACCAGCCTCATTTCATGCCCTCTTTGAGTGTTTGGCTGGAAAGTGGCCTTTTCGATGAGGCCAATTGCTCACCTGGATGGAGGACCGAGAGGCTTGTGAGTAGAAAGAGTAGCTCACTGGTTCCCAAATTTCACCCAAACCCCAATGGACCACTTACAAATTACAGTGGTACCTCGGGTTAAGAACTTAATGCGTTCTGGAGGTCCGTTCTTAACCTGAAACTGTTCTTAACCTGACGCACGACTTTAGCTAATGGGGCCTCCTGCTGCCGCTGCACCGCCGCTGCACGATTTCTCTTCTCATCCTGAAGCAAAGTTCTTAACCCGAGGTAATATTTCTGAGTTAGCGGAGTCTGTAACCTGAAGCGTCTCTAACCTGAAGCGTATGTAACCCGAGGTACCACTGTAATGGAGGATCTTGGCAAACCACTGGATGATATTTCCTGCATGTTGTATCCATTGCAACACACCATTCAATATGCTGCATGCTTGCTAATTGTATTTTATGGCTTCTTATATTTCTGACTGATTGAATTTTATTCATAGAATCATAGAATTGTAGAGTTGGAAGGGATCGCAAGAGTCCTCCAGCCCAACCCCCTGCAATGCAGAGATCTCAGCTGAGGGATCCATGACAGAAGACCATCCAGCCTAGGCTTAAAAACCTGCAGGGAAGGAGAGTCCACAACCTCCAAGGAAGACTATTTCACTGTCGAACAGCTCTTACTGTCAGAAAATTCTTCCTAATGTTTAGTCAAAATCTCCTTTCTTGTAACTTGAAGCCCTTGGTTTGAGTCCTACCCTCCGGAGCAGGAGAAAACAAGCTTGCTGCCTCTTCCATGTGCCAGCACTTGAGATTTATGGAGGCAGCTATCATATCTCCTCTCAGTCCCTCTTTTCCAGGCTAACCATACCCAGCTCCTTCATCTGTTCCTCATAAGGCTTGGTTTCCAGACCCTTGATCATCTTGGTTGCCCACTTCTGAACATGTTCTAATTATATTACAGTCATAATTCCATAGAATTCAAAGGGCGATGTGTAGGAATAATGGAGACGACAGGAGGTTGAATGCAGGTGAGCTGGGCAGAAGCATGCTGGCAAGTATGCTCCAAGCAAGCTGCTGACTAGCTTTGCAGAGGCTCCTTTTATTAGCAGATGTCAACAATTGGAAACAGTAGTGAAACCACCCTGAACTTAACATAGGTAAAGAGACCCCTGACCATTAGGTCCAGTCGTGACCAACTCTGGGGTTGCAGGACTCATCTCGCTTTATTGGCCGAGGGAGCCGGTGTACAGCTTCCAGGTCATGTGGCCAGCATGACTAAGCCGCTTCTGGCGAACCAGAGCAGCGCACAGAAACGCCGTTTACCTTACCGCCGGAGCGGTACCTATTTAGCTACTTGCACTTTGACCTGCTTTCGAACTACTAGGTTGGCAGGAGCTGGGATTGAGCAATGGGAGCTCACACTGTCACGGGGATTCGAACCACCGACCTTCTGATTGGCAAGTCCTAGGCTCTGTGGTTTAACCCACAGCAGCACCCCCATCCCTCAATCTTAACATATTTCCATCTAAACACATTTCCAGCATTAGCAAATACACGTGTTAGCAGGTGTTTTCCATCAGATGTTCCCCCCGATACTTGATTACGTCTGCATCCCTGGTCATGCTCCAGCCAAGCGTTATGTCTAGTAAACAAATCTGTGAGAGGACAAACAGTCGGGGGAAAACCCTGTTTTCTAGCCGAGAAAGCAAAAGGTCAGGGAAAGCAGGTGCAATGCTCCTTGACATACTGTTGCATGTCTGGTGCGAGGTTTGCCTTCACAAAGCGGAGCGCTACCTCCACACAATGTAGTGAACTGCAATGTAAGAAATGGAAGGAGCCATAAAAATACAATTAGAAATCAATATGGACGTTCAGTTCAGTGGACGTGCCGTCTCCCGTCTTCAGCCACAAACATACAGACACACTGTTGTCCACCTTGCTAAAAATTTGCATCCATTGCTCTGCCCACTTTTGCCTCTGTCCCCACCCACCACGTGCGTGTGGCCCTGGGAAGATTGCTTAGAAGGAAATGCAGCCCTTGGCCTGGAAAAGTTTCTGAGTTAGAGGTGAAGAGCCTTTCCCACTCCTAGCTTTGAGATTCTTGCAGACTCCCTGGCTAAGATTCTATCTGCTTCCCTCTGCCAGCATCTAACCTATAATTCTGGGTTACTTAAAAAGTGATTACAGTGTAGTTGCCGGCGTAAAAGCTGTCAGCTCTGTCTAGGGAGATGATTCCCACCCACCCTCCCCAAATAATTGATATGCTTGGCATTTTCCCACAAGTCCTTTTTGGCTCTCTTGGTCTCTGGCTCTCCCAGAAAGCAACTAGCTGACTACCTAAAACAAGAGCAGGGAAAAGAAGGCCAAGATTCCATTAACCATGAGATGGCGATGAACAGGTCTAGCCCATGGGGGGTGGGCTTGCAATAAAGGGGAGCCCCCTCTTTTTTCTAGTGAAGGCACTGCACTGCCAGGGACATAGCTCAGTATTGCCTAATTTGGCTGGTGTTGACTCTCCAGGGTCCCAGGCAAGCGTTTTCCCCATCCCTGCTCTAAGGAAATGCAGAGTTCTTGTTGTTGTTTAGTCATTTAGTCATGTCCGACTCTTCGTGACCCCCTAGACCAGAGCACGCCAGGCACTCCTGTCTTCCACTACCTCCCACAGTTTGGTCAAACTCATGCTGGTAGCTTCGAGAACACTATCCAACCATCTCGTCCTCTGTCGTCCCCTTCTCCTTGTGCCCTCCATCTTTCCCAACACCAGGGTCTTTTCCAGGATCTTCCTGCAGCCAATCAGAAGCCGCAGCTTGGTGTCCAAACATTTTGGAAGTCGAACGACTTCTGGAACGGATTCCATTTGGCTTCTAAGGTACGACTGTATATATACGTCTGTGTATATATATATATAGGGAATAGCTTGAATACTTCTGAATTGAGACCAGGGATTTTTTTCAGCTGGAACCCACAGGAACTGAATTCTGGCATCAGGCTGTTTGAGCGAAACCCTGGACTTGCCCTACTTTTAGGCAGAGGTGAATTCTTAGGCAGCGGATTTCAGAGCAGAATTAAAAGGCAGCAAAATGTCAGTTATTTAGTTTATTACGGTTTCATGATCCCCACACCTGGAGGAGCTCCCATTTGGATTTTCTGCTCTGGCCATCAAATTGATTGGTGTCTAACTTCTAAAGGCATCAAAGAGCGTCAGAAGCCTGCCTGAATGAGAGCACCTTCTTCTCACAACTTGTGGTGGGGTGGAGAAAGAGAGAATCTACACTCCTGCATCCAGACATTTTTAATTCTCTGCCAAGAAAAGATGGAATCCTCGTCTTATTTTAAATTATTGAATGGAACTAAATGCTCACATTATCGCATACTTTGCATAATTTATTCAGCTTGTGCTAGTTATGGGAAGTTGCAAGGAGCTAGTTTTGCTACTTAACCATTACGTATCAATAAAGCAGTTTCAACTCCTTCTGGTCTATTGGCAGTGGAACTTTCAGCCATTTCAGCTCAGCTTCTATTCCCCCTGGAGTCTGGATCTGCTGCAGCCATCTCTGTCCTGACTTCTTTCTTTTGATCTTCAGCTCTTTCTTTTTCCCTCCAGCAATCTCTATTTCCCCAACGGGGGAAAAGGGTGAGCTGCTGGGGAAGTTGGCGATGTGAGTGACGATTGAGGATGACGACTATTTCATTTCTTTCCTGCTGATTAAAAATATCTCTAAAGTGGTGTACAGAAAACTGAAGCAACAACAGACATCTTAAACAAAAGTATCACAAAAACACACAGTTACATATAAATGACAAATATATACATAATTCATTAATATTTCATTTTCCTTCTGACACACCTTCTCTCTCAGCCTCTGGGTTCTCACTCAGGGTCCAGACAAACTCTCAGCTCTCTCTTGCGAAACCGTGCATACACATGGCACCAGGAAATAATTAAATACTTGATTTCAAACCTAGAAATGGCGGGAGAGAGCTGGAAAGTCCTTGTGGCTCGTGGGAAGGTCCTTCTCAGAGCCCCAATAGGACATCAGTGAGGACAGAGGATGCCTCAAAGAGACTGGAGGCACAGCGAGGCTTTGTTTAGGCTGCTCAGCCTCCCTGCTTAACAGCTGGCGCGCAAGGTAGTGCAGCCGTGGCCGTTGCTCTCCCGCAAAGCCTCCAGCCAGCCTCAGAGCTTCCATTCTAGTTGTGGATATTTTTAGATACGGTACTTTGGGTATGGATTGCAGAGGAAGCAGAAGAGAGGGCTTTGAAAGGGTGTTTAGAGTGTACAGTGGTGCCTCGCAAGACGAAAAGAATCCGTTCCCCGAGTCTCTTCGTCTTGCGGTATTTTCGTCTTGCGAAGCAAGCCCATTAGCGGCTTAGCGGATCTGCTGATAAGCGGTTTAGCGGCTTAGCGGATCAGCTGATAAGCGGCTTACTGGCTTGGGGAAAAGGGGGGGGAAAGGAAAAAAACCCTGCAGGAACTCGCAAGACATTTTCGTCTTGCGAAGCAAGCCCATAGGAAATTCGTTTTGCAAAGCACCTCCAAAATGGAAAACCCTTTCGTCTAGCGGGTTTTCTGTTTTGCGAGGCATTCGTCTTGCGGGGCACCACTGTATTCCCCACTTTACACGATTTCACTTATGCGCACGGGGTGTGTGTGGAACATAAGCCCTGCAGAAGTGAGGAGTTGCCTGTAGCGAGCTACTGGGCTTCGCCATTATGCCGTACAAACATGGGTGCATGGCAGGACCACTCCCAAAATGTCACATAAAAAGAGCTTTGCTGGATCAGGCCAAAGACCCATCAAGTCCAGAATTCTCTTCTCACCGTGGCCAACCAGATGCCTTTGGGAAAATCTTAGGAAGGGGTCAGCAAACTTTTTCAACATGGGGCCGGTCCACTGTCCCTCAGATCTTGTGGGGGGCCAGACTATTTTTTGGGGGGAAATGAACGAATTCCTATGCTCCACAAATAACCCAGAGATGCATTTTAAATAAAAGGACACATTCTACTCATGTAAAGGTAAAGGTACCCCTGAACATTAGGTCCAGTCATGGACGACTGGGGTTGCGGCGCTCATCTTGCTCTATAGGCTGAGGGAGCTGGTGTTTGTCCGCAGATAGCTTCCGAGTCTTGTAGCCAGCATGACCAAGCCGCTTCTGGCGAACCAGAGCAGTGCACGGAAACGCTGTTTACCTTCCCCCTGGAGTGGTACCTATTTATCTACTTGCACTTTGACGTGCTTTTGAACTGCTAGGTTGGCAGGAGCAGTGACCGAACAATATCGCGGGGATTCGAACCGCCGACCTTCTGATTGGCAAGCCCTGGGAACCTTCTGATTGGCAAGCCCTAGGGATGCCACCTGTGTCCCTTTATACTCATGTAAAAACACGCTGATTCCCGGACTGTCCGCGAGCCGGATTTAGAAGGCGATTGGGCTGGATCTGGCCCCCAGGCCTTAGTTTGCCTACCCATGCTCTTAAGCAAAAACTGAGCACAGCAAGCTACTCCTCATTTGTGATTCCCCAGCATACTGCCTCCAACAGTGGAGGTACAGCTTAGCCATCTTGGGTAGAAGCCACTTGTGCTCTTATCCTCCCTGAAAGGGGACTGTCCTCCTTACCTACATTCCGAGAGCAGGGAATGTTGGAAGATCAAGCTCTCCTTTACAGAAACTCACTCCCTATTATCCGTCTCTCCAATATTGCTTGGTAAGAATTCCTTGGAAAGCAGTTTGAAATCCACGGCTGCAGTTCTTTCCCCACCCCCCCAGCATGCTCACGGAGTTCTCACGAGTCTCAATTTCAGGGCCATTGTATCCGAAGAAAAAATATTTTCCTCACTAAAACCAAGTGATTCGTAGTCGGGCAGCCCTGGGAAAGAGCTGGTCAGAATTGGCCTGTGGGGGATTTTCAAGGGAATGTTTGCAGCAATTAAAGAGCTCTTAACTGAGAACAGATTTAGGCATTTTTCTTTCTTTTTTAAAAAGCAAGACGGAGTTTATTAACTATTTTTCTCCCTTCACTGTTGTTTTTAAATGATAAATATGGATTTGGCTTTTGGCTTGCTGAAACAGAGAGGCAGGCCCTTTGTTAACCACTGAATTGGACAACAGACGGTGCTTCTGTTCGTTTTCAGATGCAACTTTGTTTTTAATTTTTTGGCAGTAGGTCAAAATAAATTAAATTTCAATTGAGTCTGGAAACGTTTATCGGTACTTTTGTACAGACGGACTTGTGTTGGTCCTCATGAAAGAGCCTTGATACTCAGTGTGGTGTAGTGGTTAAGAGTGGTGGTGAACTCGTAATCTGGTGAACTGAGTTTGATTCCCTGCTCCTCCACATGCAGCTGCTGGGTGACCTTGGACTAGTCACACTTCTCTGAAGTCTCTCAGCCCCACTCACCTCACAGAGTGTTTGTTGTGGGGGAGGAAGGGAAAGGAGAATGTTAGCCGCTTTGAGACTGCTTCAGGTAGTGATAAAGCGGGATATCAAATCCAAACTACTACTACTACTACTACTACTACTCTTCTTCTTCTTCTTCTTCTTCTTCTTCTTCTTCTTCTTCTTCTTCTTCTTCTTCTTCTTCTTCTTCACTGCAATGTACAAAGACCTTTTATGTTGACCTTCTCAATATGGTCCCCTCCAGGTCTTTTGGACTACAACTCCCATCAACCCCTGTTCATTTGTATGTTACGCAAGAAAATCTTTAATAAAAACTTTTCTAAAAACCCTCCCACTAGCCCCATGGAATTTCTGGAGTTCCCCAGACAGGGGAAATCAGTGTGTATTTGTGCAGTAAGCATGTGCTTGTGTGTGGCTCCGTGTATTGGGATCCAATATTTTCCATGTTTTTAGAGAGTCAGTGTGGCACAGTGGTTAGAGTGTTGGACTAAGACCTGAGAGACCAGGGTTCAAGCCCCCACTCGGCCTCACTGGGTAACCTTGGGCAGGTCTCAGCCTGACCTACCTCACAAGGCTGTTGTAGGGATTAAAACGAGGAGATGGAGCTCCTTGGAGAAAATGTGGGATATAAATGAAATAATTTTTTTAAAAAAATGCTTATAATCAGTTTCAGCACTGTTATGCCTTGCCTCATCACATGGTACCCTTGGGCCCAGCAACTTGGGCAAGGCCTACCACCATTGCTTGCTGGTGCACTCTTTATTCATTTTATTTTTGAGGTACTCAGTGCTATGTGGCCAGGCAGCTGCCATTTTTACTTTCCCACTGTGCCTCTGATGGTAGTGGCACTCCAGGGAATTGTGGGGTACTGAATGGGCATCTCCCACCGTTGGCGGCCATCTTTATTTCTTGTGGTGTGTTGGAGTGATGCTACCTCAGGGGCATTGTGGGTAAATCAAAATGGCAGCTGCCTGGCTCTGATCAGAGAAGCAGCGTCACTGGTAAATGACGCTGTGGAGGCCCACTGGCATAGGAAGCCCCCCAAGTGCCAAGCCACCCTCCTTCCATCAAGGAAGCTGAACCTGTTGTTGTTTAGTCGTTTAGCCGTGTCCGAGTCTTCGTAACCCCATGGACCAGAGCACGCCAGGCACTCCTGTCTTCCACAGCCTCCCGCAGTTTGGTCAAACTCATGCTGGTAGCTTTGAGAACACTGTCCAACCATCTTGTCCTCTATCATCCCCTTCTCCTTGTGCCCTCCATCTTTCCCAACATCAGGGTCTTTTCCAGGGAGTCTTCTCTTCTCATGAGGTGGCCAAAGTCTTGGAGCCTCAGCTTCGGGATCTGTCCTTTCAGTGAGCACTCAGGGCTGATTCCCTTCAGAATGGATAGGTTTGGTCTTCTTGCAGTCCACGGGACTCTCAAGAGTCTCCTCCAGAACCATAATTCAAAAGCATCAATTCTTCGGCGATTAGCCTTCTTTATGGTCCAGCTCTCACTTCCATACATCACTACTGGGAAAACCATAGCTTTAACTATGCAGACCTTCATAGGTCTTTCATAGGACCTTCATAGTCTGCTATGTTTGCACAGTGCTTTTAAGAGTTCAAAGGGTTTCATGAGCATTATCTGCTTGTGATCCCTACAGCCTGGATAGCTCAGTTGGTTAGAGCATGGGCACTGATAATGCCAAGGTTGCAGGTTCGATCCCCATATTGGACACCGCATATTCCTGCATCACAGGGGATTGAGGTCTATGATCCTCAGGGCCCCTTCCAACTCTACAATTCTAGGACAAAACTAGCATGGTTCCCCCACAAAGACTCCTGGGAATTGTAGTTCTTTGAAGGAACTGATAATTCTTTGCCAAAGTCACTTTTGTGTCCTCCCTGCTCCAAGAACTACAACTCTCAGTCAAAATAAAAAAATTCCTTCCAGTAGCACCTTAAAGACCAACTAAGTTAGTTTTTGGTATGAGCTTTCGTGTGCATGCACACTTCTTCAGATACCTTCAGATATCTTCAGATATCTGAAGAAGTGTGCATGCACACGAAAGCTCATACCAAGAACTAAGTTAGTTGGTCTTTAAGGTGCTACTGGAAGGAATTTTTTTATTTTGACTATGGCAGACCAAACATGGCTACCTATCTGTAACTACAACTCTCAGGGTTCCCTGCGGAGAAGCAATTATTCTTAAGCCAGTTTAACTCCGCAGAGTTGATATTCCCTGAAGCCCTGTTCACACATAGGGCTTTAAGCGCACTCTCTTTCAAATTGGCTCATAATATGATTGTAAAACCTATAGATCTATTTGGATTGCAAATGCCTCTCTTGTGCTTCCTGTTTTGCTTTCACAGCGGTCTCGCATTTGCATGGATTGCACCAGAGAGGCTCGGAGGCAATTCAAGCATCGGGTGTGAAAATGCCCCTAAAATTTCCAGAGCACATCCAGTTACATAAAAGGCAATTTGGCTCGATAGTGATACAGCTTTCCTCCTCCTCATCTCTCCATCCCCTTTAAAACCAAGACAGAGATTATTTCAACAGTTTTAAGACAGCAGGGAGTACAGGAATGAGCATGCAGGGATAGTTGTTAGGTAGACCCCTATTTTCCTAGCAAATAATCTTTCAAAGAAGGAGGGGAAAACCTTGGATCCAGAGTCCAAATGCGGCCCTCTGATTCTCCCTAACTGGCCCTTGGGATCCTCCCCAACCACTTCCCCACTCCCTCTGCTTTGCATCCCCATTGATTGCATGGCTTGAGCTGTGACGGTGTCTCTTGCTTACCTGGAAAGAGGGTAGAGCTATTGGTGTGTAAGAGACTGTAGAGACTAGCCTGATTTCCAAGGAAATGCAAAAATTACATTAATCGTTCCACCCACTTTTGCCTCTGGCCCTGCGCAGGTTTACAGCTCAAAAGTCGGTTCTCAATTAAAATACGCAGTGACATTAAAATACCCCCAATTAAAAGATATAACGAAGCAAACAGTTCAAATACATAATGGTTAAAATGTTTAAGAAACAGTTAACATAATAAAACCACAAGTAGTAGTAGTAGTAGTAGTAGTAATAATAATAATAATAATAATAATAATAATAATAATAGTAATAGTAATAGTAATTTATTTATACGCTGCCCATCTGGCTGGGTTTCCCCAACCACTCTGGGTGGCTTCCAACAGAATATTAAAATACAGTGGTACCCTGGGTAATTCATTCTGGAGGTCTGTTCTTAACCTGAAACTGTTCTTAACCTGAAGCACCACTTTAGCTAATGGGGCTTCCTGCTGCCGCTGCGCCGCTTCTGCATGATTTCTGTTCTCAACCTGAAGCAAAGTTCTTAACCTGAAGCACTATTTCTGGTTTAGCGGAGTCTGTAACCGGAAGTGTCTGTAACACGCGGTAGCACTGTAGTTGTTTTTCCCTTTGACATCTGGTGGGAGGGCATTCCACAGGGTGGGTGCCACTACCGAGAAGGCCCTCTGCCAGGTTCCCTGTAGCTTTGATTGTCGCAGTGAGGGAACCGTCAGAAGGCCCTCGGCGCTGGACCTCAGTGTCCGGGCAGAACGATGGGGGTGAAGACGCTCCTTCAAGTATACTGGACCGAGGCTGTTTAGGGCTTTAAAGATCAGCACCAGCACTTTGAATTGTGCTCTGAAACGTACTGGGAGCCAGTTTAGGTCTTTCAAGACCGGTGTTATATGGTCTTGGCGGCCGCTCCCAGTCACCAATTCAGCCGAACGTTTGGCTAGACAGGTGTATTTTCAAGAGCTGGCAGAGTGCCAGTACTGATGGGGCTTCTCCTCTTATGAGAGAATGCAGCCTTTCTAAGGTTTCCCAGAAGGGAAATGTGGCTCTCAGGTTGAAAAGGTTTTTCCCCTCCTGCTGTACAGGAAATAATGTGTGCTGTGGATCATTGCCTGCTAAAGGGAGTTCCTAAAGCCTTTATAGACCCTCCAACACATGGCAAACCTTTCTCCATGAAAAGGATATCTCTGGAAAAGAGTGAGAGCAGAGAAGACAGAGAAGCTTGGGGGCATGTGGGGAAGTTTTTTTTTTACCCTCTCAAAGCACAGATCAACCCAACTGAATATTCAGTGGAGCCAGTGACTGCACCCCTCTACCCAAGCTGCTACATTGTGAGTCTTTGGTGATGTTCCCGCCCCATTTATTTATTTATAATGTTGCAATACATATATGAAATCTTTACATAATGATACATATACATGATATTCGTAAATTCACATTTTCACATTTCATTATGTACCAACATTTATTCATTTCTTATTTCTCGCCCTGTGTCTTCCCTCCACCCGTGCGTGACTTCCTTGTTATCATTTTGTAGCTTTATTATTGAGATTGTAATTCTGTATCTTAATAATTAAACATTCAATCTTATATATCTGCTTAGCTTAGCTTAGCTTTGTGAAATCCGCCTATACATATCAATAAATTCTTGTTGGAGCATCTTTTGGTCATGTATTCTTCTACACATTTCCATTCCTCTTTGAGATTTTGATTAGATTGCATTCTAATTGTTGCCGTCATTTTTGCTAATCCAATCATTTAAAAAAAAAAATTATGTTGCCCATCTTTCAATGTTGGTACTTCTTCTGATTTCCAATTTTCTTGCAATCAATAACCTTGCGGCGGCTGTTGCATATAAAAAGATTATCTTTGTGTCTTTGGGGATGTCATTTGTTATAATTCCTAAAAAGGAATGTTTCCGGCTTCTTACCAATTGTTGTTTTAAACATTGTTTTTCAGTTCCTTGTGTATATTTCCCCAATTTTTAATTTTTTTTTTATCACATCCCCAGTCTTTGGTGATGTTTTATTTAAGCTCCTTATGGTACGGCCGTGTGCGTTTTCCTCCTACAGCTTTTTCAAGGTACTGACAGGGAGCTGCTAAGCGTTGCCCTTAGCTGGGGCTGCAATGTTGTTGTTCAAGTCGGTAGCGCTTTTCCAAGTGCAAAACACTTCAACAGACAGCATCGTATTCTCTCACCCTGTTATTTCCTCACCACCAGCATGCCTCACTAATCCAATCACGGCAAGATCTCCCGCGACACTTTTACGAACATCCCATTGCTTCTGAAGTGCATCTTCGCAGGGTTCGTGTGTGTGTGTGTGTGTTTGTGTGTGTGTGTGCATCTCACCTTGCCACTCACTGGTAATTTTTTTCTTGCACCCTCTTCAGGGAGTCTTAAAATATGGCTGCTCGGGGCCAGCCCAAGACAATTTCCTACCTGAAATGAAGGACAGGAGGCCTCTGTCATTCACAAATGGAAGCCATCTGGACTGGCAGTTTAATCTTCCTTCAACCCCAGTTTACTGGGCCTCAGAAGAGGCGGTGTTGGCAACAGAGGAGGATGGCTTTGGGAGCTCAGCAGGACTGGCTGGGGGCTGCTGTTCCTGCTCATCGGTATTTGCCACCTGAGGCAGTTGTCTCATTCCGCCTAATGGCAGGGCTGGTCCTTTTTCTGCTAGAACCATATATTTTGTTTGTTGTTGTTGTTTAGTCGTTTAGTCGTGTCCGACTCTTTGTGACCCCATGGACCAGAGCACACCAGGCTCTGGTCAGAGCCAGTGTGGTGTAGTGGTTAAGAGCGGTAGTCTCGTAATCTGGGGAACCGGGTTCGCGTCTCCGCTCCTCCACATGCAGCTGCTGGGTGACCTTGGGCTAGTCACACTTCTTTGAAGTCTCTCAGCCCCACTCACCTCACAGAGTGTTTGTTGTGGGGGAGGAAGGGAAAGGAGAATGTTAGCCGCTTTGAGACTCCTTAAAGGGAGTGAAAGGCGGGATATCAAATCCAAACTCTTCTTCTTCTCCTCTTCCATGGCCTCCCGCAGTTTGGTCAAACTCATGCTGGTAGCTTCAAGAATACTGCCCAACCATCTTGTTCTCTGTCGTCCCGTTCTCTTTGTGCCTTCCATCTTTTCCAACATCAGGGTCTTTTCCAGGGAGTCTTCTCGTCTCATGAGGTGGCCAAAGTATTGGAGCCTCAGCTTCACGATCTGTCCTTCCAGTGAGCACTCAGGGCTGATTTCCTTCAGAATGGAGAGGTTTGATCTTCTTGCAGTCCATGGGACTCTCAAGAGTCTCCACTAGCACCAGAACCATATATACCTCACATTTAAAGAGAGAGAGAGATAAATTCAAACCCAGCAAAAGGAAACCCAGATTCTGTTCCAAGGGCAGCTGATTTATGTAATCTGTATAAACGATGCAGCTAATTGTATTTGCTGCAAATTAATCTGATCAGCAGAGGCGTGCTTATTTGGCATAATATGCCGGCCAACCCTATGCATGTTTACTTTGAGCCATTTCTCATTAAGTGCAATGGCCCATGCTGCCAGTAAGTGTGAATAGGATTACTTTGTTGGTCGTGGCTGAGGAACAAAGTGCCACAGGGACTGGAGCCCCTCCCCTTAACCTTGATTGAAAATAAGGCAGGCTGTTTTTGCAAGGCTCTCTGTACAAATCCTTGGGACAGCCACTCTTGGAAATGTGACTGCTTGCCATTCTGGGCATCCCATTTTCTAAAGGGCAACATCAGGAACTGAGGCAGATAGTAGTGATGAAAGATGAAGTTCTAGGCCAGGCACAGGCAAACTTGGTCCTCCATATGTTTTGGGACTACAACTCCCATCATCCCTGACCCCTGGTCATGTTAACTAGGGATGATGGGAGTTGTAGTCCCAAAACATCTGGAGGGCCGACTTTACCTATGCCTGTTCTAGGCCTAATAGATAAAAGAAAAATGGAGAAATTGCCAGGTCCTAATGTCCTCCACCTGAGAGTTCTCAAAAAACTCACATGTGAAAATGCTTATCTTCTAACAAAAACATGTAACTTGCCTCTCAGACCAGCCTCCGTACCTGAGGACCGGAAGGTAGCCGTTGTAATGCCAGTTTTCAAAAGGGGATCCAGGGGAGATGCTGGAAATTACAGTGAGTGTAAAATCCATCCTGGGAAAGCTGGTTGAAAGTCTAGTTAAAACAACCACACATATAGAACAAGCCCTGCTGAAGCAAAGTCAGCATGGCTTCTGCAAGGACAAGTCCTTTCTCATTAACCTCTCATCGTTCTATGAAACTCACTCCCACAAGCGGATTAGACAAATTCATAGAGGTTTAGACAAATCATAGAAGATAAATTTATGAATCACTTGTAGTCATGTCAGTTGTGCTCTACTTTCATGGTTGGATTAACATTCCACGCCCTTTTAAATGTGTTTGTGAGTCGGGTGTTATTGGCTTGTGTTTTGTGCTCTTGTTTTGTATTTTTATGTTGTGAACTGTCCTGTGATCTTCAGATGAAGAGTTGTATACAAATTTAATCAATATTATTAAGACAGTAATACTAATTTGGCCAGGTGTGGGGAACATCAGGTCCAGGAGCTAAATGCCTCTCTGTCTGACCTAAACTCCTCACTTCTCTTTGCTTTGTATCCTGTGTTTTTGCCTGGCTGTGTCCTTAAACTCTGGTCCTGCCTCTTGTTTGTCTGGAAGGAGAATAGAGAGAAGGCTCTGTAGAATGATACTGGCCTACTGCACAAAGATGCAGTTGACATTTGTTGCTTCGCCCACTTTTGTCTCAGGTTCTGCCTGTTGGGATATTCCGTTCCACCTTAGGAACAGATGTGTGGAATTGTTGCATGTCACATGTCTGTGTACACTCCAGCACAGCTTGCTGGGAACTTCCGTTTGTGTATAGCTTTTGCTTAGGCAGTCTTGCTTTGGGCACAAAGGAGATCAGACATGTTTCCTTCTGTTGCGTAGTGTTTACTCTGCTGAGCAGCATGACCTAGCTTCTGAAGCTCGGGTCGCAGATTCATGCCAAGGACTGGAGATCGCGCGGCACACCAGCCAGTGGGCTGGAGCCAGCTGGGGGCCTGCCAATTGCCCCCGTTTCCTTGGTTGCATGCCAACACTGCCCACCCCTGGCATATTGCAGGGGGTTGGACTAGGTCAGTGTTTCCCATCCTTGGGTCTCCAGCTGCTTTTTTTCAGACTACAGTTCCCATCATCCCTGAACACTGGTCTTGCTAGCTAGGCATGATGGGAGTTGTAGTCCAAAAACAGCTGGAGACCCAAGGTTGGGAAACACTGGACTAGATGACCCTCTTGGTCCCTTCCAACTCTATAGTTCTATGACTCTATGGCCCTCAAAGTGTTGCCCAGAAGGGAATGGGGCAGACTTCTAGCTGACAAAGGTTCCTGGCTCCTTAACTAGGACACAATCCAAAACTCTCTTAAGACCTGCAAGATGGACAGTTTCTGAGTGTCAAATTGATTCACCAACCTCCTTCTTTCTCACACTCTGTTCCCAGAATATTGTGAGGAGGGAGGATGAAATCTGTTAAGTCCTCATCGAAGTCTGGAGTTCAAGAGCATTTCTTTCCCTGTGCCTTCTCCACATTTGCGTGTGGGTGATGGGGAGCGGGCATGACAGGTGACAGGGTATTAGCACCCCGAGCTATGACCTCATGCACCACCCACTCTTTACTTGGGCTGTTGCTCTTCTCCTGCTCCCAGCTCCCCTCGCAGTTCAGGCATCATCAAGCCTTCTTGGACGCCTTGAGTTCTGTTGAATCATCACCACCGCAGTCTGTGGGGCTTTTGCGACACGATGTGCAAGCGAGCGAGCGAGCGAGCTGGCTGGAGCATGAATCACGTCTTGGGCCGTCTTGCCAAATAGGCGCAGGAACACATGTTGAGCGATTGCACAGTTCTCTGATGTGGCAGTTGGACGGCTGGCATATACAAAGCTGGCCAAAAGGTAGATGGGCAATTAGAATGAGGCCATCAAATATCCTCTGTAGGGCTATATGCATTCAAACAGCCATAAAAGCTTATGAGGAGCTCAGCTTTTCTAGTGCGCCTGCCTGACTCCTGTCTCTGTAGAAGTGGACCCTTGACTACTCACTTTCTCAGATGCTCCCATTAAACTTTATTTTCGGAGAGCATCTTTTAGTCGGTTAGAGCCATGGCACAATTTGAGCCTCTCTCCATTTCCAAAACCAGTAAGATTTTCAGGGGTGGAGAGAGTAAAGGATGCTTAGGACATCTACAGTATATCGGGATGGGATGTCTAAGTGGGTACAACTGAAGTGTAACAGTGTGTGTGGCCAATTTTCTTTTCTTTTTTTGATAGTATCCCATTTTGGAAGGTTTCCAGCAGGCATCTGGGTGGCTGCTGTGTGCATGGGCTAGATGGGCCCCTGGCCTGATCCAGCGACCTCTTAATCTCTTCTTATAATGTGGGACAGCTCATGCAGTGTGGCTGAGCTTTGGCACCCAGCCACAACTTTTATCCATCCCTCACTCTTAGCATAGTTGCTCCTATTGCCTTAATACTCTCATGATTGACTCGCTGAACTGGAAGGAAGCACAGTGACTCCCTTATTCTACTCTGCGGGAGGAGAATCACCGCTGCCCTTCGCTCCATCCCTTGCGCAAAGGACGCCATCCATCTCGTCTAGCTGCAGGGTCTTAATTTAGCTGTCGGTTCTGCCACTCACTGAAATCAGGCCCTGCGTGGCTCGTGCTAAGGATTCGAGGCAATTTTTCACAGCAGCTGGCATCGCATCGCCGCCCTCCCTGAGCTCCCAGCCTGCCTACAGTGGCATTTCCTGCCTCCCAGGACTTCTCTTCCAATTACCTGAGCAGTTCATTATATGTTTCGGTGTTGGGGGTGCTTTGTTTTCTCCCCTCCCCCCCCACTCAAGTGCAAACACAGCACTAAATTGCAGCCACCTGCAGGTACTTGAGAAGGAGAACAGGGACAGTTCCTGCTGGATGCTTGGGGAGAGTCAATTACACCGTGCATGATTAACAACAGCCCAGGTAAACATTGATTTAGAGAATGATTTGTCAGCTGACACCTTTCTGTGTCTGGTGTGTGGGCCGTCAAGGCTGCGGTGGGGAATCAATGGCAGACACCAAGCCAAAGTGCTGAGCTTGGAAGTCTTGCAAGAGGAGGTTGACTGGGACACACAAAAGATTTCAGAAGGAGAAACAAACCATCAGGGAAAGTGTGTGTGTGTGTGTGTGTGTGTGTGTATTCCCTTTGGGGGTTCAGTGTTGAGGCTCAGACTTTATTCAGTCCAGAAAGCCTGTGAAAGCATATCCAGAAGAAGAAGAAGAAGAAGAAGAAGAAGAAGAAGAAGAAAAAGAAGAAGAAGAAGAAGAAGAAGAGGAGGAGGAGGAGGAGGAGGAAGAAGAAGAGGAAGAGGAGTAGTAGTTTGGATTTGGTGGCGAGTTCCCGCCCCCCACCAGGATAAATAAAGACACGAGACACCATGGTTTAAGGTTAAATGGGCGAATTAGGCCACAACTTTATTGAATTCAGGAATGAGAGGCATTGGCTTAGGCATTGGTCCTAACGACTATCCGGCTCCAGCCCATTTGCTGGAGACACGGGGAAGGGTTAACACTATATCGGGGGAGTCTCCCGCCGAGACACGTCGACTAGGAGCTCCCCCGGGTCACCGCTCGGGGGCGTGCCTTTGGCCCACACCTCCATAGGCTTCGGACAGGGCCACGCCCCTTTAACGGACCACCCTTCGCTCACTGGGGGGAGGTGATGGCGTTCCTCCCCCCCACATCCTCTTAACCCCTTCTTACCAATGCCTACCGCCAATGCCGAAGAGTTGTGACGAGTTGCTACGAGGTAGGCGAAAAACCAAATGGCTGTAAATTGCCAATTGGGAAAAATTCCCACCATGCCCCTTGCGGAGACAGACCGAAGTCCATAGCAAAGTCAGAGACTTCCTAAAGCCTACCTAAAGGGAGGGAGGGCGGGAAAACGTGGGGGCTAGCTGGCGAAAAGAGGGTGAGCCCCATCTGTGCCGGCCCTAAATAGGGCAGACATGGCCGGGATTCCCCTGCTCTCGCGGGGGGTGAAACCAGCCCCCGCTCACGTGTGGGGTGGGCGTGAAGCCCGCAACCCCACCTCCTGGGCAGGCTGGAAGTGGCTTTGATATCCCGCTTTATCACTACCCGAAGGAGTCTCAAAGCGGCTAACATTCTCCTTTCCCTTCCTCCCCCACAACAAACACTCTGTGAGGTGAGTGGGGCTGAGAGACTTCAAAGAAGTGTGACTAGCCCAAGGTCACCCAGCAGCTGCATGTGGAGAAGCGGAGACTCTAACCCGGTTCACCAGATTACGAGTCTACCGCTCTTAACCACTACACCACACTGGCTCTCCCATAGAACAGACTATATAGGAACAACCCCTCATCTTGGCTATTTCATCCTCTGCCCAACCATCTTCCGACACCCCATCACCCCAACATCTCTCATCCAACCATCTCTCAAGTTTGGCTGAAAGAATTTGCATCTGCCAAGGGCATGACAAGTGTTTGGAAGAGATTGGCACAGCAGATGCTGGAGGATTTGTGTATGCGGAATGTGAATGCAACTTCTTAATTTCGCCTCGTGATTAATTAGACCTGCAGCTCCGAAGAACATACTGGCTGCACGGAATTGCCTCTGCCTTTCTGCCATGTCTAGATCTGAATTCAGCTGAGGAGATCATGTGCTTATAAATATTCTTGATTGCATCCTGTATTTAGCCGATCGTGAGATAACTATTTACATAACGCCCAGGAGAGTAAATGATGTGGCTTCCTTAGTTTCCCATTAACAACAATAATCACTCTACCCAGCATACTTTTCTCTCTGTTTCAGCCTAACCAAAGGCCTGTCCTTCAAGATCAGATGTGAGCTGACAACGAAACACAGTCCATGGGCATGCTGTTTTCTTTGTTGGCTACTCCTCTGAGTACAGTACAATATAGGGGCACGATCCAGTCACCCACCTCTGGTGTCAGGGACTGGCTGGATGCAGAGGAATGGTGGGAGGCAGCAGCTGGGGAACCCCCAAGGGAAGAAGGCTCAGAGGCTGGGAATTGGTGGTGGGAAGACAATATGTGGTCAGAGGGAGAAGAAGGAGCAGATGGAGGGGGGAGATGATGGAAGCTGAAGAGGCAACAGAGTTTAGTGAGCAGGGAGAAGCTGGGTCAGAGAGCAGTCCAGAATCAGAGGCAGAAGCTGAAGCAGGGGAGGAAGGAGGCCAGAAGACACAGATGAGGCAGGCCGGTGAAGAAGCAAGGGTGTTTCCCTCTCCTGCTGGGACTAGCATTCCTCGCTCCTGGTCTCCCAGAACCAGAAGAGGTTTGAAGAGAGAGGAGCAGAGACAGGCATGGTGACTGTTATGTACTGAGTTGAATAGGATCCAAAAGGCAGCAGTCTGATTGGTCCTAGAACAAGAGGATTCAGAATGCAGCAGTTTGATTGGTCCTAGAACAATAGGGTCCGGAATGCAGCAGTCTGATTGGTCCACAGGAGCCACCCAATCCAGCTCCAGCTGGAAGTGAATCCGCAACCTGATTGGCCTACAGGCGAATCCCGGGATTAGCCAATCACGTGGGGCCCATTGTGTAAATAATGTATATAAAGCAGACATTCTGGGGGAACTTCCGTTCCTCCTCACTACTATGAGCTGAATAAAGAGCATGAAATCCACTCTCAACTCTGAGTATATTTCAGTGACATAGTCTCAGATTCATTGGGAAGGACCTAGGGGAGGAGGAGACTTAGGGAACTGTGAGAAGGTGGGGACCTTCAGTCCCCAAGTCTGCCTCATAGGGGTCAGATCTACTGGGATGAGTTGCTATGCTCACTAGGCCTGGCTTCCTGAGCTGACCTTGTTTCCTGGAATAAAAAGTTATCTTCAATGGGACTGTGTGATTTATTGCTGACCTGACATCTGGGAACATTTGCACACATACTCCACTGAGAAGCGCCTGTGCAGGAAATCAGCACAGGACTCCTATGAACCTGCCTTATGCTGAGTCAGACCATTGCTTGAACTCGTCCAGCATTTGTCTGCATTGACTGAAAGTAGCTCCTCAGGGTTTCAGACAGGGAACACTCCCAGAACCACCTGGAGAGTCCAGGGGACTGATCCTGGGACCGTCAACAACATGTGGTCCACCACTGAGCTATGGCCCTGGTTTGGTGTCTCATCACAGCCAATACAAGTGTGCACAGAGCACTGTCTGCTGACAATTGTACTTGATGAGAGGCCTGTGTACATCTAGCCTGGAGTTCAGAGATCCTGTCCCCAAGTGTGATTGTCTTGGCTGGCAGGCAAGGAGAATAGCAGGTAGCATGCAAAACACTGCCCTGACACACTAATATGGGAACAGAAGAAAGAGCAGACACATGTCCTTTCCCTATTGGCCAGTGCAACTGCAGGAAGCAGGGGAGCCAACTTGAATAAAATATTGGGGGGAGGGGGCCAGGTAAGACCTGCCCCACATAATCAATCACATGATACGGCACACACACACCCTGTTTGAATGGCAGTACCCATAAACTTGGGGCACGGGTGGCGCTGTGGGTTAAATCACAGAGCCTAGGACTTGCCGATCAGAAGGTCGGTGGTTCGAATCCCTGCGACAGGATGAGCTCCCATTGCTCGGTCCCTGCTCCTGCCAACCTAGCAGTTCGAAAGCACGTCAAAGTGCAAGTAGATAAGTAGGTACTGCTCTGGCAGGAAGGTAAACGGCGTTTCCATGCACTGCGCTGGTTCGCCAGAAGCGGCTTAGTTATGCTGGCCACATGACCCGGAAGCTGTACACCGGCTCCCTCGGCCAATAAAGTGAGATGAGCGCCGCAACCCCAGAGTCGGTCATGACTGGACCTAATGGTCAGGGGTCCCTTTACCTTTACCCATGAACCTTGGGGGCCCCTGGCCACCTCAAATATTTTATGGGGGTGGGGCTGAAGGGACCTTGGCCCCTAGGAGTTGGCTTCTATGGCAATAAGCCTCTGCCTCTTACTGAACTCCCCAGTGCATGTCCGAGGACTTAGGGCAAATAGAAACAGAGATCAGCTAGAAAGCCAAGTCTTCAGTTGTGGAACTCTACATTGAGCCACCCCACACACTTGAGTCCAGCTATCACATTGGATAATAAGGTTGGATGTTAGGGGGGGAGAAATGATGATGATGATGATGATGATGATAATTTATTATTTAATATATTTACAGTACTTTCTGCCTTTCTTCCACACTGGGATTCCAGGCAGCTTACAATATTTAAAAACAGCATGAGATTTAAAATCATTATAAGATACAAAAAGGATATAGTTAAAAGCAATAATGAAAACACGTCAGAACACACTGAGAGCCAGCAATTAAAACCCAGTCTGCCCTGACAGCGGTCTGGTGATCAGTATTATCTGCGCCTCAGTTTCCAAAGGCCTGTCTGAGTACAAAGGTCTCCGCAAGGATAACCACAAGGGATACTTGCCAGGGCACCAGTCAGCCCCAACCTTGCCACTGCCTTCCTGGGAAGATGCAGAAACACTGGGGCTGGGAGGATGGCTCTGCCCCACTGGGCTACGGGTGAAGAAAGAAGATTCCACCTAAACATTAGGAAGAACTTCCTGACAGTAAGAGCTGTTCGACAGTGGAATTTGCTGCCAAGGAGTGTGGTGGAGTCTCCTTCTTTGGAGGTCTTTAAGCAGAGGCTTGACAACCATATGTCAGGAGTGCTCTGATGGTGTTTCCTGCTTGGCAGGGGGTTGGACTCGATGGCCCTTGTGGTCTCTTCCAACTCTATGATTCTATGAAAATTCCATACAACTCAATAGCTGTGTGTCAGTGGTTCTGAAGTGGGTGGTACTGACCCCTGGGGGATTACTGGGGGGGGGTGCTAAGAGGCAAGGGGGAGACAGGGCCTGTGCAGATGGCTATCAGACTCAGATGAACTTGATCCAGTCAGACCAAATTTTTCAGTTTTGTTGAATTAATTAAACCAAAGCGTTTTCATTGGATTCTGAGCAAATGTGCAATTAATTGCTACTGTTTTGAGTTGTGTTGTGTTGTCATCTTCCGAGGTGGGCTGTGCAAACCGCTATTCTGAATAGTGCTTTTTATAGGGTAGGCGTCACTGGGGAACCAAAATTTGGGACCCACTGCTGTATACGAAGGAAGAAGTCAGGCTAAATTGCAGGTAGTCAGAACCCTGGACAGCTCACTGTGTGGCTGCTATGAATTGTCTACAAGAGTTTGGGAAGTGATTCATCTGGCTGCAAATGAGTTCATGGTCGTCTTCAGTAAATGTAAGAGTTGGTGCGACAAAGCTGTTTTCATTTTATTTGTTCGGCTCCCCATAGGCTCCTCCACTGACCCACCTGCTTCTGCCAAAATCCACGTGTGTGTGTGTGTGTTACTATGTCAGGAATAAAAACTCCGAAAACTTTGGGCAAGTGTTCACATTCTGCCTCAACATCACAAACTGCCTAAAGAGAAGAAAGGAAACGATTTGGCCTAGAAAGTACTTTGTTGCTGAGCTTGCTGAACTGCGAGAACTTTCTTTGTCTCCCCTTTCGAACCTTTTCCAGCACTAGACAGGGGTGTGTGTGTGTGTGTGTGTGTGTGTGTGTGTGTGTGTGTGACTTGCCAGCGTTCCATCTATCGACCAGGCTCTGCAAAGTTCAGAACAACAAGAGGCTCTTAGGTTCTGGCTGGGCCAAATGAAGTCCACAGTCTTCTAGTACAATTATGTAAGCTGCTTAGCTGGCAACATTCTGAGCTGCGGGGCAAAGGAGAGGTTCCTGTTACAGCAGCCTTTGCTGGAGCGAAATGCAGCTGGCTGAGAAGGGAGCTAAGATGCTCGAAGGCAGCCGTCTCCAGCCCGGTGCCTCCCAGATGTTTTGGAGGGTAACCAGAGGGTTATTAATGGCTACCAGCCACAACGGTTCTACTCTGCCTCCACAGTTGTAATGCTTTG
Source organism: Podarcis liolepis (assembly GCF_965112155.1). Taxonomy (NCBI): domain Eukaryota; kingdom Metazoa; phylum Chordata; class Lepidosauria; order Squamata; family Lacertidae; genus Podarcis; species Podarcis liolepis. The sequence goes on from NC_139560.1 coordinate 11,125,748, forward strand.
GAATACCAGCTTGTTGTTCTTTCCCAGTAATCTGGTGGGTTATTTTTGACTGCCCGCATTATTTCCTTCCATTTGATTTCTCATTGTCTGTAATGGAACAATACACACCAATTTCAAGCTGCTGTGTGCTGCCTATATTTTGTTTTTCCTGTTGTCAAACTGTAGCTTCCTCCTCCTCCTCCTCCTCCTCCTCCTCCTCCTCCTCCTCCTTCTTTGCTTGATTAAGGTTCTAGTTGCTAACAGACTGTATTTTAATCCTCGCCCCGTGAAGCATATTTACAGTATTTATCCAATTGCCTTCTAAAGCAGGTTCACAGCATGGTGTAGCTAATATATATTTAAATATCTGAGTAAAACACTGTCAGCAAGTGTAAACCTTATAAAACAGTAAAGCGAACAACAAAGTCAAGTACAGTGGTACCTCGGGTTAAGAACTTAATTTGTTCTGGAGGTCTGTTCTTAACCTGAAACTGTTCTTAACCTGAAGCACCAATTTAGCTAATGGGGCCTCCTGCTGCCACCATGCTGCCAGAGCATGATTTCTGTTCTCATCCTGAAGCAAAGTTCTTAACCCGAGGTACTATTTCTGGGTCAGCGGAGTCTGTAACCTGAAGTGTATGTAACCTGAAGCGTATGTAACCCGAGGTGCCATTTAGGGCTGATATCCAGTTGTGGGCTGCCTGGTTGTGAAATAGCCGTCCTGTTAGTGGAAGCGTGGTTCTTAGTGCTGTGCAGTAGCCAAATCCAATGGGTACCTTGTGCTTGTTCAACATATTGCACAAGCAACCACTGATATTATATTATCTGAGAGTTGTCATGCTCCCACTGTTGGAATCCTCTTCAGAGGATGACCTGGAATCCCCTGGCCAAGGCGAACAACATGCTGTTAAAACCCTATGGCGACAAAGTAACTGTCATGGCTCCCCACAAGGAATTCTGGGGACTGTCATTTGTTATGGATACTGAGAGCTGTTAGCGGAACCCCATTCCCCTCACAGAGCTTGGCTGTGAAACCACTCTGGTATCAATAGCCCTGCTGGAAATCCTGCTACCAGAGTAGACAATGCAGAGCAATGGGTTTCCTATGTGGAAAATTATGTTTCTAGCCTTGTGATGGAAGGAGAGAAACCTCAGTGTGGTGTAGTGCTTAGAGTGATGGACTTGGGAGGCTGGAGTTCGAATCCCCACTCAGCCCTGAAACTCGCTGGGTGACCTTGGGCCCAGTCACTTCCTCTCAGTCAAGCTGAGACCACATAACACTGGTCCTGAATAACATACATTGGCTCCCAGTATGTTTCTGAGCACAATTCACAGTGTTGATGCTGACCTTTAAAACCCTAAACGGCCTCAGCTCAGTATACCTGAAGGAGCATCTCCACCCCCATCGTTCTACCAGGACAATGAGGTCCAGCTTCGAGGGCCTTCTGATGGTTCCCTCACTGTGAGATGTGAAGCTACAGGGAACCAGGCAGAGGGCCTTCTTAGTAGTGGCACCTGCCTTGTGGAACGCCCTCCTATCAGATGTCAAGGAAATGAATAACTACCTGACTTTTAGAAGACATCTGAAGGCAGCCCTGTTTAGGGAAGTTTTTGATGTTTGATGTTTTATTGTGCTTTTGGTGTTCTGTTGGGAGCCGCCCAGTGTGACTGGGGAAACCCAGCCAGATGTGTGGGGTATAGATATTATTATTATTATTATTATTATTATTATTATTATTATTATTATTATTGAATCACAGTATCATAGAGCTGGAAGGGACCCTGAGGGTCATGTAGTCCAACCCACTGCAATGCACAGCTAAAGCATCTATGAGAGTTGGCCATGCAACCTCTCTTAAAAACCTCCAAGGTACAAGAGTCCACAACCTCCCAAGGGAGTCCATTCTACTGTCAAACAATTCTTACTGTCAGAAAACTATTCTGGTTAGATATATATTGTAATAAGATGGGAGGGGTATAAATTAATAATAATAATAATAATAATAATAATAATAATAATAATAATAATAATAATAATAATTATCACTGCCTCTCAGTCACACCTACCCCACGCAGGGTTGTTGTGGGTTGAGGTGGGGTGAAAACCATGTACTCCACCTTGAGCTCCTTTCAGAAAAGGGTGGGCTCCAGTAAACAAATAAACCTCAGTGTAGTGTAGAGGTTAAAGCTATGGGCTGGGAGATGAGGGTCCGAATCCCTGCTCAGCCACTGCTTGGGCTGCTCGCTGCCTCTCGGCCTAACCTACCTCACAGGTACAGATAGGTAGCCGTGTTGGTCTGCCATAGTCAAAATAAAAAAATTCCTTCCAGTAGCACCTTAAAGACCAACTAAGTTAGTTCTTGGTATGAGCTTTCGTGTGCATGCACACTTCTTCAGATACACTGAAACAGAAGTTGCCAGATCCTTCTATATAGTGAGAAGGTGGGGAGGGGTATTACTCAGAAGGGTGGTGGGAATGGGAGATTGGCAGATAGCTGAGATGAGCCTTTTGACGACTCTTAACGACTGCAATAGGTCTTACAGGAAAAGGCAAGGGGTGAGAAGGTGAAGAATGGCTTAGTCATGTATAATGAGATAAGAATCCAATGTCTTTGTTCAAACCAGGTCTCTCCATGGTTTTAAGTTTGGTAATGAGTTGCAATTCAGCAGCTTCTCTTTCCAGTCTATTTCTGATTCTTATCTCATCTCAGCTATCTGCCAATCATGCATGCACACGAAAGCTCATACCAAGAACCAACTTAGTTGGTCTTTAAGGTGCTACTGGAAGGAAATTTTTTATTTTACCTCACAGGGTTGTTGTTAAAAGGTGGAGGAAGAGAATCACATGAACCACTTTGTGCTCCTTGGAGAAAGGGGAGATCTAAACGTACACTAAATGAATAAATAATAAACACCAGTATGCATTTATAAATAGACAGCACCGGATACATATTTGGCCATTTTAAGCTCTCGTTTTAGCTTCTTCAGCAGATGCTGAGGCTTGGGGAAAAAAGTGCCCCAGTTTCTCTGGATTGTGATCGTTGCTCCCGCTCCCTCCCTGCTTATCTCTGCGCTTGCTGTGTGTCAGCCCAGATGCCTGCTAACAAGCGTGCGGTCTCGCGCTGTCTCGCCTGCCCTTTGATTTTGGCTCGGGTTCCACCCCCGCACAGCAGCCTGCCAAGCAGAATATTGATTCCAATGTATCGAACGAGTTGGGATTCCCTTCTCCCTCGCTCTCCCTCTCGGCTGCTCTTACTCCCTTTCCCTCCGAGCAAATAACAAGGCGTTTTTGAAACGGCAAGGGATGGGAGGGGGCCGAGACGCTGGAGGCATGGAAACACGCGAGATAATCTGACAAAAGCTCATCCAATTCTAACGGCGTCTTTGCGACATAGTGGGTTTTCGCAAGGCAAGCCTCGAAGCTGGCGCCAGATAGAGAATTTTTATAGGTGACAAGTGCCCAGTGCAGTTTGGCAAATTCGCCTTGTTTGAGGGCGGCTGTCCATGCCAAGGAAGGCAGAATAGAGTTAATGCTAGGAACAGCAGCCCAGTTCATTAAAATCATTAATCGCACGTGCAGAAATATTTCAAAATTCATAGTAAATAAAGCAAGGGACTGATCATTTCTGCGCTGTGCATCTTTTCCTTGGCAACACACAAGTTCAGGAGGTTTGTTTTTTTTAAAACCGAGGGAATCGGCTCTACTGGCAAACAGCTCATACTGTCAGAAAGTTATTCCTGATGTTTTGTCGGAATCTCCTTTCTTGTAACTTGAAACCATTGTTTCGGGTCCTACCCTCCAGAGCAAGAGAAAACTAGCTTGTTCCCATCTGATAGCCCTTTAGATATTTGAAGATGGCTACAGTATCTCCTCTCAGTCTCCTCTTTTCCAGGCTAAACACACCCAGCTCCTTCAACCTTTCCTCATAAGTCTTGGTTTCCAGACCCCTGATCATCTTGGTCACCCACCTCTGCACACGTTCTAGCTTGTCAATCTGCTTCTTAAATTGTGGTGCCCAGAGCTGGACACAATATTTCAGGTGTGGTCTGAGCAAAGCAGAATAGAGTGATACTATTACTTCCCTTGAATCGGACACTATACTTTCATTGCTGCAGTCTAGAATAGCATTAGCTTTCTTTCTTTGCTGCTGCATCACACAGTTGACTCGTGCTAAGTTTGTGATCCACTAAGACCCCTAGAAGCTTTTCACATGTACAATAGCTTTTCACATGTGCAGATAAGTCAGGTGTTCCCCATTTTATAAAAGCCAATAACAACAACAACAACAGCAACAACAGCAGCAGCAACAACAACAACAGCAGCAGCAGCAGCAGCAGCAGCAACAACAACAACAACAACAACAACAACAACAACAATAATAATACAGTGGTGCCCCACAAGACGAATGCCTCACAAGACGGAAAACTCGCTAGACGAAAGAGTTTTCCGTTTTGGAGGTGCTTCGCAAAATGAATTTCCTATGGGCTTGCTTCGCAAGACGACAATGTCTTGTGAGTTCCTGCTGGTTCCCCCCCTTTTTCTAAGCCGCTAAGCCGCTTATCAGCTGATCCGATCAGCAGATAAGCCGCTAAAAGCCGCTAATAGCGCTAATCCGCTAATCCGTCAATGGGCTTGCTTCGCAAGACGAAAAAACCGCTAGACGAAGAGAATCACAGAATGGATTCTTTTCGTCTTGCGAGGCACCACTGTAATAATAATTTATTATTTATACCCCACCCATCTGGCTAGGTTTCCCCAGCCACTTTGGGTGGTTTTCAACAAAACACTAAAATACAATAACCTATTAAACATTAAAAGCTTCCCTAAACAGGGCTGCCTTCAGATGTCTTCTAAAAGTTTGGTAGTTATTTTTCTTTTTGACATCTGGTGGGAGGGTGTTCCACAGGGCGGGTGCCACTGCCGAGAAGCCTGGTTCCCTGTAACTTGGCTTCTCGCAGTGAGGGAACCGCCAGAAGGCCCTTGGAGCTGGACCTCAGTGTCCAGGCAGAACAATGGAGGTGGAGACGCTCCTTCAAGTATACTAGACCGAGGCCGTTTTTCAGTGGCTTTCATTTAGTTTCTTGGCCCTTAAATGGAACAGGACTGCAATACCTCAAGGACTGCCTTTCCCCATACGGACCAACCTGGTCCTTGCAATCATCATCTGTGTCCCTTCCCTGAGAGGTCCAGAGGATGGCAACAGGAGAACAAGTGGCTTCCCATTTGTGAAAATCCTCTCTCCAGGGAGACTCACCTGGCGCCTTCATTACACATTTTTAAGCACCAGGCAAAAATGTTCCTCTTCTCCCAAACATTCCTCTTTGGCTAATTAAACAATCTATGGCCTTTTTAACTGTGTTGGGGGGCGGGCGTTACTGTTTTGTGTGTTTCTGTGTTATGTAGTTTTGTGTTCCTATACCATGAACCACCCTGTGATCCTTGGATGAAGTGCACCGTATAATTTTAATAAATAATAACAATAATAATCTTTCCTATTCATTCTGAGAGCTGCCTTTTTCTTTCGATTATGAAAGTCTGCCAGGTTGGCAACCCTGGAAGGCATCGTGAAGCATATGCGTCATGTAACCTTGAAGTGGCCTTCGTATTGAGCAGGACCTCCTGCTGCTAATGGCATGATGTTGTTCCCGGCCTGCTCAGCCTCCAGAAAGGCTCAGAGGAGTGTATAAAGATGAATTATTCAGAGGTTGCCTTTCCAGCTCCATAAGCAGAGTTGGAGATGAATTAACTTTTCATGGCTGATCATAAATCCGGGAGTAATGGCGAGGGTATCCCCGCCGTACGGAGCTATATATAGCTCATGCCTGCAGTAACGTGCAAAGAGTAAACAGAAGAAAACCTCAGAATGGAGGAACTAGGGTAGGGGGGAGGGAAATGTCTGGCAAGGATATAAATCAGCCTCAGAAACAGGCAACCCACCTTCTCAATGTCTCTACAGCTGTTCTTACATTACTGCAGGCACAGATTTTGCATCACAGCCATTCAGTGTTTCATCCAACCAGCCCTGCTCTTAATTCAATTGTCATTCTGACGTCACTGCTGGAACAAAAATCCGAATTAAGGAAGTGCACTTTCTCAAATCTTTAGCCTTGGTTTAGTTGTTTTTTTAAATGAAATACAGTGGTACCTCTGGTTGCGAACGGGATCCGTTCCGGAAGCCTGTTCACAACATGAAAAGAGCGCAACCCACAGCGGCACATCTGCGCACGCGCGGGTTGCGATTTGCTGCTTCTGCGCATGCGTGTGACATCATTTTGTGCTTCTGCACATGCGCAAGTCGCGAAACCCGGAAGTAACCCTTTGCAGTACTTCCGGGTCGCCGCAGGACGTAACCTGAAAGAACGTAACATGAAGCGGACGTAACATGAGGTATGACTGTAATCAACAACCAAAGCACAAAATAAGTGAAGCCAAATTGCAATGTATCCTAATATTTCTCTACCTCGGCTGCTGTTCTTTAAATCAGGAACAGGAATAGAGGTGTCCAGGTGTTCTTGGGAACTCCAGCTCCCATCAGTTGCAACCGGCAGGGCAATGGTCAGGGAAGATGGGAGTTGTGGTCCCACAACATCAGGAGGGCCATGAGCTCCTTATCCTGACTCTAAATCAAATAATTCTCCAAAGCCTACAGAAATATCCCTCTCCCCAAAAATATCATGATTAATTTCAGCTTGCTCCAGTCTCAGTGGTCTACAGCAGTGTTTCCCAACCACTGTTCCGCGGCACACTAGTGTGCCGCGAGATGTTGCCTGGTGTGCCGCGGGAAAAATTAAAAAATTCGAAAGATTTTTTTTTTAAGTCAAATTTTCGATTGGGGCACCGTCACTAGATGACCCCTGGGGTTCCCTCCCTCCCTCCCGCTCTGCGCCTCCCTCCTCCTCCTCCTCTGGGGAGACCCTTCCTGGCTCTCGGCCAAGGCTTGGCGGCTGCCACTCACTCATTCGCTCGCCCACCCGTCCCTCCATCCCTGCACCCGGCCTCTCCCCCTCCGTCCCCGGCGCGGGGGCTGCCGGGATCCGTAGTCCCCTCGCCCTTGGGCTCCGTGCCCGCGCGGGGTGCGCGAACTACGTTTCCCAGCATGGCCTGGCGGGCCGGGCGTTTTGTTTGAAGCGCTCTTCTCCCGGCCATGGAATGAGCGCAGTGGCGGTGGCCGGGCGGGCAGGGGCTCTTCCGCGCAGACCCCACGCAGCCTGCCTGCGCCCCCGCGGAGAACGGGCGGCAGGATGGGGGGGTTTATTTTTGCAATGCTGCATCCGCGCCGGAGGGGACGCATCGGACCGCGGGGAGACCCCTTGGCGGGCGTGCAAGGCAATGCATGCGTGCAGGCGTTGCATGGAGTGCAGTGCAATGCAATGGCAATGCGGCGCCCTGCATGCATGCATGCAACTTCCACCGGCGCTCCGGACTTGGCAGGTGAGGGGGGTCCCCAGTGGGCGGCAGAGAGAGCCGGGAGGGCGAAGGGGAGCCGGGGGGGAGCAGCGCTGCTCCCTGAGCCGAGCCCGGGAGGAAACTTCGGCATCGTTGCGCCGGGTGTTGGAAGCGGAGGCTGGCGGGGGCCCCTCACCTGCAAAACCTGGTCGCCTCTCATATATTTCGTGCATTGCATTCACCGCCCGCTTTCTCCTCCAAGGAGCTCCCGGGGGCGCGCGTGGTTCTCCCCGTGTTATCCTCGCAACAACAGCCCTGCGAGGTGGGTCAGGCGAGTAGCCCAAGGGAGCACCCAGGGATTGTCCTGGCCAGATGGGGTGATTTGAACCCTGCACTCTGCCCGGTCTTCGTACTCATTTAGCCCCCACATGTGCATGACTGTGCATGACTGAGGTTTTTCCCCCTCGTCTTGGCTATGGTGTGAGTCTGTGCTGTTAATTAATGGGGTTCTGCCTTCGGAGAAGATGAGCCAGCCCTCAAGGAGGTGATTATGTAATTTGCTAGCAATTCATGTCCCTCCCGGCGTGACGCTGCGCGCTGACGTCACGGGGCTGTAATGGTGGTGTGCCTCGAGATTTTTTTCATGAAACAAGTGTGCCTTTGCCCAAAAAAGGTTGGGAAACACTGGTCTACAGAATGTGATGATGATAAATAATAAGGATCCTTGGTGGAATATAAATGTACTTTAGAGGCAGATTTAGAGCACCACGGCTTGTTTGCCTGCACAGGGTTCAAGGGCCAAGGTGGGCACCTTTTCTACCTCCTTCCCAAAGTCTAGGCATGAGGGCTCTGACAGGGTTCTAGCCCCTTTCCTGAAGCCCATTTCCTGAGGGCTCTAGGACCCTGCTCTGAGCCTTCTTCCCTTGTCGGTTCCCCAGATGCTTCACCCCACTGTTCCTCTGCATCCAACCAGTCCAGAAGTAGGGCCAGAAGAGGCCATTGTATGAAACCCATGAGAACAGCTGCCAGTCAGTGTTGGAAATGCTGAGTGAGATGGACTAGGGATCCTACTCAGCAGAAGGCGGCTTCTGATGCTTCAAATGATGTTCCGATGCTTTAAATCAGGCGTGGGGAACCTCAGGTCTGGGGGCTGAATGTGGCCCTTAAGGCCTTTCTATCTGGCCCTTGGGACTGTCCCCAGCCACCCCCCTCTCCCCAGACCACCCCCATCACCAGATCTCCTTTGCACCCTCTTGGTGTGTTTCTGCCTATATGAAATAATCTCCAAAAAATATCTACATGGTGCCTAGGGAACAACTTGCACCTTAATATCAGAAAGACAAAGGAGATGGTGATGGACTTTTGGAGGAAGAGAGGAGAACTAGCCCCGCTGTACATCGGGGAGGGCTGTGTGGAGAGAGCCTCTTCCTTTAAATTCCTAGGAGTTTATCTCAGTGAAGACCTTACTTGGAAAATAAATACAACCCAGGTGGTTAAGAAAGCCCAGCAGAGACTCCATCTCCTCAGATTATTGCGGAAGAACGATGTCAATCAACATTTGATGATCTCCTTCTACTGGTCAACAATAGAAAGTGTCCTTTCATACTGCATCACGGTGTGGTGCGCTAGTTTGACATCATCTGATAGGAAGTGCCTACAGAGTGTGGTGAACACAGCACAAGATATTATGGGCTATCCCGTGAATCCACTGGATGAAATAGCGGAAGAACGTTGCCTCAGGAGAGTGAGGAAAATTCTCAGGGGGAAAAACCCTGGCCGGCACTTTTTGATCTCCTGCCCTCAGGCAGAAGATATAGAAGCATGATTAGTCACACCAACAGGGTAAAGAACAGCTTCTATCCATGGGCTGTTAGGCTGCTGAATGAAAAGATAACAACAGGGCAACTGACTTTCGGGTTTGGTGTGTGTGTGTCAGTAAATGAATTAAGACTAAGAGAGCTGAGTGGGGGGTGCTCATGTAATCTCACTGTATACAAGTTGTACAAGTGACAATAAAGTATTTCAATAAATATGTCCTTGGACTCTGGCAACGACTCTTGCTTGCCTGGATAAGGTGGAGAAACTAGCTTGCTGTACAAAGCTAATATGTGCAGCAATTGTTCCACTCACTTTTTGCTTCTGGCTGTGTTCGCGGCCCCCATGAGAATGCCTAGCAGGGAATGTGGCCCTTGCTTTTCTCAGCTCTGCTTAAGCGAAGAGTAATAATAATACTGGGAAGATCCAGTCTCAGTCTCTTACGTCATCTTTGTTGCAGCTCATGGAGGGAGAATTTCCTTCAGCTATGCTGCTGAACCTATCACGCTTTGTTTTCTTTTTTTCTTTTTTTAAAAAAAATCTCCCTGTAATTGGTGCCGCTCTGGGGAATTGCAAATGACTGTCTTGAGCGATGACATGTACAGGAGGGAAACTCTGAAGTTCCTTTTCTTCCACCTGGCCTTTGAAGTTGTTTGCAGGTTCCCTGCTATCTTGGAAATGCAATTAATCTTTGACATCTGGCTGTAAATAAGGCTATATTTAGTGCAGCGAGAAAGGCAGGGAAACTCAATTAAGGCTCGGGTGAGTAACTGCTGACTTGCAGAACAGATCTTCTTCTCTAGGTGGTTTTCAAGGAGGTAGAAAATATAGCAAGAAAGCGGCGACTGAACACCCGCAAACCAAGCCCTGGCCTTCCAGAAGTCACTGTGTGGCTGAGGAAAAACTATAAAGATATTAACAACTGTCTCTGTCTCCATCCCCTTATGCCTTAATCTGGGAATGACTGGCGGTGTTCACGGAATCATTTTACCTGCTTTCTCGGTAGCTCTGCCAAATTTTAATCACAGCGTGGGAACAAGGTTGTCTACGGTTTCACTCATACGGTTTCACTCATCAGCCAGTGTGGTGTAGTGGTTAAGAGCGATAGACTTGTAATCTGGTGAACTGGGTTCGATTCCCCGCTCCTCCACATGCAGCTGCTGGGTGACCTTGGGCTAGTCACACTTCTTTGAAGTCTCTCAGTCCCACTCACTTCACAGAGTGTTTGTTGTGGGGGAGGAAGGGAAAGGAGAATTTTAGCCGCTTTGAGACTCCTTTGGGTAGTGATAAAGCGGGATATCAAATCCAAACTCATAAGGCAACCACCTGGTTGCAATTCGCTTGTCCTGTACATGCCTACTCAGAAGTAAGCCCCACTGAATTCAGCAGGATTTGCTTTGGAGTATCGCCGTATAGGAGTGTGCTGTTCAGTGTCAGCGGATCACCAGGGTGTTAGTCAATGAACTGAGTCATTAATAGAATAATTTTCCGCAAAGTTGCAAACCAAATGGAAAACAACCCCTCCCACACACACATGTGTCCTAGCAGAAAGCATTTGAGAAAATTCACATTCCTGTGTGAGAGTTAAAGGGGGGGAGAAGGTGCCCCTTTAAGGTGATGTGTACTGCAGATCTTATAAATACCTCAGTTAATTATTATTTTTAAGTTGCAAAAGGAGATGCAGAAAAGGAGGAAAACAAGTGAGAAGAATTGGAGCGGCAGTAGGTCAAGCACGAAGCTTGCTTCTAAACGACAGATGCCGCCTCTCCCAATAGTTTCTGAAAGGTTGCCATTTTCTATGAAAGGTGTTATTTTTCTGTCTTCCCGTCTGCCCCTTGAATGCAATGAGTTAATTTTGCAGAAATTACACATTCTGGGCATTTATTCCTCCACTCATTTGTGCTCTGCACAGTTCTCTACCCTCTGATGATACTGTGCATACTATACTCTAGTGTGCGCAGTCATTTGAGTGAAGATGCAGCAGGATTTGAAGCCCTCTGGGCTTGTGTTCCCACCCCAAAACACTCTCACCCCATTGTGTTTCCTTATGCAAAGGGCCAGATATCTGTTTGTCCTTGAACTATTCTTACTATCGATTTTTGAATTTATATCTCGCCCCTTTCTCCCAAGGATCCCAGGGTGGCAAAGAGAGAGACAATTTAAGCCAGGGGTCAGCAACCTTTTTCAGCCATGGGCCCATCCACCATCCCTCAGACCATGTGGGGGGCCAGACTATATTTTTTGGGGGGAAATGAATGAATTCCCATGCCCCACAAATAACCCAGAGATGCATTTTAGAAGAAGAGGAAGAAGAGTTTGGATTTGATATCCCGCTTTATCACTACCCGAAGGAGTCTCAAAGCGGCTAACATTCTCCTTTCCCTTCCTCCCCCACAACAAACACTCTGTGAGGTGAGCGGGGCTGAGAGACTTCAGAGAAGTGTGACTGGCCCAAGGTCACCCAGCAGCTGCATGTGGAGGAGCGGAGACGCGAACCCGGTCTTCCAGATTACGAGACTACCGCTCTTAACCACTACACCACACTCTCTCTTAAATAAAAGCACACATTCTACTCATGTAAAAACACCAGGCAGGCCCCACAAATAACCCAGTGATGCATTTTAAATAAAAGGACACATTCTACTCATGTAAAAACAGGCTAATTCCTGGACCGACCGCGGGCTGGACTGAGAAGGCGATTGGGCTGCATCTGGCCCATGGGTCCAGGTTGCCTACCCCTGATTTAAGACCAAAGCAAAAACCTTCTAAAACAGATTGAAATGTTCTAAAAAACCAATTACCGTTAAAACGCTTAAAGACATTCTTCCATCCAATTCCATGCAACATTGCAATATTCCTCACAAAAATTCACCAGCATTTTAGCACGTATTTCTCCTAACGCAACACATATTTGTGGCTGACACACATGCTTTTGGAAGCAATTCCCCCCCCCCCTCAAAAAATGCATTTTCCTATATTGCTGTTTTCACTAATATTTGGCATTTCACTAATATATGCAATTTTTTCGACCGCTGTGCATATTTTCTGGACACTTTTCTGTTTGTTGTTGGAGCGAAGCACGAATTTCAAAGGATAGCTGCAATTTGGGTTGTGTATTCCTTCAGGAAGTGCGAATTAGGCAGGTTCACACTGAAATGGAAAATGCACAAGCAAAAAGAACAGGGAAGGGTCATAGCTCACTGGTTAGAGCATCTGTCTTAGATGCAGAAGGTCACAGGTTCAAACCCCAGCGTCTCCAGGTGGGACTGGGAGAGACTTCCTTTCTAAAACCCTGGAGATCTGCTGCCAGTCTGTGTAGAGCAGGGGTCAGCAAACTTTTTCAGCAAGGGGCTGGTCCACTGTCCCTCAGACCTTGTGGGGGGCTGGACTATATTTTTTTTGGGGGGGGTGATGCAAGAGAACCACAAGCCCCGGTGGCAGCTTACCTGTGTCTTGCGAGCGGCAGGGACTGGCGGCGGTGGCAGTGGCGGTACGGTGAGTGGTGCGCGAAAGGGCTCTGGAGAGGTGCTGCTTAAAATGGTAGCCGCTTGAGCACTGCTGCTGCTGGCACAACAAAGCTCAGCCCCCTTCCTCCTCTGGGCAGGGCGGGGATAATTAATAATAATAATAATTAATAATAATAAATAATTTTATTTATACCCCGCCCTTCCCAGTTCAAAAACCGGGCTCAGGGCGGCTAACAACAAATTTAAAACACTTAATTGTAAAAGTGGCATAAAATACAGTATAAAAACATGAATAACAATAAAATTCAAAAATCAATTTAGGGGAAATAAGCATTAGATAATCCCCAGGGCTAGCTGGCTGAATTGGTCCTACTTGGGCCAGCGAGGAGGCCAGGGGAGAATTAGCTGTGGGGTCTCAGAGCGGGTGATCTTCATAAAAGGGGAGGGGGAGGGAAGAGAAGGGAAATAAAAGATCAGGCTGAATTCAAATTAAAGGCCAGGCAGAATTGCTCTGCCTTACAGGCACGGCAGAAGGAGGTTAAATCCTGAAGGGCCCTAGTCTCATGGGACAGAGCATTCCACCAGGTCGGAGCCATCACTGAGAAGGCCCTGGCCCTGGTGGAGGATAGTCTGACTTCCTTAGGGCCCCGGACCTCTAAACTATGGTTATTCATGGACCTTAAGGTCCTCTGCAGGGCATGCCAGGAGAGGCGATCCCGTAGATACAAGGGCCCTAAGCCACAAAGGGCTTTAAAAGTCAAGAGCAGCACCTTGAACCTGACCCTATACCCCACCGGGAGCCAGTGCAACTGGTAAAGCACTGGGTGAATATGCTCCCATGGCAGGGACCCCGTGAGGAGCCTCGCTGCAGCATTCTGCACCCGCCAGGAGGAGGGAGGGAGGAGGCGGTGTTGCCGTGTGAGGGAGAGAGAAAGAACGTGTGCGCTGGTGATCCATGTGGCGATTCCCGGACCGTCCGCGGGCCGGATCCAGAAGGCAATTGGGCCTGATCCAGCCCCTGGGCCTTAGTTTGCCAACCCATGGTGTAGAGAGTACAGATCTAAATGGATGCATGGGTCTGAGTCAGGAAAAGGCACCTTCCTATGTCCTTGTGTTCTCCTCCATTCCTAGCAATGTTATTCCGCTCTCGCTTCGCTGCTCCCCCTGCCACCTGCACAGTATTTCAGATTCTTGCATGCCTGTCCTTCTTTGAAAATGAATTTTCGCACTTGGCTAGAGTTCCCTTGAAAAAGTCCCGTCCCCCGGTATTTCATTTTCTTATTGGCTGCTTGTGTAAGGCATCTTATCTGACAAGTTGCTAGTCAGCTCACTGCACGTAGCAGAGATAATGTCTAGCCTATTACTAAAGTCCGACAGAGCCTATTTGCTTGTAAACACAAAGGGAAAGGCGAACGGCTGTTTGCCCCGATTCAGCGTGAAAGAGCGAGTTTTTGCGGGGGAAGATCCAGAGCTAATAAAAAAAAGGTCGTTCGGACACAGAAGTTTAAAGTGTGGACTGTGCCTGGAAACAGCAGGGCAAAATATAAGGGTGAGTAAGCCCCAAGTTAGGTCCATTCATTTCAGTGAGTCTACTCTGAGTAAAACTTAGTTGAATGCCATTGTATCATTCTATATGTTCCTTCCAGCAACTAGCAGGGGCATGGATCTGGGCAGAGGCAGATTTAGGGTAGTGTGACCAATTTCTGACCAGATTTAGGGGAGCGTGACCAGTTTGGGCATGGAGCAACTATGATTTAGAACAGAAGGCAAAAGGCAGAGGTGGCAGAATTTTGGTGTTGCTGAAATTTGAGACCTCCAGGTCTGCCGCTGATCTGGGACATGAATACAGTAGTACCTCAGGTTAAGTACTTAATTCGTTCCAGAGGTCCGTTCTTAGCCTGAAACTGTTCTTAACCTGAAGCACCACTTTAGCTAACGAGGCTTCCTGCTGCTGCCGCACCGCCGGAGCACGATTTCTGTTCTTATCCGGAAGCAAAGTTCTTAACCTGAAGCACTATTTCTGGGTTAGCGGAGTCTGTAACCTGAAGCGTATGTAACCTGAAGCGTATGTAACCCGAGGTACCACTGTACCTGAATGGCTTGCTTCAGGATGAGAACAGAAATCGTGTGGCGGCGGTGCGGCGGCAGCGGGAGGCCTCATTAGCTAAAGTGGTACCTCAGGTTAAGAACAGTTTCGGGTTAAGAACAGACCTCTGGAACGAATTAAGTTCTTAACCTGAGGTACCACTGCAATAGTAATTTGCCTACAGCTTTCCTGTCAGGCATGCTTCAGCCCAAAGTTACCGAGTCAGCTAAGTAAATTACTGCTGCTTATGTCTAACTTGGAACTGCTGAATTAGAGCATTCAGAACCAAGAGGTATTCGTTTCTTGCTGTAACATCACCACATCTCTCTGGAGCTAGGCCCAGGCAGTTTTTGGTACAGAGGCCCACAGGGATCATTCCCACCTGGCTCTGTGCGTAAATGGAGCTGACGATTTGGTAGGGGGAATTTTCGTACCTGAGTGAAATACTTAGCCAGGCCTCTGGGGCATGTGGCCTCATCGCAGGAGTGCTGAGCGGTGAAACTGAACAGACGCCCTTGTGTCTCTGTTGGCCAGAGTATGCCAGATTGCAATACTTTCTTCCCTTGATCTGTAAAAAACGAAACACCCCATAATGCTATTATCATGGGTGTGTTACACAAGGAGCCATTTTTACCTTCAGGGAGTCTAATATATAAGCGCAGCATTTCACAAACAGGGCTTGGAGCAAATGACAGGTATCGCTGCTGATCATACCTCCATTTCCATAGTGTGATTCTCACAAGGCAGGAGAGGGAAGGCTTCAAGCTTGCGGGATCTAATTTGCATTTTACTATAACTCTGAGATGTACCAGCTAGAGCCCAGCTGTGCAGAAGACAAAGGCCTAGCTGTATTGGGTTCTGCCTCCATGGAGGCACAGGTCAATTCTGTGTCCAGGGCAGCTGTTTACCAGCTCCATCTGGTACGTAGGCTGAGACCCTATCTGCCTGCGGACTGTCTCGCCAGAGTGGTGCATGCTCTGGTTATCTCCCGCTTGGACTACTGCAATGCGCTCTACGTGGGGCTACCTTTGAAGGTGACTCGGAAACTACAACTAATCCAGAATGCGGCAGCTAGACTGGTGACTGGGGGCGGCTGCCGAGACCACATAATACCGGTCTTGAAAGACTTACATTGGCTCCCAGTATGTTTCTGAGCACAATTCAAAGTGTTGGTGCTGACCTTTAAAGCCCTAAACGGTCTCAGTCCTGTATTCCTGAAGGAGCGTCTCCACCCCCATCGTTCTGTCCGGACACTGAGGTCCAGTGCCGAGGGCCTTCTGGCGGTTCCCTCACTGCGAGAAGCCAAGTTACAGGGAACCAGGCAGAGGGCCTTCTTGGTAGTGGCACCCGCCCTGTGAAACGCCCTCCCACCAGAAGTCAAAGAGATAAACAACTACCTGATATTTAGAAGACATCTGAAGGCAGCCCTCTTTAGGGAAGCTTTTAATGTTTGATGCATTATGGTATTTTAATATTCTGTTGGAAGCCTCCCAGTGTGGCTGGGGTATAAATAATAAATTATTATTATTATTATTATTATTATTATTATTATTATACAGTAAATATCATTTGATCCCAGAATGTCCCGCTTTTCCTTAGGACATACCTATTTCCACTGGAAATAGGTATGTCTACCTATTTCCTTAGGACACACCTATTTCCTTAGGACATACCTATTTCCACAAGAAATGTTGGAGGGTCTGGAGTTATGTGACCTCCGAGCCAAGGAGATAAGATACATCCTTTAGAAGACATCTGAAGGCAGCCCTGTATCAGGAAGTTGTTTAATACTTAGTGTTTAATTATGTTTTTATACACGCTGGAAGCTTCCAGGGCTTTTTCTGAGCTCAACAGAACACAGCTCCGACACATCTTAGGTAGGCGCCATTGCCATTATAAGAGAACAAGTGTTCATGGTGAATTACCCGAAACCCACCACCAAATTGTGGGAGCGGTAGTTTGTTTAGAGTTGTCAGAGTTGTTAACACACCTACCAACATTTCTCAGATGAAAATAGGGACATTCTATTGTACACCAGGAAGCTTCAGAAACATTTGATGATCTCCTACTGGTCAACAATAGAAAGTGTCCTTTCCTACTGCATCACGGTGTGGTACGCTGGTTTGACATCATCTGATAGGAAGTGCCTACAGAGGATGGTGAACACAGGACAAGATATTATGGGCTGTCCCGTGAAACCACTGGATGAAATAGCGGAAGAACGTTGCCTCAGGAGAGTAAGGAAAATTCTCAGGGATCATTCACACCCTGGCCGGCACTTTCTTGATCTCCTGCCCTCGGCCAGAAGATATAGAAGCATGATTAGTCGCACCAACAGGGTAAAGAACAGCTTCTATCCGTGGGCTGTTAGGCTGCTGAATGAAAAGATAACAACAGGGCAACTGACTTTCCGGTTTGGTGGGTGTGCGTCAGTAAACAAGGGGAATTAAGACTAAGAGAGCTGAGTGGGGGGTGCTCGTGTAATCTGACTGTATACAAGTTGTACAAGTGACAATAAAGTATTTCAATTTCTGATCTGTCACCTTGAGCCAATTGCAACCTCTCAACCTACCTCGCAGGATTGTTGTAAAGGGGAAGTGTATGAGGGAAGAGATCATGTACAACATCTTTAAGAGGAGAGACAGGGAGAGGAAGGGCCTGCTCTCCTGCAGCTGCCCAAGAGATAAGGTTGGCAGTGGCCATGGAGAGGCAACAAGAAGCTCCCTTGCAGTCGCAAGCGCCTTCATTGTTGTTACTCGGGACAAATGCCTACTCACCCTCCTCCCAGAGCTTGGCACTGGCGCTGCTAGCAGGGGAAACCAGGATATTCCTGGATCAAATCAAAGAAGCTGGGATAACTTCTGTAATTCCAAGTCCGTCCAGGGAAAATTGGGACACTTTGAGGGTATGCCTTAAGTGCCCTTCTTTCCGCACCTCATAGAGCTACAATGCTCAGAATGGTTTAATAACTTCTTCACAGGGAACTCTGGTTCCATAGCTGAGTGGGGATTTGAACCTGGACCTCCCTGGTCCTGGTTGGGCACTATAACCACTATACCGGACAGCCCTCATCACCTCTAGTGGCTCTCAGCTCTTGTGGTATGTGCTGGTGTGACCCAAGAGTCCTGGACAATTCCTCATTGTTCATCTTAATGCACTCTCCAGAATTGCCTGCAACACAGAGACGTTCGACTGCCGTGGAATCATTGTAGAAAAGCTTCCTTGACAGTAGAAAGTTTGTAAACCTCTGATCTGAAGCAATAGATTTAGAAATATCGTCATGGCTATCACATACAAATGTGACTCTCCATGGGTGATATTCTTACGCCGTTTAATGCTTTGCAGTGTCCACACAAATTATGTCATTTCTACTCTTTCTGAAGGAAGCTCAGCGAGATCGTTCAGCTTTTTTTATTATGATTAACGTCAAAGTCAATATTAGGTTGTGTCAACAAACATCACGTGGCTCTAATCGTGAAGCCTGAAAAAGCAAGGACCAGATTCCAGAAGCCTGAATGCTGTTCTGCAGCAGAACATTAGCTTTGATCTAACAGAATGTCAGACTCTGTTTCTCGGCTGTGAGTGAATGTACTCAGAGTTTAAAGGGGGGGGGGGAATCCTGTAATTGCTGAGTTAGCGGGACATAGCTGGAAATGGGTTGATGGTTGTATTAAGTTCACATTGAATACGAGTACAGATTTCCCCACCAAGTTCTAGGGTAACTTTCTCCTAAACAATACACATGTGCTCATAATTTTTCAGTTTTTATTAAAGGTTTTTCATAGTTAACAAGGGTTAATTGGCACCAAATTATGTCAATTGTACCAATTAGTTGATTTCCAATGAGGGGGGTTGTGTGGTCCATATATATATATATATATATATATATATATATATATATATATATACACACACACACACACACACACACACACACACACACACCCCTCGGTTTAAGAACTTAATTCGTTCTGGAGGTCCGTTCTTAACCTGAAACTGTTCTTGACCTGAAGCACCACTTTAGCTAATACGGCCTCCTGCTGCTGCCTCACCACCAGAGCACGATTTCTGTTCTCATCCTGAAGCAAAGTTCTTAACCCGAAGTACTATTTCTGGGTTAGCGGAGTCTGTAACCTGAAGCGTCTGTAACCTGAAGCGTATGTAACCCGAGGTACCACTGTATATAGAATTCTTGAATCACTGTCCAGTAGCACCTTATATATAAGCACCTTAATCAATGTCCAGTAGCACCTTATAGACCAACTAAGTTTGTTCTGGTATAAGCTTTTGTGTGCATGCACACTTCTTCAGATACACAAAGGTTTATACCAGAACAAACTTAGTTGGTCTATAAGGTGCTACTGGACATTTTTTTATTTTTTTCATTTTTATTTCGACTGCGTCAGACCAACACGGCTACCTACCTGAATCTAGAATCCAAGGATTAAGGAACAGGATGAAGAGGAGAGGAAAACCATGACTGAAGGAAATGGCTATAGCAATCTCTGCATTCCATAACCAGCCAAACATCCTACTGAATAAGAATGTCACCTATACATGGGGAAACAGCAGAACTGGGGAAATGGGAGGAGCATTCTTCCCCAAGCTTCCACCCCAAGCTTTTCTTTCTCCCCACTTCTGGCGTAGACCTACTTTGATGAGAAATCAGAAGAGTATACTGTTGCATTCGAAATCATTCAGCAATTGAAGTAGCTCAACACAACGGATGCTTCAAGTGGTTCCCACAAATTCAGCTGGAAATGCAACTTACACTGGCTTCTCCAGTCTCGCTAGTATTCAACCCCTTATGACAAGCATCTTTCGTACTTAGTAGAGCAGCCTTCTGCTGCTATGACGAAGAAGAAGAAGAAGAGTTTGGATTTGATATCCCGCCTTTCACTCCCTTTAAGGAGTCTCAAAGCGGCTAACATTCTCCTTTCCCTTCCTCCCCCACAACAAACATTCTGTGAGGTGAGTGAGGCTGAGAGACTTCAGAGAAGTGTGACTGGCCCAAGGTCACCCAGCAGCTGCATGTGGAGGAGCGGGGAAGTGAACCTGGTTCACCAGGTTACGAGACTACCGCTCTTAACCACTACACCATGCTGGTGCAGTGTGACCTGCTGCAAATGAGATGCATAGCCAGACAGCTTTTTCTGGCGGTGTTCCTGAGCAATGGGCAAAAGGCTGCTCTTCCAGCTGAATTTTGGGGAAATCACTTGAAGCATCCCTTGTGTTGAGCTATTTCAATTGCTTTTGTTTGATTTGCTCATTGCAAACAGCCGAAGGTCTGTAAATTTTGATAATAATAAACCTGATTTGGAATGGGGGTTGAATAATTTCGATTGCAACTGCACACACACACACACACACACACACACACAGCCTTGCCACTGTAAAAGGACATGATTAGGTTTGAGAAAACACAGGAGAATCCATATCCAAGTTCTGTTGCAAAATGTTTTTAATTCAATTTTTAGTCATTAAGTCTGACAAGATGAATTCCAGCTGTGTAGCTATTGAATAAGCATCTTGGAGAGATGGATTGAGAGACGTTCAATCCCATGCATCATGGAGTGACAGATTTCCCCTCCAAGTTGCAGTCCATGGATGAAGGGGCAAATTGCCTTTAATGTACTGTGCACACAAGTACAATATTTCACCTTGACGTAAACTCTGCTTTATGTCATTGGGGGCCATGCCGTTGCATTGGACAAAGGGGAAAGATGCCGTTGCCCCAAGTTTGGCATGGCTTGGTCCTTGATGAAGGACAATGGACCCAAGTGGGTTATTGGACTACTTACTCTTTGTGAACAGCCACTTACACATCTGCTTCAGCCATGTCTACTTGCAGTGAGAGAGGGGATTTTGCTTGGAAGTCAGGCTGACTTGGTTCAGCGTACTCCCAAGTGTGCTTAGGATTTAGCCTTTGATTGCTTATCCCAGCCTGAATGTGGCAGAAGGAGAGCTTAGTTACCGCTGGATAACTCAGTTGGTTAGACTGCTGTGCTGATAACATCAAGGTTGCAGGTTCAATCTGTGGGAATGTTCAGGGATGCAGGAGAGGATATATTGTCTGATAATACCCTTTCCAACTTGTGTTAGCAAGTTCACAATTTAGCAGAGTAACATTCCCCTTTTAAACTTGCAGCGGATGTGTTTGCTCAGGCTTGCTAAAGCCTCTATAATAACTGTTCTGGTATTTCCCCTTTATTCCCTCATAAAAGATAAGACACGACAAAGTCTTCTATAAAAGTATAAAAAGGTTTACTCACACAGCATTCTGTTCACAATCGGATCCCAGAAGGCAGACTTAGCTTAGAAAAGTAACATATACCTGGAAACTATCTCATAAGAAGACAGTCCCTTTGTCCTCTCTTGGCTGGAAGCCAAGAGGGCATCTTTGGCTAAGCAGATGTTGCTCCTTCGGTGCATGTAGTCAAAGAGAGAGAGAGTGCTGCCCTGCCCTGCGCTTTTGTCATTACCTGCACAGGTGAGGCCACACCCACCTCTAATCACATGCAGAGGAAGTCTGTCCCAGCCCAGAAGGAAACAGGAAGTTTATCTGCTGGCTGGACATTCCTCCCCATGTGTAAACATGTTCACTCTAGAAATGTTGTACTTGACTGCTCTTGTGTTTCACATCCCACACAATCCCCATTCAGGACAGCCGCATACTCCTGCATTGCAGGGAATTGGACCAGGGGTGTAGGAAAGGGGGCAGTGGGGCGGACTACCCCGGGTACCCTCACTGAGGGGGGTGATATTCGGTGTGCTGCCTACTCGTGACTCCCAAGCCTACCCCGAGCTGTCGGGGTAAGGGGGGAGCTGCACCGCATTGCCGGCAGCATTCCCCCCTTCCCCCTTCATTTTGACAGCTTGGGGGAGGCTTGGGAGTCGCGGGCAGGTGGCGTGCTGAATGTCCGCCATGGGCAGCTCGCTTTGCCCCCATGGGTGACTTGCTCTGCCCCCATGGGCAGCTGCAGGGCGCGCACGCCACTCCAGGTACCTGAGCGGCTATCCCACACCTGGGAGGGCACCTTCCGTGCCATGCCTCCCTCGGGAGTGTGCCCACCCTGGACAGCGTGGGCATATGCTCTGTTGCTGGGTTGGACTAGACGATCCTCAGGGTCCCTTTCAACTCTATGATTTTTTTTTTTAAAAAAACTATTTTTATTATAAATTTTATTAGTAATTTCCACACAACAACACGAAAAATATCGAAAAATAACAATACACAAAGTACACATCCTGAAAGAATCCTGCGAACTTTAGTATACCTATCACATAGCTGTAATTTCCAGTTAAGAAATTACTGTTACCTGGATTCTTGGTATGTGTGTGTGTGTTTTAAATGTTCTTTAAACATCTGATGTGTATGCAGCTGAAGGCTCTCATCCCATTGTCACCTGTATTCATTTGCCTTTGTCTGCAGGGAACTCGAGATGGGGGAGAAATCCGATTCCGTTTGCATTGTAAGGCAAATTACCTAATTTGCACTTCCGGAAACAATACAGCAAGAGTGAGGAACCTTATTCGCCCAGATCTTTATCGGTCCCACTCAACAGGCCAACTCTGATAGTTAGGTGGGGCAACCCACCTGTTGCCCTCATGATGTCATTATGGCATCACATGATTGACAGGTGGCGTATCCCACCCACGTGTCAAAATCCTTTTTCGTGGTGTTCCGGAAATTGGGAAACACAGTACAAGGGGCAGTGCCAGGCCTATTCTTTGCAAGCTGGTTCATGCTGCTCCCTTGAACCTCCAGTTTCAAAGAAACAGCACAAAGCCCTTTGCAAGCCACCCTGGTCTTCTCCCTTCAACTTTCCGTTCTGGAGGTTACAGAGAGCAGCAAAAAGCAGTTTGTGTTGGGGCTGCTTCACAGAGCAGTGCTGGGAGTGAGAAGTCGTTTCAACTGAATGAAAACTGCTTCCCCCTCTTTGAGCAAGGCACATTCCTGCAGGCCATCAGCTGATCTGCTGTTGGGAGAACGTCTTGCTCCACCAGAAGAGAGCCAGTGTGGTGTAGTGGTTAAGAGAGGTAGTCTCGTAATCTGGGGAACCGGGTTCGCGTCCCCGCTCCTCCACCTGCAGCTGCTGGGTGACCTTGGGCTAGTCAAACTTCTCTGACGTCTCTCAGCCCTACTCACCTCACAGTGTGTTTGTTGTGGGGGAGGAAGGGAAAGGAGAACGTTAGCCGCTTTGAGACTCCTTAAAGGGAGTGAAAGGCGGGATATCAAATCCAAACTCTCTTACTAGGAAGCCCATATTTGTATGAGTTCAGGTGTAGGGTGTGTCTTCCTCAAAACAGCCTCATAACCTGCAAGTTCCCCACCACTGCAACGCACAGACAAAAATGCAGCCACTCTCCTCAATTTGCACTTCTCTGAATTTTGCAAAGTAGTTCTCCAGACAAGTAATACGTTCAGAATGCATATGCTAGGTAAAGTGTGAATGAACTTCCATGGGGCCTTTTAGAAGAAAAATGGAATTTGCAGACTGATGTGGAAAACTGGAGATCTGAATTGAAGAGTGGGGAAAATGAGAAACCAAAATTGAGAGATTCTCCCGAACCTTCTTGTCAGAGCAAACAAAGAGCAGCTGAAACCTCTAATCAAGTATAATGTGCCTTTATGCAATAAAATTTATAGGGTTAATGTGGCTGGATAAATGTAGATTTGCTTTTCTCATTCTACCCTCCCTACATTAATTTCAGGCATTATTCTTACTAGATTGAGGGGGAAAGTAGCCTAGCGAATGAGACAGAAAGAGTGATCTTTCTAACTTTCCTTGTTTAACAGAAAATACAGAGAAACTTGTCCTTTTAGTAGCCATTTGTAACATATGGTGGAACAAGACTCCTATTTTTATGTAGCTTCTGGACAATGGTGATAAATCACTGCCTTTCATTTGCGTTCGTTCCTGCCCCCCCCCCCCGTTCACCCTGAAAGCTCTGGATGGCACAAACTGCTTTAAATAATGTATTCTTTGCACCCACCCCGTTGGAGAACACAGGCTTACTCATACTTTGACATCAGTGCTAAAATGCTTCACTGCCTCAGCAAGCCTGAAACGGTGAAGGCTCCTCAGTTGCTTAAACCCCCCCACTAATTTAGTGGTTATCATACAGAAAGGAGAAAGTGCCAGGTTTGAGTTGTTAGGTATTGAGGGCTCCTCCAGATGACCTGTTTATCGCGTATCCATCTTCATTTGCTTACATGGAGGTTAGACAGTGGCTCAATAGATCATTTGTTTGCAGGAAGGTTATATGGCAATGAGTAGGGACGTGGGTGGCTCTGTGGTCTAAACCACTGAGCCTCTTGGGCTTGCCGATCAGAAGGTCGGCGGTTTGAATCCCGTGATGGGGTGAGCTCCCGTTGTTCAGTATCAGCTCCTGCCAACCTAGCAGTTTGAAAGCATGTCAAAGTGCAAGTAGATAAATAGGTACCACTCCGGCGGGAAGGTAAATGGCGTTTCTGTGCGCTGCTCTGGTTTCCCCAGAAGCAGTTTAGTCATGCTGGCCACATGGCCTGGAAAAACTGTCTGTGGACAAACGTCAGCTCCCTCGGCCAGTAAAGCGAGATGAGCGCTGCAACCCCAGAGTCGTTCGCGACTGGACTTAACTGTCAGGGGTCCTTTACCTTTTATGCCTCCTGAATTACTTGCATGGTGTTTATATGCCTTCCCATGGATTATTTTTTCCTCCCCTACTTTTGAGTGCATTTCCATGTCTCTTTCCTAAGTGCCAAAATTCTGGTGGGGTTTTTGTTTTAAAGCAGTGAAATATACTGAGTCGCAAAGTGATTTCATGCTCTTTATTCAGCTCATAGTGGTGAGGAGGAATGAACGAAAGTCCCCTCAAAGTATCTCCTTTATATACATTATTTACACAATGGGCTGCACATGATTGGTTAATTCTGGAATTCTACTGTAAGCCAATCAGGTTGTGGATTCACTTATATCTGGAGCATGATTGGGTGGTTCCTGCCAACCAATCATACTGCTGCATTGTTCTTGGACCAATCAGACTGCTGCATTCTGAATCCTATTGTTCTAGGACCAATCAGACTGCTGCAGTTTGGATCCTATTCAACTCAGTACATAACAAGCAGATTGGTTTATTTTGTTTATAAAATTTGTCCGTTGCTTTATCTGGCCAAAGGCAACCCAAAGTGTCTTACAACCAAGCAACCAAAACAAATTACACCCCACCCTGAGACATTAAATCCGGGGTGGGGGAAAAATACATTAAAAGCATCCCGCCCACTTCTAAAAGGGTGCAGATAGTTAAAGACCAAAGTACTGGTTATAGAAGAAAGTCTTTCCTGGTGACTAGAGATATGTAATGCAGGTGTCAGGAGAGTTTCCTTGGGGAAAGCATTCCACAAGTGGGGAACCAGTACAAAAATGGTCTGTTATCATGTTGACACCCACTTCACATGACGAAGGGCCTCAGATTTTGATCTCAGCTTATGTTTAGCATTCTCTCATTCCCTCTGTTTCCTACTTGTGTCTTCATCTTCATGAGGGCAACTGGGGTGTGATGGCCTGGGACTCAGGCTCAGACTCGGAACCAGAGGAGTCGCAGTCTGCACCTGATCCTCTGCCTCGGGCGGCATCTGAATCGAGTCTGGGGCCTCATTCTGAAGAGCCTCAGTCTGCACAGGTTCCCCTGCAACAAGCACCAGCTGGGCCGAGGCAGGGGCCTGAGCCTGCCCTGGCTCCAGATGCGGGGATTACCTGGTTGCCTTCAGCTGGGCCATCACTTACAGCTGCTCCACTACCGGTTTGGTCAGGGGAGGCTGAGGCAACCTCTGGGTCTAGTAACCCACCGACGGCTCCTGAGCTGCAGAGACTGAGGTCTGAGAGAAGGAGAGACCTGAGTACAGTGGTGCCCCGCAAGACGAATGCCTCGCAAGACGGAAAACTTGCTAGACGAAAGAGTTTTCCGTTTTGGAGGTGCTTCGCAAAACGATTTTCCTATGGGCTTGCTTCACAAGACGACAATGTCTTGCAAGTTCCTGCTGGTTTTCCCCCCCTTCCCCCCTTTTTCTAAGCCGCTAAGCCGCTTATCAGCTGATCCGATCAGCAGATAAGCCGCTAAAAGCCGCTAAAAGCCGCTAATAGCACTAATCCGTCAATGGGCTTGCTTCGCAAGACGAAAAAACCGCTAGACGAAGAGAATCACAGAACGGATTCTTTTCGTCTTGCGAGGCACCACTGTACTTGCAGAAGAGTGCTCGCCTTTGGGCGAGGCAGGGAGGTGAGTCACCGGGGGATCAGGACTGCCCGTTACCCCGACAAAGATAAAAGGCTGCCGGATCCCGCGCCAGTTGTCTTCAGTTGTCCTTTAAAAGTAAAATAGTTGTTTATTTCCTTGACATCTGCTTGGAGGGCGTTCCACAGGGCAGGCGCCACTGCCGAGAAGTCCCTCTGCCTGGTTCCCTGTAACCTCACTTCTCATAGTGAGGGAACCTCCAGAAGGCCCTCAGCGCTGGACCTCAGTGTCCGGACTGGATGTTGGGAGTGTATACAGGACCAAGGCCGTTTAGGGCTTTAAAGGTCAGCACCAACACTTTGAATTGTGCTCGGAAACGTACTGGGAGCCAATGGAGATCTTTCAGGACCGGTGTTATATGGTCTCAGTGGCCACTCCCAGTCACCAGTCTAGCTGCTGCATTCTGGATTAATTGCAGTTTCCGAGTCACCTTCAAAGGTAGCCCCACGTAGAGCGCATTCCAGTAGTCCAAGCGGAAGATAACTAGACTACTGCATATTGTTGAAGTCGATATGAGGCAGCTCCTAGACTGGGGAACTAGATGAGCCTTGGGTCTAAACCAGCAAGGAAGTACTTATGCGTGGGACTTGCCAACCTTTTGAGTCAGATCCTGTGTGTCAAACTTGCATTTTGTCGCTCGAAAATGAGGCAGGCATGTGTTCGGCATTTCTCCATTCCCTCCCTTTCCTGCAACAGCAAGAAGGAGGGAAGTGACATGCAATGTCTCCCAGAGGCCCTCCCCACCGGAAATGACTATCAGTGCCAGCCTATCTGCATGCAATACATGAGATACCTTCAGTGTGATGTTTCTCTGTTGCTAATCTGCTAAATAAGAAACAGCAAATGTGCGAAGTGTCCCATTGCACCTTTGGGACGAACAGATTTATAAGCCACAGTCTGCTTCGTCAGAAGCATTTGCATATTTTGATTAGAAATGCGAGAACTATTCAGTGCGAAGACACGCCATGCGGCTCGGTTGTGAATATACAGACACACGGACACACACACACACAGGGTTTCACATCATGCAAATGAAGTCTCCTGTGTTTGGGGGTTCTGCCTCTGAAAAGCAGTGAGGAAATGAAGCTGCGTTGAGCCAATCCCATGAGCAACATCTCTATTAAGAAGACCTGTTTTGAATTCTGTTCCGTCTCCGCTATTGCTGCAGCCTCCAGTGGGGTTTTGAGCCCCATCAGGGAGAAGGAAAATACCCCTGATGGCATTTCTAGGGAAGGGCAGTTGCTTTGTGGTACAGAACATGAAGTTCGATTCCTGGCATCTCCCGGTAGGCTGTGGAAATTCGTCTCTTGAAATAAATGAATAAATAAATGAATGAATGAATAAAAAAAAAATTATTTGTACCCCGTCCTCCCCTGCCGGAGCCGGGCTTAAGGCGACTAACATCATAAAACTAACACAGTACAGTGGTACCTCGGGTTACATACGCTTCAGGTTACAGACTCCGTTAACCCAGAAATAGTACCTCGGGTTAAGAACTTTTCTTCAGGATGAGAACAGAAATCGCACAGCGGCGGCAGCGGGAGGCCCCATTAGCTAAAGTGGTACCTTAGGTTAAGAACAGTTTCAGGTTAAGAACGGACCTCCAGAACGAATTAAGTTCTTAACCACTGTTAAGGTACCGGTACAGGTACCACTGTATACAAAGAACACAAAAACAGCCAATCAATTAATTAAAATACAACTTAAAATTAGTTTAGAGCAAATTAAAATATGGACAGATGGCAGTCCATGGGTAACAGTGAGAGTGGTTAATATTCTCCAGGGCCAGCTGTTACCACTGGTCTTATAAAGGACTTGTGAGAGTGCTAGGAGGCGTCTTTAATGCTTGTTCTTATACAGAAAGAGAAGAATCAGACTGAACCCCGACCAAAGGCCTGGTGGAACAGCTCTGTCTCACAGGCCCTGTGGAAAGATATCAAATCCTGCAGGACCCTGGTCTTTTGTGGGAGAGTGTTCCACCAAGTCGGGGCCACGGTTGAAAACCCAGATGGCTGCTGTTGTTAGTCAGTGGAGACAGGACCAAGCTGAATGGATTGCTCAGTAGGCCAAAATGTATAAGACAAGAAGTAATGAGTGCTGAAAATGTAAAGAAAAGGAAGGTATATTTTACCACACGTGGTGGACTTGTAAATGTTTGATGTTTTAGTATGTTCTGATATATGCTGTGAGCCACCAGATGGGCGGGGTATAAATATTATGATGATGATGATGATGATGATGATGATGATGATGATGATGATGATTATGCATGTCATGATGGTAATTCGTTGGCTGGTTGAACTGGGGAGACTTTATACATTGCTGCCAGATGCAAAGGCGGATGCAAATTGACTCTGTTCTGCTGAAAAGTCAGAACTGTCTTCCCTTGATTTCCTCCCAACTCTTGGTTATTGTTCGGGTGTGTAAAATCATAGCTGTTCCCATCATTCCTAACTGAAAAGACCATTGTTTGGGGAAGTGTCCTGAGCAGGCAGCACATTTGCCAGCGTTATAAATGGATCCCCAAAAGAAAATCGAGTGCACAAGAGCGGAGGGGGAAGCCCTCCACAACTTGATTGCTTGCGTAATGCTCAAAGGTAATTCGGATTTACGTCGCTCTTTTTAAATGGGGCCTGTGTGATGTTCAGCAGGGATCCAGATCTATACTGCTTTTGGATGAGGACACATGATATGTGATTGCAGATAAACATGCATGCATTCACCACTTTGGTCCGGCTGTCTTTGGCAAAAAACCCTACAGTGGTACCTCGGGTTAAGAACTTAATTTGTTTTGGAGGTCTGTTCTTAACCTGAAACTGTTCTTAACCTGAAGTACCACTTTAGCTAATGGGGCCTCCCACTGCCACCGCCACGTGATTTCTGTTCTCATCCTGAAGCAAAGTTCTTAACCCGAGGTATTATTTCTGGGTTAGCGGAGTCTGTAACCTGAAGCATCTGTAACCAGAAGTGTATGTAACCCAAGGTACCACTGTACATACCTGCTTTTTCAGGCAAAGTCTCCTATTCTTGTAATGCCAGTCTGTGCAACAGCGGAAATAGCCGCACAAGAAGGCTAGCCTTGCCTGCTTTCTGTCCCTTGTCATCTGCATGCCTGGAGAGTAGTTATTTGACTAGTCTCTATTAAGCAGATTAGACTAACGCTTTAAAGTAATTATCTGAAGATTTCAACACTGCGGCTTGCTCTGCAATTGGATGAACATGCACTGCATTTCTATTGAATGAAGTCTCATTATTTGATTCCTGCTATTACTATTATTATAGCTATTGTTATTATTTTTTATTAATCAATCCAAGTTTTGCAAACCCAAGCAAATGATTTGACACATTTCATTTCGTTTATGAATCGCTTTCCACGAAACATCCTGAAGCGATTCAACAAAAAAACAACAACCCCAACGCCACAATTCTGTTCAAATCCAATACAGGGACTATTGCTGACTGAGACAAATGTCTCCACATAAAAGCCTTGCTGGAAAAGGAAGGTCTTTAAAGTATGTGCTTGTCTGATATATAATGGAAGGAAGGTCCAAAAGGCAGGCACTGCCACACTGAGAGGGCAAAAGTCCAATGCTGGGATGACAAGTCAATAATCACACCAGGGTGGGAAAAGAGAGGATTTATTCAGCCTGCAGTAACAAGGTACGGGTAGGGCTGCCATATTTCGAAGAGCAAAAAGGAGGACACATTTTCCGACTTCTACTTTTAACTAGGATCGCTATGATGACTTGATGACTCTCATTTTTAAAAAGAGGATGTGTCCTTTGCCAGTTTAGTAGTCAACATTTAAAGAATTAGAGAGATAAATGGTGAAATTTCACGCATTTCTTTTTTCCTACCCCCCCCGCCCCCCGCTACATTATAATGGAAGGTAAAGGTAAAGGGACCCCTGACTGTTAGGTCCAGTCACGGACGACTCTGGGGTTGCGGCGCTCATCTCACTTTACTGGCCGAGGGAGCCGGCGTACAGCTTCCGAGTCATGTGGCCAGCATGACTAAGCCTCTTCTGGTGAACCAGAGCAGTGCACAGAAATGCTGTTTACCTTCCCGCCGGAGTGGTACCTATTTATCTACTTGCACTTTGATGTGCTTTTGAACTGCTAGGTTGGCAGTAGCTGGGACTGAGCAACGGGAGCTCACCCCGTCGCAGGGATTCGAACCGCCGACCTTCTGATCGGCAAGTCCTAGGCTCTGTGGTTTAACCCACAGCGCCACCTGTGTACTTATAATGCAAGATAGATCCATGCAATAAATTAAGCATTGTTTGATGGTAAGCGTTGCCCTTCACTTTTGCAAAATGCATCCTTCCACTCTAAAGTGTTCTGTCTCTTTGCTGCAAAATACCAGAGGTAGGCTTGCATTTCAAACTTATATTGGAAAGGACCTTTGCTGTGCTTGGCTGAGATTCAAAGCCTGGAGGTGGACAATGGGCTGTGTATTTTCTCAAAACTGAAGGCAGTGTGAAAAAAAAGCATTGCTGGCACACGGTGTGTTGTGAATGCTTATCTCACCATCATTTCTGCTGACAACATTTGTTGAGTTTTCTCCCCATGGATCTTCAGAAACGTATGAGAACCTTTTGATTGGAAAGGGGAGAGGGACAAAGAAACGAGTGGGAAATGTTGGCTTTTTCAGATCACGTTACGGGTTGCATTTGGGTGCCATGATAAGCTGTGGTTTGTTATAAGGAGATGAACCTAACCTCTACCCAGACTCACAAGCCTCCTCCTCCCCTCCCTGCCTCCAGTGTGGTTGTGCGGAGTTTGAAAGCTTCACTTCTAATTTCAGTTTAGCATTGCGTCTGTCCCTTAAACTCTGGTAGTCTTAACTATGGTTTGTTTCATAAGTCATAGTTAAAGCTAACCACAGTTTGTTAAAAGCATGACAAACCATGGTTAATTGAAAAAGGGGAGTGAAAGCTTCTACTCTTTACAGGAAGGCCAGAGGATAATAATAACAACAACAACAACAACAACAACAACAACAACAACAACAACAACAATAATAATAATTTATAATAATTTACACCCCGTCCATTTGGCTGGGTTTGCCTAGCCACTGGGTGGCTCCCAACAGAATATAAAAAACACACTAAAACATCAAACATTAAAAACTTCCCTAAAGAGGGCTGCCTTCAGATGTCTTCTAAAAGTCAGATAGTTGTTAATTTCCTTGACATCTGATGGGAGGGCGTTCCACAGGGCGGGTGCCACTACCGAGAAGGCCCGCTGCCTGCTTCCCTGTAACCTCACTTCTCGCAGTGAGGGAACAGCCAGAAGGCCAGGAAGAGCCAGGAAGGGACTAGGTGTTAATCTAGAAAAAGAGAACTCACCATGAACACCTCCCTCTTTCTCTTAGAATGGCAGTGGTACCCACCTGAGAGGTGCTGGAACCCACCTGTGAGTTCCCCCTTGGAAAAAAGTGTTAAACCAGAGGTGAGGAACTTCAAAAGTCCAGGAGCTGAGTGCAGTCCTTTAGGCATCTCTGTCTGGCCCTTGGACCTCTTCCCAGACCATACCCCTTACCAGCTGTTGTAGGGAAATTGAGGTTGGCATTTACAGCCCAACTCCCCATCCCTTGAGGTGCGCTATCAGTCAGAGATGCAAAAGGAGGCTATCAAGGAAGCATGGCAAGCTGTTGATCATTATTGGTCTGTTGCAATAGAGTCCACCTCCCTGTGCAAAGAGGTGAACAGGAGCCCAGAACAAAAGCATGTTAGAATTTTTAAACCCTGCCTCGTCACAGAGAGACCTCCCCAAAAATGTCACAGACGCACCACAGCATGCGTTGTACATGTAAATCAGAGTTCATGTTTCTCCAACATATTTACAAGCCTGTCAGTCAAGATGCCTGATAATTCTTGCTAACTGTCCTTCCTGGCTTGTCAGAAGCATCCTTCTGAATTGGTGAATGCCTTGACTCTAGAATCCATTGTCAATAACTTGTTTCATTCATACACAGATACCTGCTCTTTTCACAGTTCACCATGGGCATTCAACAGATACTTGTAATCTGGTTTGCAGATTGTGAGGGACCCATCTGTTGATAATTCCATTCCACCTTAAGGAACAGACATGTGGAATTGTTGCATGTCACATGCCTGTTTACATTCCAGCACAGTATGCTGGGAACTTTGTGTATAGCTTTCTGTTTTGCTTTGGACACGAAGGAGATCAGACATGTTTCCTTTTGTCCTGATCTACTCTTAATAAAACCTGCTTGTAAATATGCTCATACAGCCTCTCGTGCCACTTCTGTCTGCACAGTATTTTCTCTGCTGGATAGTGTGCTCAGTCTTCTAAAGCCTGGGTCACAGTTTAATGCTGCACCAAGGACCAGAGTTCACCTGGGGCCAGCTGGGGGCCTGCCAATTGCCCCCGTTTCCTTGGGTGCATGCCAACACTATCAGGAATTTCCTGCTTCATGACTTGAGGGTCTCGGAGGTTGACTAGGGGCTAAACCTGGCTGCTGTACTGTTCTCTGTACTATTTCAGACACATGGTTTATGCAGATAGAGATAGGTAGCCGTGTTGGTCTGCCATAGTCAAAATAAAAAAAAATCCTTCCAGTAGCACCTTAAAGACCAACTAAGTTAGTTCTTGGTATGAGCTTTCGTGTGCATGCACACTTCTTCAGATACACTTCTTCAGATACATAAGGTTTATGCACTTATGGGACGCGGGTGGCACTGTGGGTTAAACCACAGAGCCTACGACTTGCCGATCAGAAGGTCAGCGGTTCGAATCCCCGTGACGGGGTGAGCTCCCATTGCTCGGTCCCTGCTCCTGCCAACCTAGCAGTTCAAAAGCACGTCAAAGTGCAAGTAGATGAATAGGTTCCGCTCTGGCGGGAAGGTAAACGGTGTTTCCGTGTGCTGCTCTGGTTCTCTAGAAGCAGCTTAGTCATGCTGGCCACATGACCCAGAAGCTGTATACCGGCTCCCTCAGCCAATAAAGCGAGATGAGCGCTGCAACCCCAGAGTCGGCCACGACTGGACCTAATGGTCAGGGGTCCCTTTACCTTTACCTATGGGTGTTCACCTTGTGCACCTGTGAACGTGCATTTCATTTAGGACACCTTAGAATTCTTACAGCGCAGCCTTGCTCCATGCCCCCCTCAAATGGCTTTCAGGCCTCTTTGAACTGTGATAATGTTTCTTCCTCTCTTGGATGGATTGTGGAAAGGTGTGCATGCGTACGTCTTCTTGACTGTGCATGTCTAAAAACCTCTGGCCCTTACATGGCTCAAATTCAACCTATCTGCCATTGCAGTAGGGAGTGAAATATTTTGCTGGGAAATGGCCTGGCTTCCAAACCATCACCAGAGCAGCTGACTTTGTTTTCTCCCCCTGTGGTTCTTAACCAAGTTCTTTCCTGGCACCTAAGTTGCTATTTCGCTGAGAAGCTCATGACCTTTCGGATGTCCTGGCTGGTGGTAACTACTTTCTTCAGCGGGTTTTGTTTGACTTCTCAGGAAATTTAATAATCCCATAGCACTGAACGGGGAGAGGGGGGAACACAAAATCTGATAAGGAGCCATACATTCATTGTGGTTTCGCTTGTACATTAATGGATTATTGACTGAAATAGGTCAGATCTGTCCGTAATTATGCTTTTTGCTGCGCTTGTGAAAACGGAACCTCTCGTGTGACTGTTAACCTACATACTAACCTGGTAAACGATTTTCCCGAAAGGCATTCAAAGTCAATTTCTGTCCGGCATAGGCTGAAAATCTTTCCTCACAGATTTTTATCAGGCCAAGTTGATTATTACAAGGATGTATTAATACGATGTGTGGGGATCCTTTTTTCAGTTTATTGTTTATGACCTACCTTTTGCATTTCTTTGGTTCCAGTAAATTGCACAGCAAAGGTGTGAGCCAATACATGCTTACTTGGGTGTAAATTCACAAAGAATCGGTTTTAATCCAATTTTTAGCATCTAGGGTACCCCATCAGAAGCTAATGGATGTAATCCAGGAAAACTCTCTTCTCTGTAATAATAACAAACATTAATAGGACTTCAAAGGTTAAAACACATTCACATGCACACCAGCCCTGAAAGGTATGCTGGTATTTATTATGCCCATATTTCAGAAGGGTATGCGATGGAAATCCAAGGAGAAGAGATTAGTAATTTGCCTAAGGCCGCTATAAACATTTCCAGAAAATGCTGCAGTTTGTGTGGTCAGAAATGGAAATTGGTCAAATCAACACGATGAGTATTCATTTGCTTCATTGCTGTTCTGCAAACGATATGTAATTAATGGCAGGCTGTTTTGCCCTGTTTTGACATTTGTTTTACATTGAAATGAACGCAAGTTATGTAAATTATGTAACTTATTTTAATTAGTGGACTTAGTATAAGGTGGAAACCAAGAATCAATGCTGGTTGTGATTAATGGAGGTCAGAATGGAAATCGCTTCCTTTCGACATCGCTCCCTCCAGATGACCTTTTCTTGAGCATTTGTCCTGTTTTGCTTGCTCACACAGAGGTCTGGTCTTTACTAAGCATCTATTCTGATTTGTTATATATGACAATGAGCATTCATCATGATTTGCTTGAGGGGTGTGTACATGTCTTCCCATCAATGATTCAGGACCAAGGTGATCAAGAGTCTGGAAACCAAGCCTTACGAGGAACGATTGAGGGAGCTGAGTATGTTTAGCCTGGAAGAAAAGAAACCGAGAGGGAGCTATGAAAGCCTTTGTGGCGATCACATAGGGTCCCCGGACCTTTAACGGTCTATTGATCCCAGTGCCACCACTGTGCTCACTTCCCCGCTGCCGCCAACCCGTTACTCTCGGGTAAAACACTGAGTCCAGACAGTTGTTAAAAGTGAACCAAATAAACAAGTTTATTTTATAAGCATTAACAAGTTTATGGTTTCTCAGATAATATTCCTGTCAGTATCTTAACTTTAGTTTCTTTACCGGCCTATACCATCCTAATACCTTCTGATTGATTATCTCAACTGTCTGACTGACTCCTCTTAACAAATTCTCTCACATCAGACTAGCCCACAGACTTATCCTCTCTGTCTCTTCTAACTCCAGACTGTCTTCTCAACCATCCTAACTCCTCCCAAAACCTCTCTGTGCTTAAACCTTATACACAGTTAACTCCACCCCTTGGGTTCCCGTTGGTTAGTCATTTTACAACCAGTTAACCCTTTCCCTATGAACCCAGTATGATGTTACACATCTAGGAGGGCAAACACCACAGCCTTCTTCAAATATCTCAAGGGCTGTCACATGGAAGATGGATTAAGCTTGTGTTTTCTTGCTCTTCAGGTTGGGACAATAGGACTTGAACCAATGGAAATTCCAGCTAAACTCCAGGAAGAAATTTCTGACAGTATGAGGTGTTCGACAGTGGACTCCTCCGGAAGATTGTAGACTCTCCTTTTTTTGGAGGTTTTTCAGCAGAGGCTTAATGGGTTGCTGGCAGGGATGCTTTAGTTGAGATTCCTGCATTTCAGGGGGTTGGACTAGATGACCCCCAGGGTCCCTTCCAACCCTATAATTCTATTATTCATTAAACACACACTTTTCTGTGCATTTCCCTATCACTTTCCTAACTGCAAAAAGTTCATTTTTTATTTTAAAAAGTGGATTTGTTGCTCTAGGGAGGCAGAAAACTGTCATCCACCAAAATTCCCAGTACAGTACATGTTTGGATCTCTCCTGCAAAATAGTGACAGTCGGGGGGGGGGGGGAGAGTCCTGTCTGTCTCACTCAGCCACTGCCTTTTCTGAGTTCTTGGGATAATCCATCTTTATTTTAGTGGAGAGTGTAATTGAACAGCATGTTCTAGCTTTCATGCAGTACAGAGTGCTAAACTAAACTAAAAATATGGTACAGTATGTATCTCACTCTCCTCTCAAAATTGAAATTCTCTGCCAAGAACAACCAAATTCTGAATTTTGCAGACTGAGCTCTACTGATTCTTACTTTGGAAACTTTAATCCTAGCTTTGTATCCATAAGGACTAGAAACCTGCTCTCTCTCCTTTTAAAAAAAGAAGGCTTAGATTGTCAGGGAGGAAGCAAAATTGAGCACAATGTCCCATATTCTGTGCTCTCGTACAGCCACGGTGGGCACAAAAAGTGAGAGGGGAGAAGATTCATTTTTCAACTTAAAAAGTTGTGTTTGCCAATTGATAAGTGCCTGCCTTTGTCTAACTTTGAGAAACACCCACCCATTCTGTAAAAGAGAGAAGCCCCCAGTTTGCCACCTGCAAATCAGTTTTTAGGGCTCGTCTTTCCTGCGTTGCCAAAACCAGGGCATCAAAGCAATATGCTGACCTGCGGAATGGCGTTGGGGTGGCGGCGGGGAGCCTTGTAAGAAATAAGTCAAGGATTTTATGGGAACATGGGTAACACTTTTTAGATCTATTGACCACATAAATCTGAGAGGCATAAAACGCCAAGTCATTATAGAGCAGTGAATCATCTCTCTCTCTCGGGGAGCAGATGTTCTTGGAGGCTTCTGCCCAGTCTGGCTCACACAGTGACCTGATGGAGCATTATGAAGATTTGGCTGGCTCGAAAGGAAACTCTTTTTTTTTTTAAAGGATCAGCAAAGGTATATGTGTGCAAATGTACAATCAAAAGCCCAGTTTCTGTTCTTCTTGATCTGCAAGTTTGATCTGGGCAAACAAACTCGTCTGTAGAAGCCCAGTGCATCATTTTGGAGGCAAACAGTAAAAGGAACTAGCCATATTTATCATACGTGCGAACAGCTGCCTAAATGGGCAATCCTATGGCAACAGTTGTTGGCAGTTTAGGATGCTGTTGGCTCTCCAACCCTGGCTTAGTCAGATATATGCCAGGGTAATTTGTACAGCTGGGGCTCAGCTGGCTGAACAATCCAGCCATGGGCTTAGGCAGAGCAGCCACCCCACTACTGAATGGGTTTGGCTCTGGTGTAGCTTTATGCCAGCTTAATTTAAAGAGGCATGCTTTATACCAACTTCTTGTGCATTGAATTGCGTCCATGAATTGCGTCATGGATCTTCATGTGGTCAAAAGAGCACCATTCATATGTGCAGGTAAAAAAAGAGGAAGAAAACTCCTAAGGAGAAGACCCTTCCCCAAATCTCAGTAAGGACTGACCCCCATGCTCTGTGGGTACAGAAGGACACAGTGTGGTTTAAAGGAAACTCTTGTTTGTTAAACAAGCAGCTGCATAACTCATTGTAGCATATACTGCAAAGAGCACGTAGCCAAAAACCCGGTTTTGAAACAACATATTTGAGCCAGGGACTGGCAAGTAGACTCAGCCCAGGTCATGCAAAGCAAGGAAGTTTATGCTAGTTTGCTTGTTTTGCACAATCTGCAGCACAATCCGAACTGTGTTAATTTATAATCTACCCAGCAGTGTTCAGTTTTGTTTACTTCCGAGTAAGTGCCCATAGCAATACAGCTTTGTTCCTCCTTTGGTCTAGGTGTAAGATGTTGCACAGAGAAATGAAAGAGTCCTGTTGCTGTAACCTTCATTTCTGCATTACTGTTTAACTAGGCATTGCCCAACAAGCAGTGCTTTTTTTTACATGGGTGGCGCTGTGGGTTAAACCACTGTGCCGCTTGAACTTGCCAATCAAAAGGTCGGCAGTTCGAATTCCTTCGACAGGGTGAGCTCCCATTGTTTGGTCCCTGCTCCTGCCAACCTAGCAGTTCGAAAGCACACAGTGCAAGTAGATAAATAGGCACTGCTCTGGCGGGAAGGTAAACGGCATTTCCATGTGTTGCTCTGGTTTCACCAGAAGTGGCTTAGTCATGCTGGCCACATGACCTGGAAAAACTGTCTGCAGAAGTGGACAAACGCCAGCTCCCTCAGCCTGTAAAGCAAGATGAGCGCCGCAACCCCAGAGTCGTTCGCGATTGGACTTAATTGTCAGGTGTCCCTTTACCTTTACCTTTTACTAAAGGGTACATAATAAAAAAATTTCTTCCAGTAGCACCTTAAAGACCAACTAAGTTAGTTCTTGGTATGAGCTTTCGTGTGCATGCACACTTCTTCAGATACACATGCATGCACACGAAAGCTCATACCAAGAACTAACTTAGTTGGTCTTTAAGGTGCTACTGGAAGGATTTTTTTTATTTTGACTATGGCAGACCAACACGGCTACCTATCTGTAAAGGGTACATAGTACTGGCACCTCTTTTTGTTGTTAAAAAGTGTAACACTTACTGTAACAACTTCATGGTGAGTACCGGCCCCTATTTTTCTAGGGGGGAAAAAAAGCACTGCTGATAAGGGTTTGGAAGCTGAAGGTGGTATTCAACTACCATGTCCCATCAGAGCAAGGATCTGGGTACGAGAGTGGGAAAATGTTTCATTGCAGAAGGGGAAATACTTGCAGTGATGGAACAAGAGACTTAATTAGGGTTGTTATACGTCCGGAACTTCCCGGACATAGCCAGTATTTGGCCCTCTTAAGCCAAATAGGGGAATTTCCCAGGGGGAAATTGCTGGAATGTCCGGGACAATGTAGATTTTGATGAATTTCATTAAAAATAGCTCAAAAACTAATATTTTCTTTGAGATTTTTGCACACAAAAAAAGCCCAGCAACTTTTGTGTCCGGATTTTCACTTTTTGAAATATGGCAACCCCTTGCTTTGGTTAGATCCCACCCTTGTTGTCTGGGTTTTGTTTTTGCTCTAAATTAAAGCTGATACTTTCCATTATACTTACACAATGTGATCCCCAAAGCCGCATGAGATATAAACTGCCCTGGGGGAAATCCAAAGATGTATAAGTGATGCCAACAGAATCCTACTGGTGCAGGTGAGGCTGGAACAAGCAGAACATTTTATTTCTAACCGGTGCCCCGACAGATGGGAGGTTTTTGGCAAGCTTCCTTTCTGCTCGCAAGGGTACTTTGCCGTTCAGGTGGCAAATGAATTCAGCAACATAGGCAAGCGCTCCCTGGCTGTCCCAGGTGCTAGACACGACGTCACACTGGCAGAATATCTTGGCTCAGGAACAAGCAAAGAAGAAGAAGAAAAGAAGAAGGAGGAGGAATGTTCCTGTCTAGGGAAGAGATTTCTAGCGGTTTCTGCAACTTACACTTTTGGGGAGCGAAGAAGAGATTGGTGGCTCTGTAGGAACAGATGCTTCTTGCTGACCTTTGGATATCAGACACTTGGCACAATGTCAAGCACTTGGGTTGTACAGGAAAAATGATGGCCTGGATCCAGTCCTAGTCCTAGTTGCCAGCTGGCAACTCCAGATAAGGACAGGCACACTCAGCCTTGCCGTGACGGCTGAACTTTGAAGAGTGAGTTTCAGTTCTGCACGCGTGCTGGTAACTTGGAATGCAATCCAAATTTCTGCATTCTGGATGCCGAAGTTTTAAGATATGAGAAATTAGGAACCGCATAGAGGTAGAAGGAAGTCATTAAATAAATCAGGGAGTAAAACCAGAGATTAGGCATAGATAAGAAAGTAAGAGTAGCAAGGAGAAATCGAT
The DNA here is from genome assembly GCF_965112155.1 of Podarcis liolepis. NCBI lineage: Eukaryota > Metazoa > Chordata > Lepidosauria > Squamata > Lacertidae > Podarcis > Podarcis liolepis. Next base: position 11,165,258 of record NC_139560.1, read on the forward strand.
AAGGTGAAGATAAACAGACTTCTTACTGGGAATATATGTTTATAATGATGGTTCATATTTCTTAAAAAAACTGATAAGATTTTTCTTTTAACTTTCTATTTTTCCTATTTTTCTCCTCTTTTCTACTTTTCCTTTTCTTCTTTTCTATTTTCTTTTTGTGTAATTTTTTATTTCATAACGTAACAATGTGTTTTATTTACAGATAGGTAGCCGTGTTGGTCTGCCATAGTCAAAATAAAAAAGTTCCTTCCAGTAGCACCTTAAAGACCAACTAAGTTAGTTCTTGGTATGAGCTTTCGTGTGCATGCACACTTCTTCAGATAGTGTACTGGTATCTGAAGAAGTGTGCATGCACACAAAAGCTCATACCAAGAACTAAATGTGTTTTATTATGTGTAATTTTTAATGTGTAAATAAAGATTATTATTTTTTTTAAAAAGGAATGCAATCCTGAGCATATTTTACTCAGAAGCAAATCGCATGGAGGCTGAGGGAGGCTGCTTTCTAGTAAGTATGTTTAGAATCTGAGCAAGAGGCAGCAGAAGTGTACAAAAAATTTGCTTTTTTCCTCTCTCTCTCATGACACTAAAACTTTGGAGCATCCAGCGGAGCTGAATGCTGGAAGAGTGAGGGCAGAGAAAAGAAAGTGCTTTTTCACACAGCATTTTGTAAAGTGGCGGAATTCTTTCCCACAAAAGGTCACAGAATCATAGAGTTGGGAGGGACCCCATGGGTCATCTAGTCCAACCCCCTGCCATGCAAGAATAATGATGATGGCTACCAACTTCAATGGCTTTGAAAGGGGGTTAGATACATTTGTGGAAAATAAGGCGACCAGTGCCTACTTGCCATGATGGCTATTGTAGTGTTTGCCCGTTTGTTTGAAAATGTCTGTACAGGGGAGAGAGAAAGAGTTAAAATGTGGACCAATAGGAAAGCGGGAGGCGGAGCCTACCTGTTTATAAAAGGGCTTAGCCCGAGGTTTGGCTTGTGGGTAGTTGTTTGGTTGGTTGGTTGGGAAAAGGCAGTTGGAAAAGCAGTTGGCAGGCAGTTGAAAATAGAGAGACAGTTGGTGCAGTGGGTTCGAGTGTGAGGGAGGTAGAAGAGATAGAGACAGGATAAAATAAGACTAAGAAGGTAAAGAGTAGCAATGTTTGGAACATAGTGTCAACGTTTTCCCCTTTTTAAAGGGAAACTCCCTTATTCTGAATAGGATTCCTCGCAAGAAAAGGGAAAAGTTGACAGCTATGGTTTGGAATGCGGTTAAAGTTTGTTTGTGTCTACAATAAACTACACTCTTCTTTGTTAACTTGAGAACCTGACTGAGACTAAGTGATTTACCGGGGAGGACCTGGTTGGTGGCAGTGGATTAGTGGTGTATGGGTCAATAGTCTGTGAGACGACCAGGGGCTCCGTACGAACGCCACAAAATGTTCTGCCGCCACTTTTTGAGGCATTATGTTTCCAAATTACCGGTTGCTGGGAATCCCAGGAGATGAGATTGCCATTGGCTTCAGGTCCTACCTGTAGGCTTCCCATGGGTGTCTGGTTGGCCACAGCAACAACAAGGTGTTGAATCAAATGGCCTGGTCCAGCAGGTTCTTCTTATGTTCTTATGTTAATTGCAGCCTTTGGTCCCAACCCTGCACTCGGCTCTCACCTGTGGCTCCTAGATGCTGTCAGCATGCGGCAGTGGCTACACCCGGGAAACAGCTTTGACTGGCTGGCTAAACCAGGGGCTAGGGGCTGGACTGAGGAGGAATTGTGAGAGCCACCCACTCCTTTTTATGAACCTTTCCAAGGGCAGGAGGACAGTATTGATTTAGAACAGTGGTATGCAGAGGGACATAGTCTAGAGGGCGAAAGCTGGGAAATACTGGGTGAGAATAGCTAGAAGAGGGAATACCAGGAGAGGGACAGCTGGCAGATTCAGTGTCCTTGGACAGCATTCCTGACCCCCCCCTTCGCCTAAGACTAGATCAGGCACATCCAACAGGTAGATCATGGTCTACTGGTAGATTGTGGGGTGTTCCTGGTAGATCTATGGTCTCTCAGGGATCTCCCCCCCCAAAAAAAAAGAATAAAAAAGCTCAATAACTACTGTTTTGTAAAAAAAAAAAAGTTCAACCACTCTGGCTTCCTAAGAAATCTGAACAACTTTGCCTTTCCCAAAAAAGCTCAGCAACTTTTGCTTTCTAGCCAAAAAGTTGACCATCAGATTAAGGTCCACTATTTGACTGCGGATTCAGGACCCTAAACTGTGTTTTATATAATCGACTTTTGATTATGTTCTGTGTATATCGCAATGCTCATTCAGTTTCATTCATTCGTTCATATATTCCATTTCCTTCATTCATTTGCTTCCTAAAAAAAGCTGAACAACTTTGGCTTCCCAGAAAAAGTCCAACAACTTTGATCCATCCAACGACAATGGGTAGATCACTGCTAGTTTTTTTACACTGTGAGTAGATCGCAGCCTCTTGGGAGTTGGACTAGGTGGAATTTGAGAGTGATAGAACAGAAAGTACAGTGGCAACAAGATCAGATTACCCAACGTAGGAGTGACGTAGATTAATTGGGGACAGAAGGGGGGAACATGTACTGGGAGCAATGCCATTTCTAGAGAGATATGCATTCCTTTATCTGTGGCTGTGATTATTAAAGAAACTAGCTGGTAAGGGACACGGGTGGCGCTGTGGTCTAAACCACAGAGCCTAGGGCTTGCTGATCAGAAGGTTGGCAGTTCAAATCCCCGTGACGGGGTGAGCTCCTGTTGTTTGATCCCAGCTCCTGCCAACCTAGCAGTTTGAAAGCATGTCAAAGTACAAGTAGATAAATAGGTACCACTCTGGCGGGAAGGTAAACGGCGTTTCCGTGCGCTGCTCTGGTTTGCCAGAAGCGGCTTAGTCATGCTGGGCACATGACCCGGAAGCTGTCTGTGGACAAACGCCAGCTCCCTCGGCCTATAGAGCGAGATGAGCACCTCAACCCCAGAGTCGTCTGCGAGTGAAGGTCAGGGGTACCTTCACCTTTAACTGGTAAGAACGCCCCTTTCTTTTGATCTGCTTATATACTGCCACCAAGGGAGGGATCCCATTCCCCGAAGCCTGACACCAGGTGAGGGTAGCCGATGGGTCTCAAAGCCTCGGTGACTTAGGGACCTTTCCCCTGAATGCAAGACAGGCTCCGGCGGATTGAAGGGACAAGACCAAGAACATGCATGTCCCTTTAAAAAAGGGAAGATATGCAACTGAACAAGGCTAACCATGCCTGATGGCCTCTGGGCTTCACAGAATGCTAGGGGCAACTGAGGGTGCATTTCACTACTGTGGTGTTAGAGGGTTACCCCGTTCTCCAATGACTCCTTGTGGCCGCTACATTGCTACATTTTTAACCTGCAGATACATATCAGCATCTGATTAAAACTCTTGTTTTATCTCTTTGTCTCTTAAAGGGGCGCATTTCAAAGATGGCTCCATGTCGGAGATTTAAAGTCTCTGAGAGTCTTTCCTGGGCGGACATTTCTCTCTCTCTCCCCCTCCCCTCTGCCAGCCCATTTTATGGGATTTGTAATAAAATACTCTAAATGGCTTACTTAACGGGTCAACCTTTTTTTCTCTTCCCTGGTATAATATCGAAACTGCAATTCCCAGCACATTTCAATACACCAAGAGGGAATAGTAGAAATTTACAGCTAATGAAATATTGAGGAGGGCGATTACCTAATCTGCTCCTGGGGACTTGGCAGCCAGGCACACGATAGCTGAGTGCTGTGCTGTCACTGGAGTTTTTCGGGGTATAAAAACTTGCAACCTTTTGTTGCAGCGTGGAGCCCTGCAGTTCAGGGTTCCAGGGGCTCCGCTCCATCCCTCCTCCCCAGTTTTATGTCTCCGTCACAGCAGTCAGCAATCTGTGAACCCTGGAAACATTTAGGGACCCACCAGACACTTCCTGTTTGTGTGTGTGTGTGTGTTCTGCAATAACTGAATATTGTAGCAGCTCAGCTTGGTAGAGCATGAGATTCTTAATCTCCTTGTCATGGATTCGAGCACCACATAGGGCAAAAGATTCATGCATTAATAACAATAATAATTTTATTATTAATAGCCTGCCCATCTGTCTGGGTTTCCCCAGCCACTCTGGGAGGCATCTGGCTGATATAAAAACATAATAAAATGTCAAACATTCGGGGGGTTGGACTAGATGACCCTCGTGGTCCCTTCCAACTCTAGAGTTCTATGATTCTATGAATTGATGCAATAATAGTGCTTAAGTGGTGGGTTTATACTGGATCTTCCTGCTTCATTAGTCATTCCGTGATGCTTCCCAGTGCTGCTGTATTATTGCCAGTGATTTTTCAAGAAAAAGAGATGTCGGAACTCACCACGAACGCCTCCCATGTTTTCTTATAATGGCAATGGCATCCACCTGAGAGGTGCTGGAACTGAGTTTCGGTGAAATCCGGCTAAAAAAAAGTCCCGATTATTGCCATCTGGAGGGGGTCTTTTGCCCTATAGTGCAACAAAAGCCGGTGTATGGGAACTGCACCCAGAAGACCAAAAGCTGTATTGAGGAGTTAGTGATATAACATGGAGCTCTCCCTGTCTCTGTTCCTTCCCCTTCCCACACTCTTGTTAAGTTTTTGGATGGTGTGAGAACAGCCTTCAATGTCCTGAGAACGTTGGGAGGAGGTGAAGACCCCACATAGCTGCCTTAATCAGCTGTAGAGGATAATGCTGGCTACCTTCTTTGATGTTGGACATTGTTTTGGGAAAGTGAGGCATTGGGAGGGGGTGGCTATTGGAGGATCTGCACGTAGCCAGTCTTGGAAGCCACACAGGCTATCTGTAAAATCGGACGGTTTGGGCAGAGTTTCTTTGAAGCTCGTGCACGGACTGATCGGCCGCAGGACCGTGCAAATTGAGGCTACTGGGGGAGTTGCTTCGCTGCTTCTTGAGGACTTCCAAGTGGCAGATTGAAGTGCTTGCTTGGTATGTACGTATTGCCTGCTGTTTGGGAACAAAACCTTTAATCTTCTCACCCATTTGTGTATTTTGTATTGCTTCTGAATCTCATTTAAAAGAACCACGTTGCCAAGCAATGGAGGAGGACTGGAAAAAATTTAAGAATTATTTGCAAAAATTTTATAAGTTATATGAACTATAAAATGACGCATAATTTGAAATGCTAGCCCCAGCAATGAGAGTGCAATATTTATGAAATTGGATAACAACATTGAAGGGATCAAAGTTTAAATGTTAAAAAGGATAATACATTTTGTTTTTAGAGTAAATGGACAATAAGGGATTTAAACTTAAATTGCAATTGAAAGTACCAAAGAAACACATGAAACAAGGTTACAATTTGCTGATAAATTTATTATTAAGAATGCATTGTGCGGGAGATGCGGGGAAGTTCGATAGAAAGTTGAAATAAGCTGTTGAAGGGTTATGATCTTTTCTATTTTCTTTTTATGGTTTTCTTTTTCTTTTTTCTTCTTCTGTTTTCTGTCTGTGCCTGAAAAAATGCAATAAAAACTATTTAAAAAAAAATAAAAATAAAAGAACCACGTTGCCTTTGGCAAGACGGCCAGACAACCTCCCCACCCTGCCACGAACATTTGTGGGATGAAGATTCAGGATAGATGAAGGAATGTTCTTCTTTAATCAGTACATACTTAAACTATGGAACTCACTCTCAGAGGAAACAGCGGTGGTCAACAACTTAGATGGCTTTAGAATAGGGATGTCCAACTCCCAAGAGACTGCGATCTACTCTCACTATGACAAAACTGCCCGTGATCTACCCATTGGATTGACCAAAGTTGTTGAGCTTAATTGCTAAAAACTGGAAAAAAGAAACTGCGCCAACAAAAAAGGAATGGCAAGACAAACTGTGTTTGTATATTGAATCTTTCAATATACAAAGAGTATATTGAACTGGGTAGATTAACAGAGGCAATTAGAGATCACACTAGACAAGAGTTTCAAAAAGCACAGGGGAAATGCAGAGAACACTTCACAAAGCAGTGTCCTAAAATACAAGACATGTTTTGATTAATGTCTGCAGGAGACTTTGTGGATATTTAAGTTATAATTACAAAAATCTTAACAATTATTCATAAAGGAAACAGCTTATAAGAAGTAAATAAGGAGGCCAGATACAGGATAAAGGAAGTCTTTTATTTGGTTGTTTGTATTGTTGTATGTTATGCTTATTTTATTTCTGTATTGGGGTGGGGGTGGATCAACCAGGATCACATGATCAACTAAGATCAACCAGGGTCGCCCCACAATCGACCAGTAGATTACAACCAACTTGTTGGACATGCCTGCTTTGGAAGATGATGAAACCAGTGGAGGACAAGGCTCCCAATGACTACTACCCATGAGAGCTGCCTGTGGGAGACAGTAATGCTTCTGAAGACCAGCTGCTAGAAGCCACAGGAGAGGATAGTGCCCTCGTGCTTTCAGGCTTCCCATCTGGTTGACCACTGCGGGAACAAGGTGCTGGACTAGATGGGCCACTGGCCTGATCCAGCCACTGGCCTGATCTTCTTATACTCTCAAGATGTGCTCACAATGTGCATGTTCAGCATTGAGGAGAAACCACTGCTCTGCCAGTCAGGATCCCTGATTGTCCAGGATTCCCACACAGGTGGGGGAGCACTCTGTGCATGCCTGTGTCCCTGTCTGCATATTGGACCCTTCTCAGTTGCAGGGCTGTCCATGTTTCCTGTTGTGAACATTACTAGAGGGACACAGGGGCAATTATCAGCAGCATCCACAATGTGCAGGCAATACAGGAACCAACTATTATATGAGTTTATGCAGGGGATTCCCCAACCTGATGCCTTCCAGATGTTCTGGTGGCTGCACAACTCTGCCAGCTAGCAGTAATGGGAGTTGCAGTTCAAAACATCTTGAGAGCACCAGGTTGGAGAAGAGTTATTCAAGGAGAGGGATGACGTCACTGCAGGAACTGGGGAGAAAGACAGCAATGCGCTCTTAATTACATCTTGTCATCTAGGCTTGATGGTTCCTTCCTGTTCTTCCCTCTGAAAGTCTTAGTCTAACTTATTTTTCTTTTTAAAAAAACTTTCTAATGATAGAGACCATCCATGACCTATCTAGTTCGTGATGCGCAGCCTGCAATTTCCTGGTTTTAATTTTCTTCTCCTTGCTTCTGCGGAGGCCAGTTGCTATAACCAGTGGCACAATTATAGTTAATGGGTTCTCCCCCCCTCCTTCTTGACCAGGAAACACATTCTTTTCAAACTGCTGCCCCCTCACCTTCAACCATCTTTCCAGGACCGTGTGCCATTGTTGTGTGAAAGTTAGACTCCAGTATGCTGGTGAAGTCTTTGTCCATGGAATTTTCTTGGCAGGGATACTGGAGTGGCTTGCTAGTTCCTGCTCCAGGTGGATCACGTTTGGTCAAAACTCTCCACTATGACCTGTCTATCTTGGGTGCCCTGCTCGGCATAGTTCATAGCTTCTCTGAGTTATTCAAGCCCCTTCGCCATGGCAAGGCAGTGATCCATGATGACCAGAGCACGCCAGGCACCCCTGTCTTGAATAATGAATAGGCATTGCCTAATGAGGAAAAAAAAATGAAAAGTTAATGGGACGGTCAAACACAATTGGCTTCCTTCCTCTTTGCCTCTGAAAGGTTTCTAAGGGGAGGTGGGGACCAAACTCAGAGATCACACTTCATCAAAGTCCAATTCTCCCTCCCTCAGCAAATTTTCAACCCCATTGAAACTGTGGTCCTTTTTCAGCTGGGCAATGACTGGATGAGAGCGACCCAAATGAGGAGTCTGTGAGCAGGGACTGCTACATTTTGGGTTCCTGTTTACTAGCCCTGCTTCAGAGAAAGTGGTGATGTAACAACCAATATCTGTTTCCATGGGAATTGGGAATAAAGCCCAAAGTTGATACTGATCAAGTTTAGCAGTGATAATTCCACAAGTCTAATGTCTCTGAGAGATGATGGTGCAATCCCTAACCTATTGCCAGTGCTCAAGATCTACCTCTTATTTTGTTTTGATGGTGTTGTTGTTGTTTAGTCGTTTAGTCATGTCCGACTCTTCGTGACCCCCTGGACCAGAGCACGCCAGGAACTTCTGTCTTCCACTGCCTCCCGCAGTTTGGTCAAACTCATGCTGGTAGCTTTGAGAACACTGTCCAACCATCTCATCCTCTGTCGTCCCCTTCTCCTTGTGCCCTCAATCTTTCCCAACATCAGGGTCTTTTCCAGGGAGTCTTCTCTTCCCATGAGGTAGCCAAAGTCTTGGAGCTTCAGCCTCAGGATCTGTCCTTCCAGTGAGCACTCAGGGCTGATTTCCTTAAGAATGGATCGGTTTGATCTTCTTGCAGTCCATGGGACTCTCAAGAGTCTCCTCCAGCACCAGAATTCAAAAGCATCAATTTTTCGGTGATCAGCCTTCTTTATGGTCTAGCTCTCACTTCCATACACAACTACTGGGAAAACCATAGCTTTAACTATACTGACCTTTGTTGGCAAGGTGATGTCTCTGCTTTTTAAGATGCTGTCTAGGTTTGTCATTGCTTTTCTCCCAAGAAGCAAGCATCTTTTAATTTTGTGACTGCTGTCATCATCTGCAGTGATCATGGAGCCCAAGAAAGTAAAATCTCTCACTGCCTCCATTTCTTCCCCTTCTATTTGCCAGGAGGTGATGGGACCAGTGGCCATGATCTTAGTTTTTTTGATGTTGAGCTTCAGACCACTCTTGGAAATAGTATATACCAGGAGGACCTTTGGGGGTGGCCTGGCCAAGCTCTTCTCATCTTATGTTCTTAGAAGATGATACATTGGCTGTAATCTAAGAGCATCAGAGTATCTGGAAAGCCAAATTATTATTGGCATTGACATATCAGTTGAGCTCCTGCTGGCTGGCTGCTGGCCAATCAGCTGGCTTTCCCAGTCTCTCTGCTACTGTTGGTTTGAGGCAGCCCTTTGTGGCAAGTTACATTGTTGGAGAGATTCCCTGATATGCCTGATTTGTCGCAGGAGCATTACTGCCATCAGAGCTGAGCTGGCTTGGATTTATTGATCTTTCAGTCAAGGACTCAGCAAGCCTCTGCTCCAGTGCTGCAGCCAGTCAAATAATTTCCCACTTGCTTAGACCTCTGGATTATTTTTTGTATCTTTCCCCCCCAAACTTTTCCATGCTACAGCAAGAGTTTTGAAATGTTGTTGGGCGTTTCTCGATAAATATATATATATTATTATTATTAATTATTGGCACACGATAGAGTAAGCTCCTGTTGCTCTATCCCAGCTCCTGCCAACCTAGCAATTTGATAGCACACCAGTGCAAGTAGATAAATAGCTATCACTGTGGTGGGAAGGTAAATGGCGTTTCTGTGTGCTCTGGCACTCGTCACGGTGTCCTGTTGCACCAGAAGTAGTTTAGTCCTGCTGGCCACATGACCCAGAAAGCTGTCTGTGGACGAACACCGGCTCCCTCGGCCTGAAAAGCGAGGTGAGCACCGCAACCACATATTCGCCTCTGACTGGACTTAACCGTCTAGGGGTCCTTTGTCTTATTATTGCACCACAAATTTCAAAAGCAGTTCTAGGTTACAACAGATCAGCAGCCATCTTGCATTGTTATGAGGTAAAGGTAAAGGGACCCCTGACCATTAGGTCCAGTCGTGGCCGACTCTGGGGTTGTGGCGCTTATCTCGCTTTATTGATCGAGGGAGCCGGCGTACAGCTTCCGGGTCATGTGGCCAGCATGACTAAGCCACTTCTGGCGAACCAGAGCAGCGCACGGAAATGCCATTTACCTTTCCGCTGGAGCGGTACCTATTTATCTACTTGCACTTTAATGTGCTTTTGAACTGCTAGGTTGGCAGGAGCAGGGACCGAGCAACAGGAGCTCACCACGTCGCGGGGATTCGAACCACTGATCTTCGGATCGGCAAGTCCTAGGCTCTGTGGTTTAACCCACAGCGCCACCCGCATCCCCATTGTTATATATTTCGCACTCCAGTATCCCGCCATTGTCAGAAGCCTTGTTCTACGGAATGCTGCATCTAGCATTGAAAATAGATTCTATTTCCGGGCATTGGCCTGGCAAAGTGGGCCTTCAATTAGGGACCTTCACACAGGTGGAAAAAAGCAATAAGAGGTTTTCCAGTGCAGTGAGCACTTCAATTTCATGGGCTGCTTTCACAAGGGAAAGTTATAAGCCAGAGCTGTCGAGTAATATTGCCCAGGGCTCATATCAGTCTTCCCAGAGATCCCTGAACTACCCTTTGTTAGCCCTTTCAAATCTAACAAATATTACTCAACCAACTTCAGTGCTGGAGACTTAGTAGCCTACGGCATTTGCCAACATGAAACTATTCGCTCCTTTCCCCAATTTCCCCTCTAAATTAGGCTGAAAACAATGGTAAATAAACAAACAGTAGGATGGACAGTTCCACTTCAGACTGCAGGTGGGGGAATTATGTTTTTGAACGCTCCTCTGATTTGAAAAAACAGTCCCAAAAAACAGATGAACAGTAGCTCCTGACAAGTAGAAGAGGAGGGAGCAAGTTCAGCTCTGTTTTCCCCACTGATGTGCTACCTTTATGCCTGTAGGGAGTTGGGGGGGGGGGGGTATTTTAAGAAACAACAACCCAGGGAGAATTCAAAAATGGTATTCTGTCACCTGTATCAGAAGTGGAGCAATCCACTTTCTCATCTCAACCTGATTGGGAATGTATTCATTTCTTTGAATTTATTTATTGCTTAATGCTGTAGTTTCTAAGCTGCGTACAATAGGGATACAGCATGCATCGTGAAATCAGTTAAGATTAACCATAGTAAAAAGGTAAAGGGACCCCTGACCATTAAGTCCAGTCGCGAATGACTCTGGGGTTGCGGCGCTCATCTCTCTTTACTGGCCGAGGGAGCCGGCGTTTGTCCGCAGACAGTTTTTCTGGGTCATGTGGCCAGCATGAGTAAGCTGCTTCTGGCAAACCAGAGCAGTGCACGGAAATGTCATTTACCTTCCTGCCAGAATGGTACCTATTTATCTACTTGCACTTTGATGTGCTTTCGAACTGCTAGGCTGGCAGGAGCAGGGATTGAGCAATGGGAGCTCACCCCGTCGCGAGGATTCGAACCGCCGACCTTCTGATCAGCAAGTCCCAGGCTCTGATCAGCAAGACCCACAGCGCCACCCATGTCCCATTAACCATAGTATCAGGGGGGAAAACTCACTTAAAATACAAAGTTAGTAATAGGGCATCTCTTACAGGGGATGTGCAAAGACATATAGGGAGCCTGCAGGATCAGACCCATGGCCCGTCTACTCCAGCCTCCTTTCCTCACAGTGGCCAACCAGATGCCTGTGGGACTCGACAAGCAGGACTCGAACACAGAATCACTCTCCCCTTCTGCTGTTTCCAGCAACTGATATTCAGAAGCATTGCTGTCTCAGACTGAGCAGAGCCATTCTGACTAGTAGCCATTGTTATCTTTATCCTACATAAATTTTTCCAGTCCTCTTTTTAAGTCTTCCAAGTTGGTGGCCTCCTGCAGAAGCGAGTTCCATAGTTGAATCTTTTGCTGCATGCACAAGCTTTGAGTTTGGCAGAAGTCTTCAGCGGACGAATGAGCTCCATGATATTCCATAAAGATACTGCACGCTCCAAGCCCATAAAAGCCAATTGTCTTGCCTCTGTTGCATCTTCCGACTTTCATTTCTTATGTTCTGAATTTTTGTTTGTCTTCCGTCTCTTCTGAGGATATCAGCAGGGGGTTAATGTGATTCTTCTACAGAGTTGGGCTTCCTTAATTAAAACTACAACAACAGCCCCAAAGATGAACTGGTTGTCTTTTCCTTGCCTGTGTGACTGTACTTATTATTTTCTAGCTCCTGCTGTTATCTCCAGCAATCAGATCCAAGAAGATGATCTGATGCTGTATTTGCATCCGGACAATACTTCAGGGAGACTGTTTTTCTTTTGTCAGGACGAGGGGAGGGGAGGCTCTCTAGGCTGATTCATACTTGCATTTTGAGCACTGCAACATCACAGTTCTTTTTGCTCATTTAGCGGTTCGGTTGGAGTTCTAGCACATTGCAAGAAAAGTGAAAATGTGCCTCCTTGCCCACCCACAATGCATTGGGGAGGGGGATAATAATTGGGTGCTGTTCAGTCCTAGCCCTGCTTGTTAGTTTCTGTTTGCCACTGTGCAGTGCCCTTGGAGTCACAAGACTCTTTTTTGCATTCCAGAGACATTCCAGACTGTTGGAAGTCTCATGGAAGATGGATGTGACGTTACTGGTTTCCTGTTCCTTTGTTGTTCAGTTGCTCTCTGCTTTCACAGAGAGTGGATGTTTCTTTTCTGTCTGCGTAGCTAGAAATAAAACTCTTAGTGATGTAGCTCATAAATCTCATCACTTCTGCTGCTTTGAAACTCTGCTGAATGGGAACGTGCTTGGAGTCTTATCAGAGGCTCAGGTCGTTAATTATCATCGGAGGAGATAACGAAGGCTTGACCGGAGGAGTCGCTCAGTCGAACGCAGGTTCTGACACTGCTTAGATCCACATGATTTCCAGCAACTGACATTCGGACTTGCACATTGCCGGAGAACAGCATGCGTAGAAGAACGTCATTGTGGCTAGATGTCATAGGTGCCAACCTGGGGCCCTGGGTGCCTGAGCACCCACAAAATTCCCCAGGAAGGGGCCGGGCACCCACAAATTTTGATGCCAGGGCCATGCATGCTGCATGGCATCCACGGCCTTGGGCACTCACGGTTGTGGGGCCAAGATGGCACTCCTGCTAAATGCCATGTTGCAGACAACATGGCCAGAGTGGACCACAGATTTCCCAGCCCTGGTCTAGGGATATTGGTACCTCAGTCCTCAATATCTAAGTGAATTATGTACAGTGGTACCTCGGGTTACAAACACCTCGGTTTACAAACACTTCGGGTTACAGACTCTGCTAACTGTATATATATGTAGAGATAGAGATAGAGAGAAAGAATATTTCAATTGAAAAAAATAAACTGGAAATAAAAAAGTGAATAACCAATAAAATATAATGAAGTAAAAAAGTATATTACAGTGGTACCTCGGGTTACATATGCTTCAGGTTGTAGACTCCGCTAACCCGGAAGTAGTACCTTGGGTTAAGAACTTTACCTCAGGATGAGAACAGAAATTGCACGGTGGCGGTGTGGCGGCAGTGGGAGGCCCCATTAGCTAAAGTAGTACCTCACGTTAAGAACTGTTTCCAGTTAAGAACGGACCTCCAGAATGAATTAAGTTCGTAACCAGAGGTACCACTGTAAATATATATATATATAGAGAGAGAGAGAGAGAATATTTCAATTGAACAAAATAAAATGTAAATAAAAAGCGAATAACCAATAAAATATAATGAAGTAAAAAAGTATATTATATCACTATATATGCAAAATTCCATATGTGCTTGTCTAGTACAGTCATACCTCATGTTACCTTTGCTTCATGTTACGTTCTTTCTGGTTATGTCCCGCGGGTTACTTCTGGGTTTTGCCGCTCGCGCATGTGCAGAAGCGCAAAATGACGTCACGCACATGCGCAGAAGCGGCGAATCACAACCTGCATGTGTGCAGATGTGGCGCTGCGGGTTGCACTCTTTTCATGTTGCGAACTGGCCTCCGGAACGGATCCCGTTCGCAACCAGAGGTACCACTGTATATAGGTATATAAAACGTTATTATTATCGAAATACATATATGATTATTTATAACCTACTATATTTTTTATGAATGCATTCCAAGAATCGCTTAACTTGTCTGTGCAAAGTCTACATCTATAAGCAATCTGTTCATAAACTTCAAGTGTTGTCATAACCTCAATCCATTGATTGAAGAGGACCACAGATTTATCTTTCTAGTGCATCAGTATAGTCTTTTGACCATAGTAAAGGCATGAAGGATCCATTTATGTTATCCATTTGTCAGATTCCATATTGTATGTATGTAATTCAGAAGAATATTTTCCTCTGAGATGTTTAACTTTTTCTGCACAGTCATTTTAACAGAATCCAATACTTTCTCCCAAAACTTAGTAAGTGAAGGACGTTGTAAAAACATGTATTTCAAAGAACTTTCAAAGAAGCATTATCCTCATTATATCTCCAACCATATGCTGCCTTAGACAGTCCTTTTCTATATAAACATAATGGAATCCAGTAAATTCTAAATATTATTTTCTGTTGTAGAGGTCATAATTTAAGATCCATAGATGCCTTTGTTAAAGAAGCTAAAACACTTTCCCACTGTCTACTTAACAAAGGAACCTCCAATTCTTTGTTCCTCTCATTTCTTAAAATCTGCCAATTGAATTGATTCGTTGATACCAGATATCTATAACAAGTAATCGTAGGCTTTTTAGTTTCAAAAGATTTGACCAATTGTTGCAATATCTCTGATATCTCAGAAGCTGTAAAAGCTGCCAGTCTAAACAAAGTAAATGTTGCAACTGCAAATTGGGCTTCATTCGATAGATGATATTTATCTCTTAAGGCAATGTACAGTTGTACCTTGGAAGTCAAACAGAATCCTTTCCAGAAGTCCATTCTACTTCCAAAATTTTCAGAAACCAAGGCACGGCTTCCGATTGGCTGCAGGAAGCTCCAAAGAACGTTTGCAAACTGAAACACTCACTTCAGGGTTTGCGGCGTTCGGGAACCAAAACCATAGCTGTCAACTTACAGATTTAAAAATAAGGGACCAGCAGCCTCGAAAATAAGGGATCAGCAGCCAAAATAAGGGATTTTAGTCAACCAGCTGAAATACGAAGTTAAAAGGGACCAGATAATTTGGGAGAGCAGCGCCGCTTTTTAGCCCTTCGTTTCCAGAGGTTGCTGCTCAAGAGACACCAGCTGATGAAACACTGCAATTAAATAACTACAAGCAGCATCCACTTTTCGCGCAAAACGAAGTCCAAGCTATGAAGATGCTGCTGCAGTTCTGTATCTTTTCTCTCGTGCTCCATCTGCAGCTCTCAGTTCCATCAGGCGGGGCGGGAGGAAGAGAGGGAGAAAAAAAATAGTGCCCAAAGTAAACCCGCAGATCAGACTATCTATGCTAATCTACCACTACAAATCTATGGGAGAAGCGCTTGTGGTCCTTCCTCCGCTTTCCTCCTCTATGGTTAGCCCTTGGAACACCTGCCCATGCCTCCTCTGCCTCCTCCTCCTCTCTCTGAACTGCTTTCTCTATGGTTGCCTTCACTCTCCTCTCAAGGCTCCTCAGTCCCGGTGGGGAGGGGCTCCCAGGGGCTGAGGCTGGTGAGAGGAGGCCGGAGGGGGACGAGCTGGGCAGCCAAGCAACACAGTTGGAGTCTCCCTCCTCCCTGGCCGGCAGGGAGGGAGGGAGGGAGGGAGAGGAGCTGCTTCCTTTGAAACCCGGGAAATTTAAGGGACATCATCAATAAGGGACAGCAGCGGGACACGGCACTGGGATAAGGGAGTTTTCCGCCAAGTAAGGGACGGTTGACAGCTATGACCAAAACAGACAGCGTTTGGGATCCAAGGTATGACTGTACATGTAAAATTCATCTGCCTCACCTACCAGTTGGTTCGAAGTCAGTATACCTGCTTCCATCCAGTTTTTCCACAGTAGCATCTTTTTTTAAAAAAATAAATAAATTAAAATTGAGTTTCCACAAAGTCAATTTAGCAACTAAGTGAACTTGACTTTTATGAAGATGCATCCCCACTGTCCTGTATTTGTCCATCCTTTCTCTCATCTCCTTCCACCATTGGATTGTTCTTGAGGCTGCTTTCCAAATTGGAAGGCAGTCAAAGTAGCAATTAACATGTCATAGGGTTTCATTTTTCCCCGAGGAAATTTCCTTTCTCACATATTGTTCTTGGCTGGAGACGTTCAGAACACTTTTCTCTTTTGCATATTACTGCCCTTTCCTTTGGGATCAGGTGCTTTCTCAAGTACATTTATCCATTAAATTGCACACATATGACCCAAATACATGTCCTGTACATTAGTAACTCCCACTGATGGCAGTGGGTCTAATTTCTGAGCAGGCATGTATAAGATTGTACTGTGGTTCATGTAGCAGAAATTGATGCATCCAAGAGTATTAAAAGAACTGGCAGATGTGATCTCAGAACCACTGGCAGTCATCTTTGAGAATTCCTGGAGAACAGGCGAAGTCCCGGCAGACTGGAGGAGGGCAAATGTTGTCCCTATTTTCAAAAAGGGGAAAAGAGAGGACCCAAATAATTATCGCCCAGTCAGTCTGACATCAATACCAGGGAAGATTCTGGAGCAGATCATTAAGCAAACAGTCTGTGAGCACCTAGAAAGGAATGCTGTGATCACCAATAGTCAGCATGGATTTCTGAAAAATAAGTCATGTCAGACTAACCTGATCTCGTTTTTTGACAGAATTACAAGCCTGGTAGATGAAGGCAACACAGTGGATATAGCCTACCTTGATTTCAGCAAGGCATTTGACAAGGTGCCCCATGATATTCTTGTAAAGAAGCTGGTAAAATGCGGTCTTGACTATGCTACCACTCAGTGGATTTGTAACTGGCTGACTGACCGAACCCAAAGGGTGCTCGTCAATGGTTCCTCTTCATCCTGGAGAAGAGTGACTAGTGGGGTGCCACAGGGTTCTGTCTTGGGCCCAGTCTTATTCAACATCTTTATCAACGACTTGGATGATGGACTCAAGGGCATCCTGATCAAATTTGCAGATGACACCAAACTGGGAGGGGTGGCTAACACCCCAGAGGACAGGATCACACTTCAAAACGACCTTGACAGATTAGAGAACTAGGCCAAAACAAACAAGATGAATTTTAACAGGGAGAAATGTAAAGTATTGCACTTGGGCAAAAAAAATGAGAGGCACAAATACAAGATGGGTGACACCTGGCTTGAGAGCAGTACATGTGAAAAGGATCTAGGAGTCTTGGTTGACCACAAACTTGACATGAGCCAACAGTGTGCAGCTAAAAAAAGCCAATGCAATTCTGTGCTGCATCAATAGGAGTATAGCATCTAGATCAAGGGAAGTAATAGTGCCACTGTATTCTGCTCTGGTCAGACCTCACCTGGAGTACTGTGTCCAGTTCTGGGCACCACAATTCAAGAAGGACACTGACAAACTGGAACGTGTCGAGAGGAGGGCAACCAAAATGGTCAAAGGCCTGGAAACGATGCCTTATGAGGAACGGCTAAGGGAGCTGGGCATGTTTAGCCTGGAGAAGAGGAGGTTAAGGGGTGATATGATAGCCATGTTCAAATATATAAAAGGATGTCACATAGAGGAGGGAGAAAGGTTGTTTTCTGCTGCTCCAGAGAAGCGGACACGGAACAATGGATCCAAACTACAAGAAAGAAGATTCCACTTAAACATTAGGAAGAACTTCCTGACAGTAAGAGCTGTTCGGCAGTGGAATTTGCTGCCAAGGAGTGTGGTGGAGTCTCCTACTTTGGAGGTCTTTAAGCAGAGGCTTGACAACCATATGTCAGGAGTGCTCTGATGGTGTTTCCTGCTTGGCAGGGGGTTGGACTCGATGGCCCTTGTGGTCTCTTCCAACTCTATGATTCTAAGAAAATAAGGCAGCCACGCTAAGCAGGCTTACTACAGGGTAAGTTATTCTCAGGATGCCTCTCTACAATTCCACAGGAGAATATAAGGCTTCTCTAGAGTAAGTACACTTACAGCTCCGATTAGCCAAATTGGTGGCACGAGTTGAGCTGGTGGAACGCCAGCCTTTAATCTCATGTGGGGTTTTTTTTTGCGCGAGGAAAAGCAGATGTTCTTTGACAAAATGATAAAATAATGGTTTCTCTGGGACTTGACAGTACAAATCTCCCTTAAGTTGTGCAGAAATCTACAGCTGATCCATTCATATCTGCCGAAAACACTGGGTCTCCAAGGCCCCCAGAATGAAAAGGCAGTTTTTTTAAATACAGCCTTGCTATTGCTTAGCCAAATTCTCGTGCAAATGTCAGAGCTAGCTTGGACCTGATACATTGCAAAACATCTTCCTGGTGTGCCAAACATTGCAGGAAAAGAGACAGGTGTCACTGAATTCCATATAGTTCAGCCGAAAAGCTAGTCCTTCAGGGCAGTATTCTGGACATGCATGTCTACTCTGAAGGAAGTCCTATTGAGTTTGAAAGGACTTACTTCCAGGTATTTGGGAGGCTGATCCGAACCTCCCTTTTAAAGAAATTTCTTGATGGGTAGCTCTGTTAGCCTTTTGCAGCAAAGAGCAACAGCAGGACCTTGTGGCATTTTAAAGACGAGCAAATTTATTGTGCCGTAAGCTTTTGGCAGTCCAGTTTATCAGCGTTAGTGTTATGCTGAGTTACAGGTGTGCATGTTTTTTTTTGGGGGGGGGGTTGGTGGCAGGAGAAGGGGGTTGTAAACTGCAAGGTCAGAGGGAAATGGAATGCAGAGAAATGCAGGCAAAGATAATTACCGTATTTTTCCATGTATAAGACGATGCTTTTTGCTATTCTAAAGGCAAAAATTGGGTGTCGTCTTATACACGGCTAGTGAATGCAGAGGGGGGAGGTGCGATTAATGGCAGCAGCAAGCAGGAGATTGGCAGCGGCGATTGGGTGGGTGATTGGTGGCTGTGGCAAGGCAGGCAGGTGATTGGCTGCAACAAGTGGGCGGGTCGGCTGTTGGTGGCGGCGAGCAGGCAGACAATTGGCAGCTGCGGCGAGGTGTGCGTTTGGCAGTGGCTGTGGCAAGTGATTGGCAGTGGTGGGCAGGCAGGTGAGCAATTGGCGGAAGTGACCTCCCCCACCCCCACCCCAATGCTAAACAACTTAATTTCTTAATTTTGGGTTAAAAAAATAGGGGCCGTCTTATACATGGGGGCGTCTTATGCATGGGAAAATACGGTACATAATTAACCGTTGACTGTGAGGGGAGAGACTCCATCAGGCAAGGCCTCCTTCTGCCTGCCTTGCCCCACCCTCTGCTTCTCAATGTGTATTGTATTGTTTTATGTACTGTGGCTTGCCGTTGTTTTATTGATTACAGTTTAGATATTATTGTAACTGTTGAGTGGATTTCATATATATGTTATTATTTTATACTATTCTAATGATTGCTGAATGTTACTTTTTTGATGGAGGTTGCCTATTTTAAAGTTATGTTTTATTATCACATTTTTGTATTGCATTAGATTGTTGTAAGATGTACAATTTTTGTTTCTTCAGCTTGTAAACCGCCTTGAGTATTGTAAGATAGAAAGGCGATATACAAATTAAAAATGATGAAAATGATGAATGATGATAAAACAGCTGATGGTAACATTGATGCCCTGGCAGGGGTAAACTGATTGACACATGTAAAGTGATAAAAACCCGTTGCCTCAGCCCAGCCCACAATTTATAACATTGGATCCCTTGCTGTATAGTAACGTGTAGACTCTCTCACATTCACAGACTCCCTTTGAGGTTCTGCAGCTCCAGAAAGGCCACTCTGAGGTCATTTACTGAGTGCCCTAGAGGGCTGAAGTGCCCTCTCACTGGCTTTGGAATAGTGCCATTTCTTCCTAAGGAATTTTTTTTATGACCACTTTTACTACAACTGACTGTTTTCATGCTTTGTGCTGTTGTTTTATCTCGCCGTTTGTCTCTGATTCTATTATTCTCCTTTATTATTTTGCATTTTATCTTGTTTTGTTGCAAGCACTTCATAGCCGCCACCCCCTCAATTGTTTTAATGCCCACACAATAATTGCACTAATACATTCTTTCTCCCACACTGGTGCACTTTTAGTGTGTGTCCTCGTCTACACATACCTGGCAAATGCACACATATAAACAGAATATATGTCGGGGCTTTATCACTCAGAGTTATCATGGCATATGATGGGGTGAGATATAAAGTTGTACCAGGGAGATTTAGTAGCTAGGTGAGAGACCAAGAAAGTTCAGAATCAGAGAATTATTACAGAAGAGTAAATAATCAAAGTTAAAGCGATCTATTCCAAGGGGAGAACAGAAAGCTAGAACTAGATGAGCCTTTGGCTGGATTCAACAAGGTTCTTCTCATGTTCTTATCTAAAGCATTCCCCACCCCATTCAGATATCACTTAGCAGATCCTAACCTATTCCTCTTGCCCCAGTTTTTATGTCTTACACTCCCCATGTAGCGTTATCTGACTGCATCCTCCAGGAGTGATTTAACAATAAACTTCAGTGGATCAAGTGCAAATCAGTAGATAACAGCCTTTGGACTGTTGTGTAAGCAATTGTGAGGTGGTTTTTTCTAGGTCAAGGTATAAAAAGGTAAAGGTAAAGGACCCCTGGATGGTTAAGTCCAGTCATCTTGCTTTCAGGCTGAGGGAGCTGGCGTTTGTCCACAGACAGCTTTCCGGGTCATGTGGCCAGTATGACTAAACCGCTTCTGGTGCAAAGGAACACCGTGACGTAAACCAGAGTGCACAGAAACACCGTTTACCTTCCCGCCAAAGTGGTACCTATTTATCTACTTGCACTGGCATGCTTTTGAATTGCTAGGTTGGCAGGAGCTGGGACAGAGCAATAGGAGCTCATCCTGTTGCAGTGATTTGAATTGCCAACTTTCTGATCTGCAAGCCCAAGAGGCTCAGTGGTTTAGACCACAGCGCCACCCATGTCCCTAGGTCAAAGTATAGTTGCATTCATGGCTGCAGAGTTCAGAGGGTCTCACTTTGAAGGAAAACATGCACAGGATTGGCCTGTCCCTCTTGTGCCCTGGTTGTGGGTTTCCCAGAGTAATCTGGTTCACAAAGATTAAAAAGAGAAACTACAAAGCTCAAAGCAACAAGGAGCCCATTTTCCAGCAGTTCTGCTCTGCAGCCTTGTGATTCAGATTTAGCACCATCTGTTTCGATTTTGAATTTTTTATAGGTGAGCACTATTGATTGCCATTTCATAGATTTTCCTGGACAATGCCAAAGTGGATTCAACACCATCATCCTTTCCTACAGAGCAAGAACTGAAATTGTTATCCATTGATAGTTCTTGAATCCATTATTTGTTTCCATGTGTTCATCCTTTTGGGAAAGCATGCAATTTGGGGAACAGACCTAACAGAACATGATGTATCCAACATTCATTACAATAGTGGGAGTTGTTTTTTTAAAAAAGTGTATCTTTTTATTAATCCCTCCTTTCTTACCTAGCGAATTACATGCAGTCCAATAGGGCAATTAGTAAATGTGATTAGGCTGTCCAAATTGTAATGGGAGCCATGTGTCATCTGCAAAGTTGTTTATCCTCCTTTCTGCAGTCCATTAGACCCCTGCAGTCCATTAGACACTCCACCCTCTCTGATTATTTGCCGCCCCTTGTTATTAAAGGATGGCTGCCTAGATAAGGGGTGGGGGAAAAGAGCGTGAAGATAAATAGCACAGATTTCTGGTACAAAGAAGTGGCTTTGAAATGAAAAGTGGGACAAAGACTTGGCGGCAGCGGCCTCAGGTTAGAACTCAGAAGAGTTCTAACGTTACAATATGTTATGTTCAGAAGCATTCAGCTGGGTTTTTCTTTCAGCCTCATTAGAAAAAAGGAAAACCTCTCTTTTAGCATAATTGGACGGCCCACATCTTGGGCCCACTTTATCAATGAAGCCTTAACCTCCTCATCCATTACTTTATAGTCTAAAAGAAGTCTATACATTTTTGTGGTTATTTTGGTTTTACTATTCAGTAGTTCTCTTTCAAATCTTGAAGGCTCCTTTTCAAAACCTATCTGCTTATCCTGTCTGAACACTTCATTCACCTGGAAGTAATCTAGTCAACTAGAAAAGTGATCTTTTATTTTCTCATAACTTATCAATATTAGTTGACCCTCTTCCTCCGTTAATATTGTGTTATAAGTTATCCAGTTCTCTTTGTTGTTGTTGTTGTTGTTTTTTTAACAGTGATTGCTTCTAGTGGAGAGTTCCATCTTGGGATTTTCTGTTCCAAATATCTTTTGTATTTTCCCCATAACTTATATATAGCATTTCTTATTGTATGATTTGAAAAACTCCTATGCACCTTTATTTTCCCATAATTAAGATAGCCATGCCACCCAAAACGGGTGTCATGACCTTCTAGATCCAAAATATCCTAATTTTTTAATAACCTTCTTGCTGCTGACATCTCCTTCCCCCTTGCCACAGCTTGCAACCATAGTCAGCTCATTGGTCATCTGGTTTCACTGACGAACATTTGGTGGTTTGGAATCTGATTCAGACCTTCCTCACTGTAAAACAAAATGGTGCCCTGTGTTCAACACAGGCTTTGCTCCACAGAGATTGGGCAGAATAAATAATAACGTAATGGACTTTGGAAGTTCTATGGCCATATTCCTGCACTGATGCCTATTCTCTATTCTCCTTTCAAGTATCATTCTTCGTTCTGGTGTGCGTATGTAGCTGTTATGGTTGGGTCTCTCCCACAGAAGCAAGACAATGCTGGCAGCAATTAACTCAGGTTTTATTGCTCAAAACACACAAATCATTCTGGAGTTCAGTCACTCAGAGTCGGCTTCCAAGTTTGCTGTTGCCAAGTCTGAAGTACACGCCTTCCGCCTCCCACTTTTAAAGCCCCATTTACTCTTCCTTTCCTGTTCACGCCTTTCATTAATCTTTGTGAGCCTACGCACCTGGGGATGGGCAATTCCCGGTAACTCTCCCTCTGAGTCTGAGCTACAGCTGTCAGTCTGCATTTTCTCCCTTGAACTCCCCCCTTCCTTCTCCTTGTTCTTGGCACTCAGGCTTCTACTGCAAATTGGCTGCTCCTCCCCCCTTCCACATTCCTGCCGAATTACCTCCACCTGTCTCTCCACACTCTCCCCCTCCGTCAGCAATGGGACGCATCTGACAGTAGCTATCTGCTTGGATGGAGACAGATGGGCAATGTTTTTTCCCCTGCAGCTGCAATGTAGCCTACTGTACTCAGAGCTCTAACTTGTTGTAACCTTAGATCATGTGATGAAGGTATTGGGTTGCAAAATCTCCATTTTGAAGGGAGTTGCCTTTGAGTCGTTGTCTCCCAAACTCAATGGAATGAGGATGTGAAATGAAGGGAAAGTAAACAGCCTAAGGGCAATGAAGGCTGTGAAGAGAGAGAGAGACCTTTGCTTATAGGTCTGTTCGGATTATTTCATATTTTCTAAGATGCTGAACCTGTGCTGGACAGCACCAGACATTGTATGGGTATTTGTATGGGTCCATTTGATGTTTTAATTCTTTTTTTGAAGCATATTGCCAGTAAAAGTCTGAATAATCTTCCTAGGAGCTTGGCCAATGCTTTATTTCCAAAAGGAGTCAGTTCTTATGCTTCCAGTTGCTCCAAACTGAGCAAAATTAATATCTGCTACAGTGACTGACTGCCAGGGATTGTTTATATGGCTAGGTTTGAGTTAACGGGATGATTTGCGGTACCTCTGAAGGATCCAGCAGTCACGAATTGATGAGCGCTGAGGGGAAGATTCTTAACAAGGCCCAATGTCTGTGAGGTGATTGGCGCCGTGAGGTGGGACCATTTGGCAACAAGGAGGCTTCCTAAAAAGAAGAATGAATGAGCGTCATCATAAACACTCTGCCTGTAATTAACAGAGGCAATTAACTCAGGCATGTGGCTGTGTGTGTGTGCCACATGGGATGTGTCTGAGGCCTTTATCTTGCATAGTAATGATTCACTAACAGCACCTCTTGGCTTAGGTCTCTTGGAGCAATTGCCACCCATTAATTAAGAAAGCCTCTAGGCACCCAGGCGAGCTCGCTAAATGTTTCATCTTTAGCAGGGGGGCAGGAAAGAGCGAGGCTTAGATGCAACCTGGGACCCCAAAGCACGTAGAGCACCACGCAGGAAATGTAAGCCAGATGTCATGGCCCCCTATTTTGGAGAAGCATCTCATGAGTGCTTTATCAAGTGTTAGTTGGAAACTAATAAGCCAGTTGGCAGTGAAACGCCAAATTGGAAGCAATTAGGAGAAGCAAATCAAAATGTCTGGAGCAGGAACAGACTGATACTGCTGGGTCAGCTCAGGTCAAGCCCAGTTTTGTCTACCCTAGGGGCGAGATCCTGTGGTCCTACTGATGTTGGTGGACTCCAACTCCCATCAGCCCCAGCCAACATGGCCAACCTTTATGGATCATAGGTTTTGTAGTCCAGCAAAATCTGGAGGGCAACTGGTTCCCTACTCTGGAAGTACTCTTGACTGGCAGTAGCTCTACATAGCCTCACAATCATATGGACTAGATGCCTGGGGTTTTAAAACTGATGCATTATATGTGCATTAAAGGATGGAGGAGAGAGATAAGGACACCTGATCCCCTTGCTCATTGATAGTACTGCCAAAACTACAGAGAAAGTTATCCAGGGAACTACAAAACCAGCACAACTGACGCAAAAGGGGCTCAGACCATTGGTCCATGTCACTCAGTATCACTATTAATCAATCAATTAAATTTCTCTACTGCCCTTGATCCAAGGATGCCAGGGCAGTTAACAATATAAAAATGCACAAAAATGTGTAACATCACACGGTTGTGTGGTTGTGGGTTTAAGCCCCATGTTGGGCAAAACATTCCTACATCACAGGGGGTTGGACTAGATAACCCTTGGGTTCCCTTCCAACTCTAGGATTCTAGGATTATGAGGGGGGGGTGCCCTCCTCCATTTTTTGGGGGGGGTGCTTCTTGTGTGGGTTGAATGGTCTGAAGACATTCCTTGGTGAGAGGAAGAAGTACCAGGGATGGAGGGTTCAGTTCCTCCCATCCTTGGTTGAGAATCTTGGATGGGAAGCAGCAACCTGGCTGAGAGGCCCGATCGCTATGGGGAACAGTCCATGTCTGTGATGGATAGGTGGCAATTTGTACTGTTGTACTATCAGTGGATGGATGGGACGCAGGTGGTGCTGTGGGTTAAACCACAGAGCCTAGGGCTTGCCGATCAGAAGGTCGGCAGTTCAAATCCCCGCGACGGGGTGAGCTCCCGTTGCTCAGTCCCTGCTCCTGCCAACCGAGCAGTTCGGAAGCACAAAGCGCAAGTAGATAAATAGGTACCGCTCCGGCGGGAAGGTAAACGGCGTTTTCATGCACAGCTCTGGTTTGCCAGAAGTGGCTTAGTCATGCTGGCCACATGACCCGGAAGCTGCACGCTGGCTCCCTCGGCCAATAAAGCGAGATGAGCGCCGCAACCCCAGAGTCATCCGCGACTGAACCTAATGGTCAGGGGGTCCCTTTACCTTTACTATCAGTGGATAGTTTCATTGTCTCCTTGGTGCTTTTGCAGTACCTATTTTTTTACTGAGCGGAAGGAGTGGTTGAGTGGGCGATATTGGACCGATTCGATGGATGGTGTGTTTGTCTGATGTGTGTTGGATGTGAGGGCTGAATGGGATGAATGATCCTGAATGAGGAGTAGATACTGAATGAATCGTGTAGATCTAAGACAGATTTGGGCGTGATGCGTATGTGCTGGTGGGATGAGTATTGTTTTTTTATGAGTCAATGCATGCCTTGGCAAGAGGAGGGCATAAGAGGGAGGGAAGCCTTGGCACCAAATATGCTGAAACTGTTGCTTGTTTTGGGGGATTTTATTGCTTTTTTGCACTGTGTTGTAGTTTTGCTCAATATTCCATTGCACTGCATTATACTGCTCATCTGTTTCATCTATACTGTATAAATCTATCTGCCTCTGTAGCATTTGTTATTTTGTAAACTGCTTAAAAGACCGTCTTTAAGTATTCAACAGTACAGTGGTACCTCGCTTTATGAACTTAATCCGTTCTGGAAGTCCGTTCTTAAACCGAAACCATCCTTAAACCGAGGTGCACACTTTAATGAGACCACCCACTGCCGGTGCCCTTCCACCGTTCGGATTCCATTCTTGAGGTAAAGTTCGCAAACCAGGACGCTACTTCCTGATTTGCGAACTTAATTCGGTCTGGAGGTCAGTTCTTAACCTGAAACTGTTCTTAACCTGAGGTACCACTTTAGCTATGGGGCCTCCTGCTGCTGCCACGCCACTGCCGCGCGATTTCTGTTCTCATCCTGAAGCAAAGTTCTTAACCCGAGGTATTATTTCTGGGTTAGAGGAGTCTGTAACCTGAAGCGTCTGTAACCCAAGGTACCACTGTAGTTCCTAAACAGGGCTGTTCTTAAACCGAAGTACCACTGTATAGAAATATATGGAAAAATAAAAATTAAATAATAATAAATTATTTGAATGAATTATTTAATGATAAATAAAATCATAGAATCATAGAGATCACCTAGTCCAGGCTTCTTCAACCTCGGCCCTCCAGATGTTTTTGGCCTACAACTCCCATGATCCCTAGCTAGCAGGACCAGTGGTCAGGAATGATGGGAATTGTAGTCTCAAAACATCTGGAGGACCAAGGTTGAGGAAGCCTGATCTGATACAAACTCTCTGTGATGCAGGAATGTGCAGCTGCCCCATAGTGGGATTGAACCCGCAGCCTTGGCGTTATCAGCAGCAATTGAGCTTACCAGCCAATTGGAAGTGTGAGGGAGCTTTGCTAAATTTTTGCCCTTCACCAGATCTTCCCACTCCCAGAGGAGACAAGACCACCCTTCCTTATTTCACAGTCTGTGAAAAGAGCGGCATCAAGGGAGGCATTTTTGCCTAGCCATCATATAAATCACTTCCAGTAAGATTATTTTCATGGTTTCAAGGTGGTTCCACAACACACACCCCTCCCTTGCGTAAGATCTTCCTCGCTTTAGTTTCCGAGGAAACAAGTTTTATTTTTTAACACTGGAAATTATTTTACACTCTCTCTGGCTGCAATTCTCTTTCTGAGAAGATGTGAATAATGTAAGATGAACCTTCGGATAGGGAGAGTGGTAACTTAGAAAGCACTTGCAGAAAAGATCACGATTCCTGTATTGCAGTGGATAGCAATTATTAATTCATGCATTAATTCTATACTGTTGGCTTTAGCTGGAAATTGAATATTAAGACATTAAAAAAAAATATGTCCAGGATGGATCAGAAAAAGAAGAAGTGACAGCAGTTTTCATGGCTTCAATTTCACAGTCTCGTCCGACATTCTGAAATATGCATCACTCAGTCGGGATCAGAATGTAACTGACCCACTTGGAAACTTTTGGTGAGCAAGAACTTTGCCCTACATGTTCTTGGTTTTACTTTGTATAGGTGCAGATTTAAAATAGTGTGTGTGTGTGGGCGCACACACACACACACACTTTTTGTGTGCTTGGGAAGCTGTTTAGAATTCAGTCTGCTTGTGGAAGAAAGCAATTTAATTTCAAACAGACTTGCAAGTGATATATAAAAGCCATGAAAGGTCAGATAGATGTTTCATATTGCTTCACAAAACAATTTTTTTTCTTTTGGGCAGTGGATCACATGATATTGGTGCTGAGCCCAAACTAGAGGAAGGAAGGGCAGTTTCAATTCACGAGAACTGAAAGGTGAACACTATCCCATTTGGGAGAAACCCCCTGGCGTGGAACATTTCAAATGTTCCAGGAAACTATTAGAAGGATCCTTGATTCACTAGATTGCTCACATGAGGAAACCATAACCTTCATTCAAATAGGCTTCATTTTAGAATCATAGGATTGTATGGGTCCAAAGGGTCATCTAGTCCAACCCTCTGCAATGCAGAATTATTTTGCCCAAAGTGGGGCTCGAATCCACAACCCTGAGATTAAGAGCCTCATGCTCTACTGACTGAGCTGCCTTGGTGACTTTAGTGCGTAGCTACATTGGAGTGTCTAGAATTTCCCATGTGAGTCCTTAACATAATTTCTAAGACCTGTTCTTAACTGTTTTTATCAATCATTTTAATGTTTTGTCTATGTTGCAAACAGCTTAGAGGTAGGTGGGGGTTTTTTTTGCAATCAAGTGATTTGCAAATTCCGTTAAATAATTAAATTTCCTCTCATTCTAGTGGGTTTCAGTTACCCTCGGTAACAGCAATGCGTAGCTAAATTTGATTTTCTGTATCGTGTTTTGATACAATATCATCTATCACCCAGATTGGCTGAGATGACTTGAGTAGGATTGATTTGCAGAGGGAAAGAAATTGCTACCAAAGGACCAGGAGATGGAGAACAGTTCTCCCATAGCCAAATGCTGATGGTGAATTTGGAGATCCTTCCACAGGAGAGATGCTGGATGAGTGCCCTTTTGCGAATCGGGAACTTTCCTTGCTGGACCTATTTCTTAAAAGGAAACACAAAATGAATCCTGGGCACCAGTTGCATGTTTATTGCAGCGGGTGGCATTTGGAACTGTCAGATAAGTTGTGAGTGCAATGAATACGCCTCTTGTTTTCATAGAATCATAGAGTTGGAAGAGACCACAAGGGCCATCGAGTCCAACCCCCTGCCAAGCAAGAAACACCATCAGAGCACTCCTGACATATGGTTGTCAAGCCTCTGCTTAAAGACCTCCAAAGTAGGAGACTCCACCACACTCCTTGGCAGCAAATTCCACTGTCAAACAGCTCTTACTGTCAGGAAGTTCTTCCTAATGTTTAGGTGGAATCTTCTTTCTTGTAGTTTGGATCCATTGCTCCGTGTCCGCTTCTCTGGAGCAGCAGAAAACAACCTTTCTCCCTCCTCTATGTGACATCCTTTTATATATTTGAACATGGCTATCATATCACCCCTTAACCTCCTCTTCTCCAGGCTAAGCATGACCAGCTCCCTTAGCCGTTCCTCATAAGGCATCGTTTCCAGGCCTTTGACCATTTTGGTTGCCCTCCTCTGGACAAACGTTCCAGTTTGTCAGTGTCCTTCTTGAACTGTGGTGCCCTGAACTGGACACAGTACTCCAGGTGAGGTCTGACCAGAGCAGAATACAGTGGCACTATTACTTCCCTTGATCTAGATGCTATACTCCTATTGATGCAGCCCAGAATTGCATTGGCTTTTTTAGCTGCCGTGTCACACTGTTGGCTCATGTCAAGTTTGTGGTCAACCAAGACTCCTAGATCCTTTTCACATGTACTGCTCTCAAGCCAGGTGTCACCCATCTTGTATTTGTGCCTCTCATTTTTTTTGCCCAAGTGCAATACTTTTCTCCCTGTTAAAATTCATCTTGTTTGTTTTCTACACGTTCATTTCCTGGCAAAGCCCACAGCTACAAATCTGAAAAGACTGACCCATAAATGATGGCTGGAGGCCTGGCCGAAGATGGAAATGGCAAATGACAGTCCAACGCAGGCTTTGCTCCAAGGAACAGAGGCACATATGCATTTGTAAAATTTGAGTCAAGGGGCCAAATGCAACCTTTTACCACTGTTTATCATGTTTTGAATTCTGGTGCTGGAGGAGACTCTTGAGAGTCCCATGGACTGCAAGAAGATCACACCTACCATTCTGAAGGAAATCAGCCCTGAGTGCTCACTGGAAGGACAGATCGTGAAGCTCAGGCTCCAATACTTTGGCCACCTCATGAGAAGAGAAGACTCCCTGGAAAAGACCTTGATGCTGGGAAAGATGGAGGGCACAAGGAGAAGGGGACGACAGAGGACAAGATGGTTGGACAGTGTTCTCGAAGCTACCAGCATGAGTTTGACCAAACTGTGGGAGGCAGTGGAAGACAGGAGTGCCTGGCGTGCTCTGGTCCACGGGGTCATGAAGAGTTGGACACGACTAAATAACTAAACAACAACAATCATGTTTTGGGGAAGCAGTCCAAGCTTATGGGAGGCCAGTGTAATTTATACTACGTTAAGATAACCAGGCATAAAGTTATGCCCGATACAATCCCTGTTCAGGAGCAAGGCTGCTGTCGGCTGAGCTGGCCCAATCCTGTCAGAAGGAAAAGAAGACTTTAGTGTTTGACTCTTCTTCTTTGCTGGGTTGCCAGATCACATGTCTGAGCTGAACACAGTTAGGATCCCCGCTCAGTCACACTTGCACTACACCCCTGGAACACACCCCTTTGGGGACATAACACCAGCCTTGGCTTAGCCAGCTGAGCCAGGATCAGCAAGTTATGCCAGTGTATCTTCAGCTGAGCTAAAGTTGGGGCTGTTAAGTATAATTTTTTAATTAGCACTGAAATGGGAATTGCAATGTGTGTTGGTGAAAGAGTTTAACTGGACAATACCCTTGAAGATAACTTAAGAGCAAAAAGGGCTCTCTGAGCTTTAGCTGATAATTAACTACTGTTGTTTTCTGTTGTGTCTGACGGGAGTGTTTAACCTTAGATCAGGCAATTAAGGTATTGAACTGAAATCTGCCATCTTGGATTGGTAGTGGCTGCAGTTCTTTGTTCCCAGACTCTGTGAGGGTAAGGATGTAAATGAAGCTCTCCAGGTCAGGCAGGAATGCAGGCTGTAGGGGGAGACAGACCTCTGCTTCTAGGTCTGTTGGAATTATATCATATTTTGTAAGATGCTGAACCTATGCCTTAAACTTGCATATGTCTTGTGGAACTATCTGGATGTATCTTTGACGTTTGGGTTTTGTTTTGAAGAAAGTTCTGCAAGTAAAGTTTTATTTAAACTTATGGGCCTTGACAATGTTTTTATTTCCAAAAAGGAGTCAGTTTTCATGCATCCAGTCACTTCACAATATTGTTTTTGTTTAGTCATTTAGTCATGTCTGACTCTTCATGACCCCATGGACCAGAGCACACCAGGCACTCCTGTCTTCCACTGCCTCCCGCAGTTTGGTCAGACTCATGTTTGTAGCTTCGAGAACACTGTCCCACCATCTCGTCCTCTGTCGTCCCCTTCTCCTTGTGCCCTCAATCTTCCCCAACATCAGGGTCTTTCCCAGGGAGTCTTCTCTTCTCATTCACAATATTAATATCTGCAGTAGAGGCTGTCAACCCCCCCCCCAAACTTCTGAGGATGGTGGAGCAACCAGGAGTGCCCCCTCTTCTGATCTTAAGCACCTAAAAAGCTCTGTAGGAAGCAGCCTTGCAGGTCTGGGGGGCCTGAGTCATTAAAGGCTCGAAATACTAATATGAGCACCATGAACTGGGCCCAGAAATGAACTGGCAACCAGCACAACTGTTTAAAACAGGGGTTGTATGGGATATGAGTCCAAAATATCTGTGTTTGCAGAGTCACGTCTCCTGTGCTGGGCTGAGACTAATGTGTTCACCGGGCCTTGATAATCTCTAGTTGCTCTGCCTGCTGATAGAGGCAAGATGTTCACTGAGTGCTCAAACAGGGAATCTCATAATGATGTTTAGACCGGAGGGGAGATTTTAGACAGAGAGACACATACTCTTAATTCCCCCTCCTCCTTTAGGAAATGCATTTAAAACAAACAAACAAAAAACACATTGCTGCAATGATTAAGTTAAACGGTATCAGCATCCCTTTCTTAGCCTGACAATACCTCTTTTCTCAAGCGGTTGAACTGCAGGAAAAGAGCTGGAGAAGCGTTATAGCTTGCTAACTTGCTTAGCGGACCTAATTTGCGCAGAACCATCACTCTGCAAACTGGGCAGGAGCCCATGAAGCGCAAATCAGATTGTCGCGTCTCGGTGGCTGCTTACAAGATTACCATCCATCACGTCATGCCAGCCCAAAGAGAAAGCCGATTGCATTTGCCTGCCCTCCAAGGGGCGACATCACAACATGGCCCACCGCCTAGAGAAACCTGGATGAGTAATTGGCATGAATCACAGGCTTGGATTTCGTTTCTTGTCGGGCCTCTGGGAAAAGAAAGTGTAGCTGTTTTAGGAATGATGGCTGAAGCCGTCGCCGAAGAGATGGATGGCGTTGTTTATTTGTCCTGAGAACAATTCTGGATGTGCTTAACGTGATGCTTTTAGAGGGCTGGCTCCTTGTGATCTACCAGGAAAGCTCTTCATTTGCGTTCTCAATTTTTTTCCACGCCACTCCACCCCCTTTGGTTCCATAAAGTCATCCCCAGTTGCCTCCTACCCTACCTTATAAAAAGCGTTATTCAGAATAGTGGTTTGCATGAACCCACTAAGAAAAGTAACAATAACAACAATTTTATTATTTGTACCCCACCCATCTGACTGGGTTGCTGCAACGAATATAAAATCCTAATAAAAACCAAACATTAAATGGATAGTAACACAATAAAATTCAGAATGATAACAATTAATTATGCAAAAATCCTAATAGAACTGTTTAGTTTGATTAATTCAACACAACTGATGAGCTTGATGGCGTGATACCAGATTCTCAAAGTCTGATAGTCGTTTGCACCTCCAGGGCCCCTTGCCACTCCCTGCCTCTTAGTGCCCCATGGGAGATATAACAACAACAACAACAACAACAACAACAATTTATTTATACCCTGCCAATCTGGCTGGGCTTCCCCAGCCATTCTGGGTGGCTTCCAACAAAATATTAAAATACAGTAATGCATCAAACATTAAAAGCTTCCCTAAACAGGGCTGCCTTCAGATGTCTTCTAAAAGTCTGGTAGTTGTTTTTCTCTTTGACATCTGGTGGGAGGGCATTCCACAGGGTGGGTGCCACTACCGAGAAGACCCTCTGCCTGGTTCCCTGTAACTTGGCTTCTCGCAGTGAGGGAACCGCCAGAAGGCTCTCGGCGCTGGACCTCAGTGTCTGGGTAGAAAGATGGGGTGGAGACACTCCTTCAGATACTGCCCACCTTGTGAACCACTAGTCTAAATGGAAGGGTGGACAAGCAGAAGGGTGAACTCTGAATTGGCCAGGTCACCCTCTGCCTACAAAGTGCAGGACTCAGGGACGCTGTGGTGCCATGCATAAGGCAGTCTATATCAAAATTGAATTAACCCAGCCCCTCCTGATTAGGGCAAGTGATAGCATTTGCACTAAACACCAAAGCATTTGTTGGGAAGACATTGTTTTGTCTCGTTTTAAGTTGAAGAGGTCATGAAATCACAGGAAAGCTGTCAGAGCCTGTAATAAAAGCCAAGGCATGTGCTATGGGCTAGTTGTGTTTTGAAGGGCCTGGATACAAATGTTAACCAGAGTTTCACAGCTTCTTTACACCCAAAGCAATGGCGGATGGCGTCCATTGGAACTGGTAGGGCTGGTGGCCTCGAATAGGTGGAGCTCCAATGTTGATGATGGGCCAAGCTAACTCATTTTTCCCCCCAATTTTTTTTTATTGGTTTTCCAAAATTTTTAAACAGACAAGCAAACATACATACATCTTAACTGTACTTGATCCAATCTTAGTAACATTGTTAAGTGACTTCCTCAAATCCCCCTGGCTGAATTTCAGTGTATTCATTGTAACAGTTTTCCAGAACTTATTTTCTCATAAAATTAACTTAATCACTTAACCTCTTACTTTGTTTTCATTTTGACTTTAAACATATTATTCTCTAAAATTACATAATTAAATCCTAAGCCTATCTGGGATTTGCAAGTTTTTTCCAATTAAGCTATCTTAGCATATTTAACTAAATAGTCTTTAAATTTCATCCATTCCTCCTGGTACTCCTCCTCCTTCTGGTCGCGGATTCTTCCAGTCAGGTCGGCTCGCTCCGAAAAGTCCATCATCTTCATCTGCCGTTCCTCCACTGTCGGGACTTCTTGTGATTTCCAATACTTAGCTAACAAAATTCTAGCTGCAGTTGTGGCATACAAAAACAATCTAACATCTTTTTGGGGCAATTCTAAACCTATTATTCCGAGAAGAAAGGCCTCTGGTTTCTTAATAAATGTATATTTCAACATTTTTTTCAATTCATTTTTTTTTATAATAATTTTTATTAATTTTCCAAACATATAATAAAACAAATAATAAAACAAAACAATACAAAACATACAAACAAATAAACACGTATAATTTCTTCAACTTGTTTTCATACACCTTATTTCCCGGACTTCCCCATACCTCCCATTTTCTGCATCCTTATGTTAACCCTTTCTCAGCAACCCTTCGTTCAATTGATTCGCTCATTTTCATTTTACATTCTTTAAAGTTATGATTTACAGCTGCAATTCTCTAATTCTTATGACCATAACATCTCAACCACCATCAATCTTACAACAGTCTTTAAGATATTTTTTAAATTTCTTCCAGTCTTCTTCCACCGTCTTACTCCCCTGGTCACGGATTCTGCCGGTCATCTCTGCCATTCCCATATACTCGATCACCTTCGCTTGCCATTCTTCCAGAGTGGGTAGCTGCTGCGTCTTCCAGTACTTTGCCAAAAGAATTCTTGCCGCTGTGGTAGCGTACATAAAAAATGTTTTATCCTTCCTTGACACCAATTGGCCTACCATGCCCAGGAGAAAGGCCTCTGGCTTTTTCAAAAATGTCCATTTAAGGACCTTTTTAATTTCATTATAGATCATTTCCCAGTAGGCCTTTACCTTCGGGCAGGTCCACCAAAGGTGATAGAAGGTACCTTCAGTCTCATTACATTTCCAACATTTGTTACTGGGCAAATGATAAATTTTTGCAAGTTTGACTGGGGTCATGTACCACCTATAGATCATTTTCATTATATTCTCCCTTAATGCATTACAAGCTGTAAACTTAATACCTGTATTCCATAACTGTTCCCAATCATCAAACATTATGTCATGACCTATGTCTTGTGCCCATTTGATCATAGCTGATTTTACTGTTTCGTCTTGTGTATTCCACTTCAGCAGCAAATTGTACATTCTCGACAAGTTCTTAGTACTGGGTTCTAACAATTCTGTTTCTATTTTCGACCTCTCCATCTGGAAACCTATTTTCCTGTCCTGTTTAAATACCTCGTTTATCTGACGGTAGTGGAACCAATCTCGTACCTTAGACTTTAATTTGTCAAAACTCTGCAATTTAACTCTTTCACCATCTTGTTCTAAAATTTCACAATACTTTGGCCATTTGGACTCCATATTTAGTTTCTTTGACTCATTAGCCTCCATTGGTGATAACCACCTGGGAGTTTTACTTTCCAGTAAATCCTTATATCTTATCCAGACATTATACAGTGCTTTCCTAACAATATGGTTTTTAAAGCCTTTATGCAATTTTACCTTGTCATACCATATGTATGCATGCCAACCAAATCTATTGTCATACCCTTCCAGGTCCAAAATGTCTGTATTCTCAAGAAGTAGCCATTGTTTCAGCCAGCAAAAAGCTGCCGATTCATAATAAAGTCTCAAGTCCGGCAGGGCAAAACCCCCTCTGTCTTTTGCATCAGTTAAGATCTTGAAGTTTATTCTGGGCTTTTTGCCCTGCCAGACAAATTTTGATATGTCTTTTTGCCACCTCTTGAAACAGTCCATCTTATCCAAGATCTGGAGTGTCTGGAATAAAAACAACATTCTAGGCAATACATTCATCTTGATAACAGCAATTCGGCCTAACAAGGAAAGTCTCAACCTTGACCATATTTCTAGATCTTTCTTCACCTCTGTCCAACATTTATCGTAATTGTCTTTAAATAAGTTTACATTTTTAGAAGTCAAATTCACACCCAGGTATTTCACCTTTTTTGTTATTGTTAAACCTGTTTCACAGGCATTTTTTTCAATTCATTATAAATCAAGCCAACTCATTCTAGCCTTTTCTTCGTTCTCCTCCCTGCTGATTTCTCAGTCCCCACTGAGGAGGGAGAAGCTGATGGCCAGGTACACCCTCTGGACTTGGGTGTAAATGTGGAGGCATGCTGTTGAGGGCTGGCCGAGGGCAGACTGGTTGGACATGGGCTTGGATGTGGAATAGATTTCCCTTTAGAAATATGCTGTGCTCATGCACAAGAGCTCCTTTTTCTAGCACAAGTGGAGAATAACTTTCAGGCAAGGGTAGGCAGCCTTTTTTTTAATCTAAGGGTCACATGAACAGCCTTCTGGGGGCCATATACCAGCAGGAGATGAAAGGTGAAAGAGGGGGGAGCAATGGATGTACCTGCTTCAACGTATGACAGGGGGAAAGGGCATTCCATAGTAGAGTGGCAATAATGGGAAATGCCCAATTTTTGAGTCGCTGCCCTACAATATTTTGCAGGGTGCAGTGCTATGGGTAGAATCTTCCCCGGTAATCAAAATGTTCTTACAAGTCTAGAGAGGAGCAGGCAATGTGTATACTTCACCTTCTTTTGGAATGTTCCATTTCATGGTTTAAGACTATTATTATTATTATTATTATTATTATTATTATTATTAGGAAAATATAAAGCAATATAAGGTAAAGGGACCCCTGACCATTAGGTCCAGTCGTGACCGACTCTGGGGTTGCGGCACTCATCTCGCTTTATTGGCCGAGGGAGCCGGTGTACAGCTTCCAGGTCATGTGGCCAGCATGACTAAGCCACTTCCGGAGAATCATATCAGCATATGGAAACACTGTTTACCTTCCCGCCAGAGCGGTACCTATTTCTCTACTTGCACTTTGATGTGCTAGGTTGGCAGGAGCTGGGACTGAGCAACGGGAGTTCACCCCATCATGGGGATTTGAACCGCCGACCTTCTGATCGGCAAGTCCTAGGCTCTGTGATTTAACCCACAGCGCCACCTGCATCCCTATAAAGCAATATAGAAATAGTTTAAATAAGGTAAATGCATTTTTGCTGGCCTGAAGGGCTGGTGCTGTATACATTCTCTGAAACCTCAGGGTAGTGAATATCCACAACTGTGGGGACCAGACAAGTGTTGGGAGGATCTGTGAGGAGGTTGGGGGGGCAAATTATCAGGGGTCTCATCCTGACACTGCCCATTCCCTTTTCTCCACATTTGCATGTCCCTTTCAGCTCTCTCCCTCTGTGTGCATGCTCGTGTGTGTATTCCAATATTCTTCTGGGTGAGTGACTTAAAAAAGGAGAACTTTGTCTTCCCTCCTTTAGAGGCGAGAGTGCTTTGTGGAATGTGTGACATACCCCACTTGAGCAAAAAAAAAAAAAAGGGGGGGGGATCCTGACAGATTGGGCTAAACTGAGCAGCAGAAAAACACCCACTGTCGTGTCTCTGATTCAGCACACTCTGTGCTCCTTTAAGATCTGCTGTCAGCTTCTTCCAAACAGCTCGCCTCTAGCTGATATTCACAGGGCAGAAGCTACCAACCCATCAACTTCTCCTGGGTGTCAGAGCTGGAATTCTTGGGATGCACTTAAGGGCTACTTCACGCTTCATGATTTTCCCAAGGCGGTGTTTATTTCGAGCTAGGAAAATACATCCAAAGTGTTCAACCCCCCCCCCCACTGGTTTATATTTTACTTAACAGCTGGTTTTCACACGCTATAAATCAAGCCCCTGTTTTTGTATCACATCCAGTTTTCAGACTTTTTTTGCCTCCAGGGAATCCTATGCATGCAAATTCGCCTGCCAAGGAGACGCAGCACACCACAGAAGGACACAAGACACACGGGCTGGGCCAAATATCCCGCAATGAATGCAGATATTTTGGAAGCTAAGGGAGTTTTGGCCTTAAACGAGGGGAACGGATGTTGGCTTCCAGGGGCAATCAACCTCATTCAGGAAGGCCAATGGTCAGGAATGGTGAGGGTCTCTCCCCCCTCACAGTTATTTCTCTGGAAACAGCTTCCTTCTGAAGGTTCCTAGGGCTGGAGGATGGGGCAAGGCAGGTGGGGAAAGCCATTGCCTTCTGGCCAGAACAGAGCCCCTCTCACTCCTGTACACACAACGGCAGGTAGGTAGAGTAGAAGCCATTACCTTCTGGTGCAGTGATTCAGTATGCACAGCACGACTGTATGTTTCAGCATGGAAGAGCTCTGTGTGCTTTGGTAGCCCTCCGACAGGATGTTTTAAAAACCAAGGGCAGAGAACATGGTGGCGGGAGGGGGGGGGGAAGAGTCTTAATATTTATTCCCTAGCTGCAGCAATAACTCGTGCTCTGGTATATGGCATCACTTAATCACTTGTGATCTCTATAGCTCAGTGGCAGATCGCACACTTTGCATGCATACGTACCCAAATTCGATCCTTGATGTTGCTGGTTGCAATAATAGAATCACATAATTGTAGAATTGGAATGGTCATCAAAGAATCCCTGACAGTTAAAAGGCTCATAGGCAAAAGGCTGGTATTTTCGCATCCTGAAGAACTGCTGCCAGCCAGAGTTGCGAGGGTGGACCAGATGGGTTCATGGTCTGAGTTGGTGCAAGCCTAATATCTATACCAGAAAAGAGACAACCTCTGATGCTTCTTGTAATAAAGTGTTTAATTTGCTCGGTTTCGGTGACAATCCTCCTTCTCTAGGAGCTATGAAGAAAAACAAGTAATATCTTACAATAAGAGGGATAAAAACACCAACAAAAACATCCAGAAAAGAATCGATAAATACTGGTCTGTTAAAAGTCTACACTGCTTGAAGAACACCAATTTTCAGAGAAAGCTAAAAGAAGGCAGGAATGATTCCTGCCAAACCTCTACTGGCAGGGAGTTCCACAGGGCAGGGGCTGCCATGCTAAAGGTTCGGTCCCCAGTAAAGTCCAAACCTCAGGGGCCATAGTATTCACAATATCTTGGTTGGAAAACTGCAGAACAAAATTCAGGGAAGTGTGAAATTCGAAAGCTGGCTGTGTTCTAGTTCACACATTGCTTGTTGTTGTTTAGTCATGTCCGACTCTTCGTGACCCCATGGACCAAAGCAAGCCAGGCACTCCTGTCTTCCACAGCTTCGAGAACACTGTCCAACCATCTTGTCCTCTGTCGTCCCCTTCTCCTTGTGCCCTCCATCTTTCCCAACATCAGGGTCTTTTCCAGGGAGTCTTCTCTTCTCATGAGGTGGCCAAAGTATTGGAGCCTGAGCTTCACGATCTGTCCTTCCAGTCAGCACTCAGGGCTGATTTCCTTCAGAATGGAGAGGTTTGATCTTCTTGCAGTCCATGGGACTCTCAAGAGTCTCCTCCAGCACCATAATTCAAAAGCATCAATTCTTCAGCAATCAGCCTTCTTTATGGTCCAGCATTGCTTAGGAAAGTGTAAATTAGGAAGGCTCACCTGTAAATGCAAACTGAATCAAATCCCCCCCAACATATGCTTAATTATCTCGTTGCCTGTTCTTGCTTTATTGAAAATTAAAAGCTTTGTAGAAGAGTCACACTGCTCCTCTCTGTGCATGCTTGGAACTGATTGTGGAACCCAGAAGAGTTTGGCTGGAGAGGAATGGACTCAGTCTGTGCAAACTTTCTGTAGTGAAATCAAGAGGTTCTTTTTCCTATCCTTAGAGAAAACCTCATTTCATTCATAGCTGGATGTAGAGGATGATTCACTCACCAAGTGATTACATCCGCCCTACAGTAAGTTAACCACCTGGTAAGTGGTCATCTGCATTCATTCTTTGCCTTAGCTTTTAACGTTCCAAATCCCATGTCCCCTGTCGAGGGCGACAGACAAGATTTAGTGGGAATTTAGACTGCAAAATTAATAAAGCAGCCTAGCAATAATACTCTCTGTTGGAAGTTTGATAAAACTGTCCGCATTTGCAAATGTCAGGCTAAAGAGGAAGAATGCCTTTTGAAATATTAACATGTCAGCAGAGTGAAGAGAAGTGTTGTATATTCTGTTGGAAATCATCGTTGCCCACCCCAGCGAAATGTTTCAGGGATATAATCAAAGCGGCTCTGGAGGAAGCTGATAGTCTCCTCTGAAGATTTCAACTTCAGACTTCTTCTGAAATATTGCTTGTTTACAGATGCTTGTTCCAGCTTCTCTGATGCTGATTAATTACTTACGGAAATATAGGATGGGAGACATTTTTACACAGGTAGAATACACGGGTTTATGTTGCTGAATTGTAAATCAGAGTCCCGGTGACGTGAAAAGCGACGCGTGGCTAATCCAAAGTTCACCTTCAGGAAGGGCATGAATCATCAGCTGCACATCCATCGCTCGCAATTCACATTCAGAAAAATGAATAATTGTCGAATGTGTGGCACAGAACTACAAATCAGATGCAAGTCCTTGGTGCAAATCTCACCTCCATCAAAATTCCCCAGTTGGCCTTCTGCAAGCTCTGCTCATCCCCACAATGGCAGCAGAGGGAGGATAGAACTGATCCACCTTTTAAGGCTGCTGGAAAGACTGTTATAAGAAAAAAGAAACTGCTCCTTTTCCCTTATGGGGTATCCAAGAGCCTGTATAGAGTCCTTAAGTGGGCCCCCTATCAGTAGGAGAAAATAACAGAGGCCAACCAGAGTATATCGAGAAGAAAGCAGCTAATAAGCCTGATCTTTATTAAACTGTTGCAACAGGGTTCTCACTCACCACATGCAGGAGGGAGGAGGAACTCAGAACCATTGTGCGCAAGCCCTTATATAGACTTTTGAAATTGCCCACCATATAGCCCAAGACCACCCACCTGAAACATCATACATACATCACAGAAGGAGGCGGTCTATAGCAGAGGAGGTGGTCTACAGCAAGAATCCCGTTTGCCAGGATACCCGATAATGGTCACTGATTGCATTACCTGGGCAGTCTGATGGTTAACTTGAATCCAGGTCACAGGCTCACCCCATTCACACACATATGCAGCCTTAAGCAAAAAGACAGGAATATCTGAGGTCATTGGGAGAGTCAAAATGGCTTTAGGATTGCTCTCCTGTACTATTTGAGACATGTGGTTTATGTACTTATGTATGTGTTTGCCTTGTACATTTGTGAACATTTAATTCATATTTGAGACCTTAGAATTCTCACAACAAGACGAACCAAGTGAAACTCTTTCAGTGCTACCTCCTACGTTGGAGGCAGCAAACTTTTGAATGATGGTTGCTGGGAATCCTAAGTGTGGAGAATGGGCATTGACAGTCTTTGTTCCTTTATGGATGCTTGAAGAGGGCTGGTGGGTCCAGAACTTACACAGGAGGTATAGAAAACTTATGTTGGTGGGCACTGAAGGGAATCAGAGTCCTACACTACCCAGAAAGTGGTGGGAAAGAGGGATAAGCTCCCTCCATATTTTAGACCACATGAGCTTACTCCCTGGGAGCTCCTATATCTCCGTCTGACTAACTGGTTTTGCAGCCTGAGTGACATTGTCACAATCAATCAAATGGGTCTAGGTGTGCATGCCAAATGCAAAAATCTTGTTGCTTTTTTAAGAGAGAGAGAGAGATTTGTTTGTGTTCAATAGCCTGTGTTGATTGCATTGCAATCATATTTGCCAGGTATGGATAAAAAGAAGAAGAAAAGGACCATGAAAAATGCATTTGTGTCGCCTTTTTGCCATTTAATATTGAAGATATCAGACAAATGGAGCTTGTAATCTTGCTGTGAAATCTGAAACAGTGTGCCTGGGCTCATTTGAAAAGTTTAGCAAATAGAGACAAGGATGTTGGAAGTCAGCAGCTGGAAGCCGGATGAAGAATGGTGATTGGGCTGAGAGCTGAGTTCCCCATGTAGAGATTGCAGGGGAGAGATCACAACCTAAATGCAGCTGCTGTCTTTGACATATAGAATTGTAGGGTTCGAAGGCACCCAAGGGTCATCTAGTCCAACTCCCTGCTGTGCAGGAATCACAGCTAAAGGATCCCTAACAGATGGCCATACAGCCTCTGTTTACCCAGGGAAGCTGATGGTTCCCACTCACGTGCAGGGCATTTTTACTAAGTCACCCCAGTTAAAGCCCTCCTTTTCTAGGAGATTTAACAATCTCCATCTCTCATCAGGGCAATTTGCTCAAATGTTATCTCATCATATTTTTTAGCGTAAGATCTGCAATGTAATTTTTACTGAAGATGCCAATCTGTGGGAATATCTATCTATAGATGATAGATAGATATTCCCACAGATTGGCATCTTCAGTAAAAATTACATCTATCTATCTATCTATCTATCTATCTATCTATCTATCTATCTATCTATCTATCATCTATCTATCTATCTATCTATCTATCTATCTATCTATCTATCATCTATCTATCTATCTATCTATCTATCTATCTATCTATCTATCATCTATCATCTATATCTATCATCATCTATATATATCTATATCATCTATATCATCTATATAATCTACTACATTTCTTTTAGAGATTTATTTACGCAGCTCACGTTTCAAACTATCCCATATCTGACCAGTAAATTATTTAACAGGCCAACTAATGACCACTTTCTTGTCTTTTGTGGATCAGACCAGTTTGAATACATTGTGCAGTGTAATGTTCTCTTTATCACTCTTCATTTCCCTTGGGATATATTCCAATATACTTTACAGAGTTTCTTTTTTTCTTTTTAAGAAGGTAATTCACATGATTTCAAAATTATCTGATGGAGAGAAGTTTGTTATCTATTGGGTAGTTTTTTATGCTCTAGCAAATAGAATGTCACAGACTACTTTTTGACTTAATAGTGTCAACTGACAAGGGTTTTTGTTTTTGTTTTTTAAGTGATTTGTGGTAATTACATCATTTTAGTATTTGATAATTTGCAGTTCTGAAAGTCGCTATGTTTTAGTTTTCTCTTGGGTTGTGTGCTTCTGTTGCTGTTTTGTGGTTGACAGTGTAATCACCATTGGTTATATGACTGGTTGTTCACCAAGAGCTGTCCATGGTACTGATATAACCAGCCTTCCTTGCTCCCCGGACTTCTATGCAGGACCAGAGCAGGACAGATGGCTGTGTGGCTTTTTTCCTGCATCTTGTCATTCCAATGGGTTGTAAACTGCCCTGAGTGCAGTTTAACATAGAAAGGTGGTGTACAAATTAAAAATGACATGAGGATGGGAAGAGACTACTGCAAAGCATAGCGCTCCCCCCTGATGGTAAAGTGGGGAGAAGCTACAAAGTGCAAAGAATCTTGGTGATTGTTGTCATTGTATGAGAAGTTTCTTTGCTCTTGATCATGGTATAGAAATACCATCACTGACTCCTAAAGTTCTCGTAGTTGGGTGTGGTCCGTGAGAAGAGCTTGTGGCAGTGAGAAGGAGGCAAGGCTATGTGAAGGAAGTGGGTGGGAGGGCAGACTCCACATGGCCACACCAGCCACCTCACCAGTGCTGTTGTGTGACCCACACAGCCTTCCTCCAGATCAACAGAACTTGTGGGGATCATCTGTGAAGGAACCAGTCTGACAGTCTCGCCTGCATTGCAGAACGTAGGACTAAGAGATCCTTTAAGGCACTTCCAAATCTAGAGTTCTTTGATTCTAGGGA
Source organism: Podarcis liolepis (assembly GCF_965112155.1). Classification (NCBI taxonomy): domain Eukaryota; kingdom Metazoa; phylum Chordata; class Lepidosauria; order Squamata; family Lacertidae; genus Podarcis; species Podarcis liolepis. The sequence continues at coordinate 11,208,316 of NC_139560.1, forward strand.
GCAAGCTGGAAATGACATGCTGCCACTTGGCTCAACAATTCGGCACTCTAGCTTGCATGTGATAGGTACTGAAAAATACTTGGGAGTCGAGTGTGGATTTCATGCTCTTTATTCAACTCATAGTAGTGAGGAATGGAAGTTTCCCTGAACTGTCTGCTTTATATACATTATTTACACAATGGGCCCCACGTGATTGGCTAATTCTGGGATTCTCCTGTAGACCAATCAGGTTGAGGATTCACTTCCACCTGGAGCTGGATTGGGTGGCTCCTGCGGACCAATCAGACTGCTGCATTCTGGATCCTATTGTTCTAGGACCAATCAGACTGCTGCATTCTGAATCCTATTGTTCTAGGACCAATCAGACTGCTGCATTCTGAATCCTATTGTTCTAGGACCAATCAGACTGCTGCAATTTGTATCCTATTCAACTCAGTACATAACAGGTATGTAATCTAAGCATGCTCATTGCTTGGTTCTCACAAGGTGGAGCCTGTAGACAGGTTGAGATGATGCGGGTCCAGCAAGCAGTTAGGGATGGAGGGAAAGATGAGCAGGAAACCAACAGGTGGTGTTTGAGTTTCAGACCTTACCTCCCATTAGTTCTGCCAGGCCTTTGGTCAGGGTTCAGTCTGACTCATTTTCTCTTTGTATAAGAACAAGCACGAAGGAGCTTCCCAACCTGATCACAGGTGCTTATAATATCAGTGGAAACAGTTGGTAACTGCCTTCAATTTTAACCTGAAGATTGCCACTTGTCCAGTTTTAATTTTAATTTGTTTGAATTAATTGTGGGATGTATCTTAATTTATTAATCGCTTGTTTTTATGTATTGTCTTACTTGTATGATTTTAGCTGCTCTGAGCCCGGCTTTGGCTGGGGAGGGTGGTATATAAATAAATTTATTCTTATTATTATTAAACAAAAGCAGCTTGATGCAGGCTTTTCAGAACCATGGACAGGGCTCAGCAAGTAAAGATGTTGTTCCAATGAAAGCTCAGTCCCAACTGAGCCCTTTCATATTTTCTGGACTTGACTCTAGCTCCATCCACTTTTTGAGGACTGCAAAGCCTTAAAGAGTCAGCCCAGCACTCTGTGGCCTCTTCATATTTTCTCACCCACCGTATTTTCCTGGTTCAGCAAACGGGATCTGTGAGGCGTGGGTCTGTTGAGTGAAAATGACAGTCCTCCAGTGTGACTAAGGATGAGGACTACAGTCATGGGTTATTGCAGACTCAGGGGTTGTCTCCTCAATCTGCTCCACTAATCCCCCACTCTCTGTGTCAAAGCTGCTGGCAATTGGGGCCATGGCACCCATAGAGTGCAATATGATGCTACTGACTTTTTGCGTTCTCAAAGTCTGCCCACATGGTCAAATTCCTGGGTTATACCCAGACAGAAAAATTGGGAAATTAGCCTACAGGGCCAGAGATTGCTTTATTGCTGCATTTTGCCTGATCAGTTAGCAGCACTTTTGGAAACTCACCAAGCAATAGTGGCAATCCATATAATGGCCAGCTATATATGTTATGACTGATGTACAGAGGTTCTTTCATCCTGAGCCAAAAGATTTTGGCTTGAATTTTTGATGGGAGGGCCAATACTCCCAGCAAAATTCAGGGATTTGGGGGGGGGGGGAGATTAACTGCCTCTGAAGTTCCTTCTTGAGGTCAGAACTCCCTCCGCTGAAAAAGAAGGGTGGCATATGAGCAATAACAACAACAACAGTCCTCAGGAGCAATGATGATGTAATGTCATATTGGAAGTAGTTCCTGATGGAAAAATTGTGCTCATCCAAAAGCAACCACAAGGAGCTTCAGAGTGGTCGGCGTGCTCATGTGTTGCCCCCCAACTTTCCAAACCCCCATCAGCCACATTAAGGTGGGGTGATTGTGACTCCACAATGAACAGTCATAACATGTAGATGGAGGTCAAAACAATTATGGTTCTCTCATACACACACACACACACACACACACACACACACACACATTTTATTGGTTTTTTTAAACATATCATTTCCAACAATCATATAACATAACTTCGTATCTTATACAATGTTTTAGACTTCCGTCAACACCTCTGATGATTTTTAAAATCTTTATCACTTATTCTGCATTTCTTAATTTCTCTATTACTCTTAATTATCATTAACTAATAATTCTCCTTATAGTCTTTCTTGCAATATTTCCTTCCTTCTTCTATTTTTTCCCTTTTTTATGTTTTGCAATTTCGTTACTCTTGCTTTTATTTAGTTGGGAAAGCTCTGTGGTGGATTGGGAAAGCAAGTGACAGTAGAAATATATTTTTAATACCTTTATTAATTGGATTTAAAACAATTATGGTTCTCGATTTAAAATGTTGACCAGCAGAAATGGGAGATCGGCAGGTTTAGCTGAAAGTTACTTTTAAAAAAAACATTCTTTGTAATTCTTTGGATTTGATACCCCCCCCCCCACTTATCTTATATTTCTTTTCTTGGCCAAGGCAGACAGAGCTGGAAAATCACTTTGTTCCTTAAGTGCATAGACATTTGCTGCCTCCCTGTGGACAAAGCACAGCACTTCCTCTTTTCCTTGTGTGGACTGGAGAAGGAGGAAATCTAAAGATTCACAAATCTCTCTCTCTTGCCCCCCTTTTCCTACAAGCATCATTCTTTTTTTCCATAGATAGACAAATCTATGGGTGAAAACTCAAATGGCTATTACAGACCACTAGAGCCCATGCATGAAGAAAGTATGGCATAATGAGGGATGTTTTGAAATGACATTGGTGTTCTTTACTGGCACAATTCTATAGTGCCAGATCAAAATTTCAGATCTATAGCCGAAGGAGTGCGAACTCTCACATTGTTTTATTTAAAAAACTTTTAAAATTCAAAATTAAAACAAAACATATTATCCAGAGACATATCACCCTTATCCCCCCATTTTTCCTCCCTCCCCCTCCCTCCCCCCACAGAACCCACCCACCCCCACCCCCACCCCCGACTTCCCTCAGTTCCAGTCTTTGATTTCTCTAAAAATGCTGTTTTCTGCATGTTACACAGTTGTATACATCCTCAAACTATTTAGCTGATTATTATCAATAAAAAGTTTGTGAATGTTTATTCAAAGCCAGCCAAGGAGTCCAGTTTGCTTTGTTGCGTCTTCAAATACAATGGTGCCTCGCAAGACGAAAAGAATCTGTTCTGTGATTCTCTTTGTCTAGCGGTTTTATCGTCTTGCGAAGCAAGCCCATTGACGGATTAGCGGATTAGTGCTATTAGCGCAATTAGCGGCTTTTAGCGGCTTATCTGCTGATCGGATCAGCTGATAAGCGGCTTAGCGGCTTAGAAAAAGGGGGGGAAGAAAAAAACACCAGCAGGAACTCGCAAGACATTGTCATCTTGCGAAGCAAGCCCATAGGAAATTCGTTTTGTGAAGCACCTCCAAAACGGAAAACTCTTTCGCCTAGCGAGTTTTCCGTCTTGCGAGGCATTCGTCTTGCGGGGCACCACTGTACTTTGTAAATGGTTCCCATTCATCTTTAAAGTCACAGTTATCCTTGTCCCGTAGCTTGTATGTCAGTTTTGCCAGTTCTGCATAGTCCATCAATTTTTCTTGCCATAATTCTTTAGTTGGGGCTTCTTCAGTCTTCCATCCTTGTGCTATTAAAACTCTCATGGTCGTTGTCACATACATGAAGATGTTTTTCAGCTTTTTTGGCAGATCTTTCCCTACCATCCCTAACAAAAATGCTTCAGGTTTTTTTTTTTTAACAAATGTTAAATGGAACATTTTCTTCAATTTGTTGTATATCATTTCCCAAATTTTTTTAATCACCTTACAATCCCACCACATATGATAAAATGTCCCCTCCTTTTCCTTACACTTCCAACATATA